>NC_048235.1:15252294-15307655 GCF_002007445.2 Ailuropoda melanoleuca | reverse complement strand
GGATTCATATATATTATAATATATATATAATATATATTATAATATATAATATATATTGGCTATAATTGACTATATTGGCTATAATTGACATACAATGTCAGTTTCAAGTGTACAACTGAGTGATTTGACAAGTTTATACATTACGCTGTGCCCACCACAATGTAGCTTCCATCTGTCCTGTTACATCGCTATCACAATATCATTGACTGTATTCCTTCTGCTCTGCTTTTTATTCCTGTGACTGACTCATTCCATAACTGAAGCCTGTATCTCCCTTTCCCCTTCAGCCATTTGACCAGCCCCCCCAGAGTGGAGGGGTCCACTCTGGAAACCATCCGTTTGTTCTCTGCTTTTTGTTGGTTTATTTTTTTTAGATTCCATTTATGAGTGTAATCATATGGTATATGTCTTCGTTGGACTTATTTCACTTAGCATAATACCCTCTAGGTCCATCTATGTTGTCTCAAATGGCACAATTTCATCCTTCTTATGGCTGTGTAATATTGCTGTGTGTATAGATGTATAGCACATTCTCCTTATCCATTCATCCTTATCCATGGACACTTAGGTTGCTTCCATGTGTTGGCTATTACAAATAAGGCTACAATAAATAAATGGGTATGTATGTTTTATATATATATATATATATATATATATATATATATACACACACACACTAACTTTTCAAGTGAATGGTTTCTTTGGGTAAATATCTAGTATTGGATCATATGGTATTTCTATTTTTAATTTTTCGAGGAACTCCATACTGTTTTCCACAGTGGCTCTACCAGTTTGCATTCTCATCAACACTGCATGAGGGTTCCTTTTTCTCTACATCTTCACCAACACTTGTTGTTTCTTGTGTTTTTGATTTTAGCTATTCTGACAGGTGTGAGGTGATGTATAATGATACATTGACACATGTAATTTTGATTTTCAGTTCCCTGATGATTAATGATGTTGAACATCTTTTCATGTGTTTGTTGACCATCTGTATGTCTTTTTTTGAAAAATATCTACTCATGTCCTCTGCTCATTTTTTAATTGGACTCCTTGGGGTGTTTTTTAGTGTTGACTTCTGTAAGTTCTTTATATATTTTGGACATTTACTTCTTACTGGACATATCATTTGCAAATATCTTTTCCCATTCAGTAAGCTGTCTTTTTGTTTGGATGATTGTTTCTTTTGCTGTGCATAAACTTTTGATTTTGCCATAGTCCCAATAGTTTATTTTTGCTTTTGTTTTCATTGCCTTTGAAGACATTTAGAAAAATATTGCTGTGGTCAATGTCCGAGAAATTACTGCCTGCGTTCTTTTCTAGAATTTTTATGGTTTCAGGTCTCAGCATTTAAGTCTTTTTTTTTTTAAGATTTGTTTATTTATTTGAGAGAGAGAGAGAGCAGGGAGGCCGGGAGGGGCAGAGGGAGAGAGAGTCTTAAGCAGACTCTGTGCTGAGCACAGAGCCCGATTTGGTGCTCAATCCCACGACCCTGAGATCACAACCTGAGCCAAGACCAAGAGTCAGCCGCTCAACTGACCACCACCCAGGGACCCCTATTTAAGTCTTTAATCCATTTTGAGTTTATTTTTGTGTATGATGTAAGAAAGTGGTCCAGTTTCATTCTTTTGCATGTAGCTATCCTGTTTTTCCAACACGATTTATTGAAAAGACTATCTTTTCCCCATTATATAGTCTTGCTTCCTTCATCTAGATTAATTATCCGTATAATTATGAGTTTATTTCTGGGTTTTCTATTCTGTTCCATTGATCTAGGTGTCTGTTTTTGTGCCAGTACCATACTGTTTTGATTACTATAGTTTTGTAGCATATCTTGAAATCTGGAATCGTGTTACCTCCAGCTTTGTTCTTTCTCCGGATTGCTTTGGTTATCCGGGCTTTTCTATGGTTCCATACACATTTTAGCATTATTTGTTCTAGTTCTGTGAAAAATGCTGTTGGTATTTTGATACGGACTGCATTGACTCTATAGGTTGCTTTGGGTAATATGGACATTTTAGTAATATGTGTTCTTCCAATCCATGAACATAGAATAACTTTCCATTTCTTTGTATCATCTTCAGTTCCTTTCATCGGTGTTTTATAGTTGTCAGAGTACAGGTCTTTCACCTCTTTGGTTAAGTTTACTCCTAGATATTTTATTCTTTTTGGTGTAATTGTAAATGGGGTTGTTTTTTTAAATTTCTCTTTCTGTGATTTCATTGTTAGTGTATGGAAAGGCTACCAATTTCTGGGTATTAATTTTGTATCTTGCCACATTATTGAATTTGTTGATTAGTTCTAATAATTTTTTTGGTGGCCTTTAGGATTTTCGATGGATAGTATCATTTTGTCTGCTTAACTTCTGCCTTTTGAACTTACACTTATTTTTAAACATTAAATTTAAAATATATTTTAAAAGGATGGCAGTTTCCACACTAGCTTGTTTCATTTTGTGTTGTGGTGGCTGATAGATTTCCTACCAGAGAACCCGTTTCTTTGGAAATGCTGATAAACTCTGGCCCACATCACCACCAGTGGATGTAAATACAATTGCAGTGTACATGTGCTTTGTATGCCCAGGCAAACCAAAGTCCATGTTTCTTCTTCAGTTTACTTATAAACAAAACTACTGTTGCTATGGATGTGTCGTCCAAAATATGCCACCAGGAAGTAAGTGAGCAACCATAAAAATGCAACTCAGGGAAAAATTAGCAGCTCCATTCTCGAAGTATATAATCATGTTTAAAAGAAGATTTCCTGCAGGAATGTGGACTGGATCAGAAACTTAAATTATATGATGGTTAAGACAAGTTAAGTTTATTGAGAGAAAAAAATAACAGTTTAGGAACTCTCAAGCCCTCACCCTGTAGAATTCGGTTGCACAAGAATGTGTGCATCCATGAGAGGCTGTATAAATCTGTTCAACTGGAAAGATCAGACTTACAAGGGAAGCTTTTCACAACATCAAGGAGCAGGAAGGAAGCAAAGATACTGTCAGCTTTTGAA
The DNA here is from genome assembly GCF_002007445.2 of Ailuropoda melanoleuca. Lineage (NCBI taxonomy): Eukaryota > Metazoa > Chordata > Mammalia > Carnivora > Ursidae > Ailuropoda > Ailuropoda melanoleuca. Next base: position 15,304,646 of record NC_048235.1, on the reverse strand, counting down.
ATTCCAATGCAAACTAAACATGGAAAAGCCATTTTGGAGGCCTTTAGAGGCCATGGCATGTACTGTTTTTCCTCGCTAAAAAACAAGTATGTTGTTTCCTTACTTTAATAGTTAACAAAACATGGAATGTTTATGACTGGTTATACTGAAGGGATTTTACTCAGTGATCCTTAAATGTTACAGTCCAGCATGGAGCAACTAGAAACAGGGAAAAACAATTTCCAGGGGAATTAACTTGCTACATTAGCTTTAGTCCCAGAAAATTCGAAGTCTCCATCAGAATTAAATGGTGGGTCTTCTCCTTTACTTCCTACCGAGAAAATCCAGGATGTCCGTGACAACAGCCTCAATGACACTTGGAGATTCTGGGTTCACAGAACTGATGATTGCCAACTTTAGAAGGCAAAATTATGATGGCATTATTACTTCCTTTATTACCTCGAGTACCAGGGGGCTAATTAAATGGTTTTCAGGCCCAAATTTTCCCCAATTTTTTTCTTTCATTTGTTCACCTATTTGACCAGTTTCTGTTCATTAGCCTTCTTATCAGAGAAGGGTGACCGCTGGAGAAAAGGAGGAGATCGAAAAAATAATAAAATTTGTAGCTCAGAATTATAAGACATTTTGTTTGGAAGTGTCCTGAGTTCCATGAATTCAGTGACTGGTTTTCCACTGTTATCACTCTGGCGCCTCGAATAGTCCTTGACACTGTTACACACAATAGATATTTCTCAAAGTAAGGGAAAAGGTGAGTAAAATTATACCTGAGAAACCTGAAATTTGTAAATTTTCTAAGATATCCTGTCTTCCGTTTCTATGAATAGCTGAGAGTTGGCACTGGTAAAAGTCACTTGACATACCTAAGTTTGTGCCAAGCCATGTTCCCGTTTCGCTGTTTGGTGTTACAGGGTGGTTATGATTCCCTGATCAACATTCAAACCCCAGCTTGCTTCAGAGTGTCTAAGACAGCAGCTTTCAAACTGTTTTTAGTGCAACCCAGAGCAAGAAATAAATATTACATCAAGACCCAGCACACACATCACACATCACACCCACCCACCCATCTCCTCCAACACACAACAGGCATAATCTTTAAAGTGACACAAAAGCCTCATGGAACAATACTTACACTTCCTATGTAAAATAGACTGCTGTGTTCTATTATTTTGTTTTGTTTTTAAATCAATTTCATGAGCAATTAGTAAGTTATGGTTTCCGGTTTCTATAAAAACCCTTGGAGCCACCCTCCGTAAGCATGGGGTTGTGAAATGGTCAAAGAGAACAACTTCGGTCTTAAGTCACATCTCTCGTGCAGAGGATCTCTGAGGGCACAATGTGTCAAGCTGCTTTCAGCAACTAACTAGAACCTCAACTTCCGTTTCTAGGTAAAAAAATAAAATGGTAGGATTTCTCCAGGTGGGTTCAGGATTCACCTACCAGCTCTGAGGGCAGTGGGAGTCCCTTGTTCTTGCCAGTAGGACTTTGCTAGGCTTTAAGGCACCTCTTGGTCCTATGCATCACTAACTCACAGTTAGTGACTTGCAACTTTCATAGAGCACATGTAGTTGGGTTTTGAAGGTTGTATACAAGTTTCTCAGCAAGTCCCACACTGGTGAGCACCTTGCGAAGGTATCATTAGCAACACCGATGGAGAGAGAGGACGTCTTGACGTTGGCATTTGCTAGGGCTGATGCTAAGCACAGCGAGTCACTCTGAAGACTGGAATATCACACTGAGGAACTGAAGCAACTACCTGAGTAAGTGCAAAGAACACTGGGGATTTTGTCTTGATTATTCAGATACTATTACTCCTTTTCTTTCAGACATTCATTCAGCAAATACCATATGTCTCCTGTATGACAGGCACTGATCTAACAGCAAGGGAAACCTCTGTCATGGTCAAGGTGCTTTGAAACCTGAACTATTGTATTCAATACCTAATATGGTAAATACAATATGCACTCTTTCTCCATGGAGCACTTTGTCTGCCTTTCATAGAGAAAGATAAAAGTCCCCCGTACACATAGACTGCTTCCAAGACACTCAAATTTGCTAGACATGACCACAAGGAGAATTGAGATACAGAATCAAGAGTCTATTATAGTAAAACTGGAGCTGATAAAACCAAACCTATTTTCAACTCACCTTGCCTTTTTGTTATTTCTCCAGACCCATTTCATTCCTTCACCAAGTGTCTATTCAATGTCTACCATATGCAAGGTGCTGTGTTGGGTGCTGGTACCCAATGATGTAAGATGCAGTTCCTGCCTTCACAGTACACACAGGGGAGTGTGGAGATAAACGTACAAGTGATTTCCAGCACAATGGGTTGAATACTATAATAAAATAGTGAGATACAATAAATGCATTAAAGGGGGGAAGGGGAGTGGGCACCTAAATCAGCAAAAAGGAGCTCAAGGCTTTTACGAAGGACATGGTACTTGAGCACTGATGAATGAGCAGAAATTTGCCAGATGGTCAAGGAGTGGGGGCATTAAAGACAGAGGACCTTGTGCCAAGTTTTGGAGTATAAAAAGCACAAGCCAGTTGGAGAAAAGGCCTATAATTCAGCAAGAAGAACTGACAATTAGGCTATTAATGGCCTTGTAAGCCTTGTTCTGAGAGAAGCCTAGGGGAAGGACATTGATTTGAGAATCCTCAATAAACAAGTGTCACTAAAAGCCATGGATATGGATGAGAATTCCTAGGAAGACTGAAGTACACAGAGAGCTCATAATTCCTCGTGTGTGACTTATACCTGAGTGATATTTTCCTGTTATACTGTTTCCTGGTCCTGTGCAACATTATCATCACCATCACCAACATCATCACCAGCATCACCAGCATCACCAACACTAACACCTTCATCAACACCAACACCATCACCAGCATCACCATTACCATCATCACCATTACCATCATCACCATCACCACCATCATCACCATCACCAACACCCTCACCATCATCATCATCAACAACACCATCACCAGCATCACCAACAAGATCACCATCACCACCATCACCATCACCACCATCACCACCATCACCATCACCACCATCATCACCACCATCATCAACACCATCATCACCATCAACACCAACACCATCACCATCACCACCATCACCATCACCAACACCCTCACCATCATCACCATCAACAACACCATCACCAGCATCACCAACACGAACACCATCACCATCACCACCATCACCATCACCACCATCATCATCAACACCAGCACCATCACCATCATCACCATCATCACCATCATCATCAACACCAACGCCATCACCATCATCACCATCACCACCATCATCACCATCATAGCATCGACATCACAGCTTATTGAACACCTACTAGGTACTTCACCTGTATCATCTTATGGAATCCTCAGAACAGCCCAGTGAGATAGGTCCTATTATTATCCCTTTTCCCAAGGTCACAGTTCCAGTGACGGACAGTGCCAGGTTTTGAACCAGACAGTCTGAATCCTGAGCCCGTAGGCATCTAGCTACTATGCTATCCTGACATATCTGGGCGAAGGTAGTCGGGACCATATCCCAGGCCCCTGAGCCTGGATATAAACACAGTCTAAAGCGCACTGAGTGACAGGGCCCCTAAAAAAGAGGCACAGCATCCTGCGTGAGCTTTCTTCACATCAGTGTGAATTACTGAAAGTCGCTTGTTTCTAGCATTAGTTCTCACTACCCCTTTCTGAGCTATCTTTGAGACTCCTTTAAAGCTTTTAACCACATAGATCTGCTGTTGCTATTTGGCATGTTCATTGCCACGTAATTTGCAAGTTGCAGAACGAGTACTTAGCAGGATGATTTCAAAGTCTATTGGACAGCATCACTTGAAATGCACTCGGCAGTGGGAACTACATGGCAGTAGTGTGCTTGCTTGGGCTATAAATTTCCTGAGAGATGGAGGCTAGTTTATACTTACAACAACTGTTGAGTATAAATCAAGAGAGAACTTCTGAAGCCAGATGCTTCATTTGTTATTTTAATGCACGCTGTATTTTCTGAAGGATTGCAGCATCCGGGATATCTTCTTCACTCAGAAACTGAGTGGCTGAAATAATCGCTGTGTCGGGTAGAAGTCTTCATGGTCAATCAACACTCGCTTGTCCTGTGAACTTGAACTCTTGTGTGATTTTACTGGTGACCGGATTTTAAAGTTCTAGCTAGCTCCTTTGTGAGAATGACAATTTAAATAGCTCTCACAGAAGTCACAAAAACATGAGGCCGATTGGGTAATAAAGTGGTTCCTTTAAAGTTAAATGAGTCATGATTTAGCATGAAGTAGATTGATTAGAGAAACACTTGCAAGTTGGCAGGCAGTTAGGATCCTGGAGTCATCTCAGTAATTAGAACTGTTATGATGTCTGTTGGCACCACATAGACAGCAAAGATGGGTCATGTCATGAGTCCATCCAAACACTTGTGGGTTCAGGGATTCAAACCCAAGTTGAACCTTTTGGTGTTTGAGTTTAACTGTTGGCTAAATGCCACTTCCTGTTCCTAAGAAAAGAGGCTTGAAAAAGTCTCATAAAAAATGACTTAAAAGGCTTCCTTGACTTCAAAGGCTCTTACACAACAACATTTTGATGAGTTAAGTGTAAAGGAATCAGAAACATACGGATTAAATTTCCCTTAAAGAGTCATGTGTCTAAAAATGGAGGGAGGGAAAAGTAGCAAGTTTATCTTGCTCAACACATTTCAAAATGTCTAGAGTAGCTATTGATTACCCAAAGTAATCAAATTCTTCCATTCCAAAATAATACTACTGTAGTAACATCCAGAAAGACATGCCAAAGGGGCCAACTGAATAAAGGCTGATGCGTTTGTGCAGATCAGGTTGTTCCAAGCCGTCCTCTCTACGGTCCATTATGCCAGCCTCCACTTTAAAGGAGGTAGCAGAGTGTCACAGGACAGAGCCCCCAACGAGCAAGGAATTTCTAAACTAGAGCGCTCACTCAGGTCAGGCCGTGCTCATCACGTCGCCGCCCTGACGCAGTACAGCTGACATGGCTGTCTGAGCGAAGAGCACACAGACACTCCTTTGCCGTGAAGTGTCATGCGAAAAGCAGCATTCCCTGATATGTGTATTTAATTCCCACATCTTTAGCCGTAATTTTGTGGGTTTCTAACCCTTGAAAATAAATAAACTAATGATTATTTCCCAAGTGGAGAAAAAATATCTGCGGGCAAGAAGGTAATTGCAGAACATGGAAAGAAAGAAAAGTCATTTGAACGAGTGATGAACTACTGCAAATTCTGGTCAAGAACGACTTGTGTAAATCTTATCAGTTCGCCATTAATTCAACTGAAAAAAATCTAATACCTGATTTATTCTGTGTGAGAAAATCTTAGAAAGCACAAAGTATTTAATTTTTGAGGCCAAATAAAGCCAGACACACTTAACAATGAAGCGTTAGATACCAATGGATATAAATTTTGCTAACTATTAGACAGTCAATATAACTCAAGGCAATTTTTTGTATTTGGCCAAATGCAATGCTACGAATTTTTATAGCAATATTTCACTAGATTGTGGTTATGGCAGTTTCAGACCATAAAAGAAAAATTTCTAAAAGTGGACATTTCTTATTTTAATTTGCTTGTGACATGAACTGCTGCAGTAACACACAAACGAGCTGCCTTCTTAAAACAAAATTAGTGTGAGAAAAAGGTCCTAATTAATTGAATCCATTAGTACCTTTTCTAAACAGTTTTATTCATGTCAATATATTTCTTGGAAAAGGAAATGAATAAAACCTTCACCTATTGGCTTAAGGAGTCTAGTGATGTTTCTACATAATTCCAATGAATGTGGACTGGTAAATGTATTTATAAAAGTAAATAAATATTACTATTTTTATCATTTTTCTTTCAACATATCTCTGAATTTGATTTAAATAGATATGTACTATTTTAGCAACTACAAGCGATCAAGAAACAACTGCAGATTTTTGTTTCTTTATATGCCCCAAATCACCATGTCTCTAAACATGTCCCATGACCCAAAGACCCCAGAGGACAAAGAACCAACCCAGCCATGCTCCTACACCCCAGCGGAGTTTGGGACTCCTGAAGGATGTTGCCGATGATCTCATCTAATCTGAGCCTTAGTGACCAGAACAGAATTCTGAATGCTCCTTAAGAGAGGAGCTTTAGGAGACTTGAACCAATTGCTAAAGAAAAATATAATGTTAAGAAGACCAGGAAGTCCTGATGTTACCGGAGTGTTCAAAGAAGTAATTTCACTTAATGGCTTACTAAATCCCTGGAGGGAAATATTTGCCTTGATGGGTTCTTATAATCACCGAATTTACCTTGTCATTCCTGAGGAGAGCTGACAGGGTTAGAGCAATCATACAGCAGACGCCACTATCCTTTCAATAAAGATGATGTGTAATTTCCTGTTCCCCATTTTTCTCTAAGTCTTGAGATTATCTACCCCACTGCCTTTCCAAAGGTCTTGAATATTTTCAAGGTGTCTTTATACACACTGTGTAGCTCTACTCGAATATCATATAATTGCAGGTCAAGAAGTTCAGCAAACACCTCCCCTTCCAGGAATGCAACTCTTGAAATTCCACTATTGGAGAACCACACACTTGCTTAAATATTGTCCCCTGAGGTTCTCCTTACAAAATTTATATCCTTCCAGACATCTGGTAATTAAAACCTCTCTGTTAATTAATCCACCAATAAGAATTCTGTATAGTTTGGGAATACATGGCAGTGAGTCGGACAAGAAGGAGAAAGAGTAGAAAAAGATGGGGTAAAATAATTCAAAGACGTGTTTTATTAAATTGACTAGTTTTCCTAAAACTAGCTCCATTTCTTATCCTCCAGACCGTGATCTCCATCACCACAATTTCACTTTTCTACCATATTTTAGAACAATTTTTTAAAAGTTAATTGTCTGTGGCTTTATTTTTTTATTTAAATTTAATTAGCCAACATATAGTACATCATTAGTTTCAGATATAGTGTTCAATGATTTATCAGTTGCATATAACATCCAGTGCTCATCACATCACGTGCCCTCCTTAAGGCCCATCGCCCAGTTACTCCATCCGCCTACCCACCTCCCCTTCCGCAACCCTCAGTTTGTTATGCATACATGCACCCTGATATTTCTAGCAGCATTATTTACAACAGCCAAATTATGGAAGCAGCCCAAGTGTCCATCAACTGACAAACAGATAAAGAAGTGGTACACACATACAATGGAATATTACTCAGCCATAAAAAATGAAATCTTGCCATTTCCATGACACAGATGGGGCTAGAGAGTACGATACTAAGTGAAATAAGTCAGTCAGACAAAGGCAGATACCATATGATTTCACTCATACATGGAATTTAAGAAACAAAACAAACAAAGGGAAAAAAGAGAGAGAGAAAGTGAAACCAAGAAACAGACTCTGAACTATAGAGAACAAACTGATGGTTAGCAGGGGCGGGGGGGAGGTACCTGGGGGCATGGGTGAAATAGGGGATGGGGATTAAGGAGTGCACCTGTCATGATGATGGGTGATGTATGGACATGTTGAATCACTATATTGTACACCTGAAACTAATATTACACTGTATGTTAACTAACTGGGAATTAAATAAAAACTTTTTAAAAGATTCAAGTAATGCAACATCAGCTAGAAACACCCTGAAAAATGACAACAGCAACTGTGCCTCTCTCCATGTCTTAGTATCCCTTTCCCAACAGCCCAGACCATGTTTATCATTCCTGCATTTTCCTCACTGAACGACTGTTTCCTAGTCTCTCAAACTCCTGCCTGGAAGGGGAGTATGATGGTGAATAAAACCTCAGGGAGTTGATTTTTAAGGTGAGCTTAAGTAAAGTTTAGGACCAAAGCAGCAGATAAAATTGACAATGTCTGCAATGCATGGAACAAAGGGTTTGCACACTTCTCAAGGATTTTCCTACCAGTGGCGGTGAACTCATCTTTTTCTCACAAAGGAAGTCCAGCTCCACTTACCAAAATAAGCATTCTAGAAGCCACAGTACCCACCAGCTTGCGCAGCAGGTGGTAGCGTATTCTTTGATAAGTTTTTTTGTTTCCGTGTGTTGGGTAGTATCTTAATCCGCTCGTTTGTGCTGCTACAACAAGATACCATTGACTGGGTAGCTTGTAAAGGACAGAGCTCTGTATCCGACCATTCTATGGATGGGAAGTCTGAGATCAGAGGGCCGTTGTAGTTGGGTGAGGGCTCTCTTCCAGGTCACATACTTGTCGTTGTTTCCTTAATGGTGGAAGGGGTTGGGGCTTTCCCTGGAACCTCTTATAAGGGCATTAATCCCATTTACGAGGGTTCCACAGTCATGCCGGGAGTGCTTCCTGAAGGCTCTACGTCCTAATACCGTGTGAAGGCAACACGTGAATTTTAGGAGGACACAGTTCCTCAGACGATAGCAGGTAGTAAAAGACAGCCTTTACATTTTCTCTGGGGACTAGATTTGGCATACTCATTTGGCTCCCTGCTATAGTTGGAACTAAGGAAAAATCATTTGTTCATGTGGGTAAAAATGAAAAAGGAGAATGGAAAAATGAATAAAGTTGATATATTAAGATAGGGGACACTGGGAGATATTTTCCAGCTCTAATTATTACGATTTTATTTATAGAGTGTTGTTTCCTAAGAATTCTAACAGGGCATTCACTTATTTAAAGCCTTATCTTCGCTTTGCAGGATTGCTGAAACTTTTGAACTATTCCAGGAGATGACTCAACAAGTTCCACCCATGTCTTTCTTGTATCTGGGTCAAAGTACCCTCGGTGTTCAGCCAACAGTCTGTGCTTATCATCTGTCCCTATAACAAGTATCTGAAACCCAGACTGGAGATACTGAGGCCCAGCCCACAGCTGCAGAAAGCAAGGTAGGGCCTAGATAGGGAGCAATAGGTCATAGACCTGGGAACAACACTTCACTTCCCCCGTGGAAGTCACAAACTGGACACTCCATGAAACAGAGTAAGCAAATATTGGACCCAGGAGCAAAACAGCCTGGCAACTGATTTACTGTGGTCGAATTCTGATTAAATGTCCTCCATTCAGCATGATGCCAGATCCTGGGTTGAACTCAACCTCCAGGGCCAGCTGAGGAGACACGAAATTACTCCAGCTTGGGAGTTGGAAAGGAGTCACCAGATAAGCCAGGCTTGCGCACCAGTTGATCCTACCTCCTCCTCTACCCTCAGAGTGATTCCTAAGAGCATGCTCCCACCTCTGGCCCTTTACTCCGTGTCGCCCTCACTAAAACGTTCTATCCCTGTCTTCCGATGCTCTTGTTGTTGCTCTACTTTAAAGGCCCAGAGCTACTTCCATATGTGGCACAAGGCAGTTCAAAGCCTCCTTTCTCACCATGTCAACTCTCCGCACCCCATATATTCCATTGACAGTGGTGCTTGGAAAATATTGGGTATTTGTATTAACCACATTAATAGTAATAGCACAGATTAGAATTGACCTTGGAAACATGAGAATAATAACTTGTTTTTGACAAATTTAAATTTCACTGCCTTTATTAAAAAAAAAGTGGGGACCGTGTTTGATGTGCGATGGGACCCCACACGGCTCTAATATTTTCTCATTTTAGGGCGGTGGGTCACCCTGGCAGGGAAACTGCTTCAGGGAAAGGCCACCTTCTGCATTTCTAGAGCGCTTTGTCTCATCCGTCTGTTTCTACAACATTTAGACCTTTGACTTCATGACTTGAGTTCTGAACCGCCCTCTTGACTCATTTTATTCTTTCTTTCTGTCCTGCTTCAAATCATCCTCTCCTCTGACCTCACGAACCCTTAGTTTTCCATCAAGACTTGATAGTGCTTCAAACTTTTGCTTCCCTCCCCAACCGCGACTCTGTTCCTTCTCACTAACTACACAACTAAGTAAAAACCTCATCCGTCCATATGAGTTCCCAGGACCCCACACCCCAGCACAGGATCAGACGGGGCAACTCCTGCAGGGAGAGCCGCACATAAGTGACACTATTTAGAAGATGTTCTGTTCTGCCAGGTGTAACGTGACTCCTGCAAAATGCTGCTACTGCTACTAATGGTCTTCGTGATAGTGATAATTTAGGACACATCTGAAGAAAGGAATATGAAAGATAAGCTTAAAACTTGGAATAGGATTTTTAAAATATCAGTACTTTGGGGGCACCTGGCTGGCTCAGTCAGTAGAGCAGGCAGCTCTTGATCATAGGGTTGTAAGTTCAAGTCCCACGTTGGGTATAGAGATTACCTAAAAATCAAAATTTTTAAAAAAAATAAATCTCAATATTTTTTATTTAAAGACACACTAAAAGACAAACTTTATCACAGTCTTCAATTTTTTTCTTGAAGATTTTATTTATTTATTTGAGACAGAGAGAGCGAGAGAGAGCGTGAGCAGGAGGGAGAGGGAGAAGCAGGCTCCATGCGGAGCAGGGACCCCAATGAGAGGCTGGATCCCAGGATCCTAGGATCATGACCTGAGCCGAAGGCAGACACTTTCTTTTTTTTTTATGTTCAATTAACCAACATATAGTACATCATTAGTTTTTGATGTAGTGTTCATGATTCATTAGTTGTGTAGAACACCCAGCGCTCATCACCACACGTGCCCTCCTTAATACCCATCAGCTGGTTATCCCATCCCCACACCCTCCTCCCTTCTGTAACCCTTCATTTGTTTCCTGGAGTCCAGAGTCTCTCATGGTTTGTCTCCCTCTCTGATTTCTCTCCCTCCAGTTTCCCTCCCTTCCCCTGTGGTCCTCCATGCTATTGCTTATGTTCCACATATGAGTGAAACCATATGATAATTGTCTTTCTCTGCTTGACTTACTTCACTTGGCATAATCCCCTCCACTTCCATCCATGTCAATGCACATGGTGGGTATTCATCCTTTTTGATGGCAGACGCTTAACCAACTGAGCCACCCAGGTGCCCCGTTTTCAAGTTTTATTCCTACTTTTCAATTTTTATTTTAATAAAGCTGAATAATAGTGTTTAAACTCAAGAAATTTTTGGTCTTGTTCTGTTTTGTTTTGTTAGTCTCGCTTAATTTCTGGTAACTTTCTCAAAACTCCACTTTGCTCATTCCTCCATCCAATAAATAGGTACATATCTCCTTGTAGAGAACGGAGAGGGAGCTTAATTCTCAAGAGACTGAGAATCCAGTCATCATCAGACTTCAGTAACTGAATCACTTGCCTTTAAGGAACTAAAATACTATTAAATAAAACCTCTTCTTTGAGCTGCATAATGTGGAAAGAATTAAGCTTTAAAACTGGTTTTATTACGCCAGACATGGTTTTCTCTTAAAATTAAAACCTTGCTTATTGTGGTAACTCTTCACAGCACTGAGAAAGAACAGAGACCTATTTTATGCCTTGAAATCAACATAGTTCATAAATGCATGTGTTGGTGTGTATGAGAACAGACTACTGAAGACAAACAGTTAAATCTATTCTTATGCAAAAAACACATGGGATTCTGCTGGCTGTAGTCCCTTTTCAGTCTTGAACACTAGATTTGAGTTACATCCAAAAATTCCATTTTCTACAGTTCATAGTATTTCCTTTCAAACAACAAATATGACAATCATATTCCACTTCTATGGACAGGGACTAAATCACTCATTTAGAACAGGGAAAGCGAGTTTGCCAGTTCTGGAGGCTAGAAGCTTACACACACATAAAATACACACACACACATTTGTTTCAATAATGGATCAAACAAGCCAATCTTTTATTCTGTTCAAATGACACATTGAAAAGAATATGGATGATTCAGCTCAAAGTCTTTTAGAGACTTAAAAATCACATTCTCAATCATCCCAATAGAAAATTCACACCAAAGTTGATTCTAACTTAACTGTATAAATAGCTTTCTTTCAATGAAAGTTATACTCTTAAATCAATAATTTGAATAAAAATTGAAATTCATGGTAATGATAACATTGAACGTCTTTTGCCTTTATTAAAAATTTCATCAAAATGAAAAAAGCATTTATGAAAAAAGCCTTATGGAATTGTTGTAGACTGAAATAAAAGTTGTTCAGATGGAATCTATTGTCTAATCTATGTCCTGGGATAACTGTCTGCCAAGCCACAAACTCAAAGAAAAGGTAATGTTAAATATAAAGAGAGATCAGCAACTATGAAATGAAAGTATTCTACTCATGAAACCATTTTGCTTTTTGCAATTTATGTCAGATAAATTGCACTAACAAGGTTTTCCTCAAACACAGAAAAATTAGCTTATTGCATTTCATAAGCCCAAATTTACAAATATCAACTGCAGATAGACACTTTCAATTGATAAATGTAATAAATCATTTTTGAGAGTGAAACAATGGTGAATTTCAGAGTTTTGGACTACACACTTTAATTTTTACATATAATTAGAATTAACTGGGTAAAAAACATAGATTTAAAAGGTTTATTCACGGGGCATCTGGATGGCTCAGTCAGTTAAGCGTCTGCCTTTGGCTCAGGTCATGATCCCGGGGTCCTGGGATTGAGTCCTGCATCAGGCTCCCTGCTCAGTGGGGAGCCTGCTTTTCTCCCTCTGCCCCTCCCCCTGCTCATGCGCGCGCTCTCTCTCTCAATCTCTTTCCCCAAAAATAAATAAATAAATCTTTTAAAAAAATTTATTTACCCCAGTGCTTTATAAGAAACCAACATTAATTTGAACTCAAACTTATTTAACTGTTAGATTGATTTACAGTTTAAAGTGGATGATTGAAACAATGATCTAGGAAGTAGAAATTTGCCAAAACCATCCACATATTGAGGTAAACGTATGTGAGGACTTGAATTATTTCCATTCTTCATCTCCATCCTCATCTCTGTCTTCAGCATCATTGATAAACACAATGGACTTAACACTTCCAACTCAATAGTGTAAAATACTTATCGTGTCTAGTAACATAAGGATAATCTTAATAGGAATGTTCTGTTATAGAATATTAGTCGGCTGACTATATTTCATACACTTTCCATGTACACTTTGGTGTATTTAAGATGGAAAAGAAGTACATTGTCTGCACATATGATGTGCTAGTGGTCCTAAAAATATATAAAAATTGCACAGCCTCTAGGATGTTTCTATACAGAACTTTAAAGGTCTATGTTCATAAAACCAGTATCTTGCCTCCAAATAAATTATTTCTTAGATTGCACTTGGAAAGCAAAGTAAAATAAAGACTTGCTAGAGTTTATTATGTGGTACCATCAAGTCTAGAAGTACAGTATAGGGTAATATATTAAATAATTGATTCTTAAAACTGATTTTTCATTCTGAAGTCTACCACCTCACTAGCAGGAAATAATAGGTCATAATTTTCAAATATGTGACTTCCTTTATTACCCACTTGTAATTTCAGACTGTAAATGGAATTATATGCTTGATTCTGGCAAATCATGTTCCTGTGTTGAACAGTCTGCCAAAATTTGATATCAGAAGGGAATTTTCCCTTCAAACACTTTAGAATAGACATGGGGTAGTTTGAATTTTTTTCTTTTTCTCTGCTCTTGGAATCAGTAAGTGGGAATTGATACTAGTGAGGATTTAAATAAATGTGAAAGGATGGGCATCTTGATTTGTCCTACGATCTGCAGCTTTGCACCTCACCCTCAGACTTGGCAGACGTAATATCATTTCATCTTACAGGCCCTTGGGGGTTGAATGATGTCTGACTGAGTTCCATCCTCCTCAGTACAGCGAGGTTCATTGTCATGTGCTCTGTGGAAACTAGCAGTTAGGCCGTCAGGACGTGTATTGTCTGCTGAGACTGTGCACAGAATGTAAAATGTGACGGGGGAAAGACAGGGAATGGAACTGGAAATTTCATTAGAGCTTGCCACTTCTCCTCATCCAAACAGAACTGTGAAATATGTATGAAAACTGCACTCCTTGGGAGGGTGGGGGGTGCACTGACTTAGTAAGAATACACGTAGGGTCTTCAAATTAAGGAATTGTCCCAATAGCTATTTTGTAAAAATAAAAGAAAAATGAACAATGGGACTTGAAATCATTGCAATACCAAAGCATGACAAATATGCAAGAAAAGTTCACATTGATCAGAAACTCCCAGGATGTTCCACCACTTTCTGCTCTTACAAGTACTGACAGAGAAAATAATTAATTTCTTTGCAAGTGTACAAAAATCTGGCAAGAGAAACTTTCCATATTAATGGTCAGTCTTGTTAGCCTATAAACGTACCTTGGAATCAAATTATATATAGGGTTTTACCAATTAAAAAAAAATCCAAGATTCAAAATCGACAAAGCAATGAAAGTGCTATTTCTTTTTCAAAAAAGGTATTTACTCCATTTAACCCCAAAACGTGTCTCTTGCTGGCAACATTTGCGAGGCCTGCAGTCTTTCCTTGATTTGATAACAAAGAAAATAAACTGAGCATGAATCTTTCTTAAATCCTATGTTTCCATTGACTTGACAGTTTATGATTTTTTCTAGTGCAGGAAAGCCATGCTTGGGAAGCTTGGTGGAAGTCTTACCAAGTCCCTAGCAGCAGTAAGACATTGAACCTGCTTTATCTGAGCTCGCGTGCACGGAAGTGGATACTTTGAAACAATAAACCCAGGCAGATTAGCTTTTTTAAAATGGTTTAAAAGGAGCTTGTGTGATTTTAATTATGCAATTTTACATGAATTCATCAGGGGCAAATCAATGGCTTATATGACACATTTGATCTTGTTTCCTGTTAGCTGCTCGGAAAGTCTGCAGTCCCTGACAACCCATACAGCAGTGCGTCTAAAAAAAAATTTCTGGATTGATTAATATTTCAGTGCATTGACTTTTATGTAGGCAAGTCATACTGAACAATAAAAACAGATATATTATTTTGTCTCTTTCCATTATTTTCTATTTCAAAATAAATAATCTCTATGACTGCTTGATGAGATGAAGTAAATAGACACAAATCTGGGTTAATTTTACTATCAGATTTCTATTACATCTCAAAAGAAAAACATTTCAATTTTCTAGATTTTGAAACCTTACAGTGAACACCCATATGAAAACTGCTTTCAAAGACCAATAAAATATTCCTTTTATTTTGCATTTCACTACAAAGAGCAATAGAATAATAGCATTCACTACCTTTTGGTCCAGAAACCAGAGCTGCCTTTGAGGATCTCATGATAGCTCTTTCAGTGTGAATTATAAAAGGAAAAGCCCTTTGCCCAGGCATGCCCTCTGAGCACTCTTCCTCCATTAGCTCATTTAATTATTAAACAATAATGAATCCACATTTTCTCAGCGATACACAGCACTTTAGTGGTGGTGTTCTTCTTTTCAATTCTCAGACTTGAATTCCTTCTATGGATATCATTTTTCCTGACTTTAGCCAAGGCTATTTATTGAGCTCCTTCCAATATGGCACTTAATTGAACCTAGTTCCTTAAACTGACTCAGAGAATAGATTCTAGGAAAACAAACTCGCTGAACTGAGAAAGGAGAGAAATTAACTACATTCCGTGTCAGAATGTGACAGGCCATGTGAAAAGAATCCTCGCCTGACAAATGTGTATTTTCTTTCTGTTTGGCCTTTGTTCAATCCACTAATACTAACAAATAGAAACCACGTGGTTATAAAACTCTTTATCTACAGTATATTTTTATTGTGGATGAATCCTTTATGTAACCAAAATGTCAAAGTCTAGTAAAATCAGACTTGATTATGTATACAGAATACAGTTGTTAGGACACCTTTAAACATTTCTGAGTATTTTCCAAGTTGATTTATTAGAACTCTTGGGAATATACTATTGTCTTTAAACTCTGAGAAAAATAACTTTTGAGGATTTCTTTCTACAACACCAGTAAACGAAGGGTCTCATTAAGGTCCTTTGCTAATTAATTTTCCTCTGAGCAATTTCTGCCCTGCTTTGTTTCCTTTGAACTGTGATGAAAAGTGGATTTAACACTTGACATCCTAGTGTGTGTCCCCCTGATAATTAGTAAAAATCATGTAAATTGTCTGTTTAACCTTTTTGTTTGGATCGCCAGGAATCTGGGAAGTTGCAGTTCGCCTTTACTGATAATGTCTAAAATCGCCAGGGCACGAAGATCTGAGCACCACGTCCCGTGGCCTGCTCAGCTTTACTCTTGCGAGGTTCTTCATGGGATCTGAACTTTCTCTTTAGGACATGCTGATCCCTCTCTTCCTCCTCCCCACCGTCCCCATGATCCCCTGACAGATGACCAAAGCCCCATTATGATTTCTACACATGGTATTTTTTGGGAAAGAGTATTTATTATGAAGACCAATTTCTGGTCACCTACATCACCCCAATCCACTCTAAATCAGATGCAGTAATGGGACGGAGCCAGGCGGAGCATTTCCCACCGGCATATCCTCCCCTTGACCCCCTGGAGGTTCTGAGCCTTGAAAGCTGCACACTCTGTGCCCACAAAGGCCTTGTTCCCACTCTGACCCTCTGGGTATGTGACACCCCCAAACCTGTATCTTTTTTTTCTTTTAATTTTATTACATTTTTAATTTTAATTCCAGTATTGTTAGCATGGAGTGTTATGTTAGTTTCAGGTGTACAAGAGCGTGATTCGACAATTCTGTGCCTTGCTCGGTGCTCGTCCTGATAAGTGTGCTCAATCCCCGTCACCTGTTTCACCCCTCCCCCGCCCACCTCTCCTCTTGGAACCATCAGTTTAGTCTCTATTTGTAAGAGTCTGCTTCTTGGTTTGTCTCTTTCTCCTTTTTCCTTTGCTCATTTCTTTTGTTTCTTAAATTCCACATATGATTAAAATCATACAGTATTAGTCTTTCTCTGACTGACTTATTTCACTTAGCATCGTACTGTCTAGCTCCATTCACGTCATTGCAAGTGGCAAGATTTCGTTCTTTTTATGGCTGAATAATAGTCCATGGTGCATATACACCACATCTTCTTTACCCGTTCATCTATCGATGGACACTTGGGCTGCTTCCATAATGTGGTTTCCAGAATTTCCGAAGTGGTTGCTCTAGTTTGCATTCCCAACAGTGCACAAGGGTTACTTTTTCTCCACATCCTCACCAATACTTGTGGTTTCTTGTGTTTTTTGATCTTAGCCATTCTGACTAGTGTGAGGTGATAACACTTATGGTTTTGATTTCTATTTCCCTGATGGTAAATGATGATAAGCATCTTCTCATGTGTCTCTTGACCATCTGTATGTCTTTTTGGGGGAAATGTCTGTTCATGTCTCCTGCCCAATTTTAATTGGATTATTTGGGGTTTGGGTGTTGAGCTGTATCCCCAAACCTCTATCTTGAATGAAATTTGGGCTTTCTGTCTAAATTCCTGTGTAAATTTATAGGAAATACTTTGTGTACTAAGGAAATACAGTATAAGTTTTAACACAAGGGAGAGATAGCCTCCCAAGGTTTTGCAGAGAACAAACCACCCACCTCCCAATCCTTCCCTGTCCAACTCCATCATCCTGGAGTGGGAACATTCTTATTGTCCTGCATATGGCTCCCCACCACAGTCATAAAGCTATGAATCTTAGACGTGTGGCTGAAGGAGTACGTTCTTAGTAATATACACTGCTTACCCAAGAAAAATATACAGAAGAAAAGATGGCCTATAGAGAGAATAACAAGGAGATCTAGACACGATGGAAAGAAATAATCATTTTTTAGGATAAAGTTGCTGAAAGGAAGAGAAAACCTAGCAATGTCCAGAAGAGGACAATACATGGACTTGTATGCACATTTCCTTTTATTTCCTCCAAAGATCCTTATCACAGGTCATAATTCACATCACCCCTCATCCAGAACAGCTTTCCGTTGAGCATATGTCACTATAAAACTTGGATGTTTTTACTCCTTTCCAACCAAAATCTTGTATTTTGACCTCCTCATCTTACTTTATGAGTACTTCAACCAGGTCTCCTTTGAACCAACATGGCCAAATTCTGCTAAGACATGTTTATTGTTGCTATAGTTTCCTCTGTTTTATTTTGTATTTGGTCTGTGTACCAAGATTTGCCTCCTTGTGGCATCCATGTGGCCACAGAAACTCTGAGTCTGCCACTTACAGGGTCAACTCACTTCAGTGTGTGAGTGGGAGAGGCAGTTTATGCAGTGGTTATGCCCTCAGGACTGTGGAGTGAGACAGACTCGTGGGTTGCCTGCATCTGCCTCTTCATACAGATATAAACTTGGGCAAGTTACTTAATCTCCTTGATCCTCAATTGTTTTTCCATGAAGTGGATATAATAATAATGCCTATTAACTGAGTGGTACTTATTAAAAGGCAGTGAGGATTCAATGGGATAATAAGGTGCTTGCCCACAATGTGCTACATGGTAAGCGTTTAATAAATGTAATTACTAATATGCAATCATAAAAGGCTTTTGTTTGTTTGTTTCTGCTAGACCCAAACATCAGTTATCTTTTTCTTTACTTTGGCTCCTTCTATTTATATTACCTCCCCAAATGCGATTTTTTTTTCATTTCTTCTGTATGTCAATACAAGCTAAAACTTACAGTTGATTGGAATGAGATATTTCTCTTATTTTTGAGCACTTAATCTCCTCCTTTTGCCCCTGAATTATTTTTAAAAATGCATCTGAACCTCCATGTTTATTCTCATCTTCCTTCTTGGTTTCATCTCTCTTCCTCATACGGCAGAGGAAGGACGAAATAACTATTGTGCTATTTGGAGTCCTTGGATGCATCATAGACTTTCAAAAGCCCATGCTGTTGTTTATGTGCTGGCCTCTACCTGGATGGAATTTCACTCCCTCCCTTTTTTTGGTTGTTGTTTGCTGAATTCCTATTTATCCCAGAAAGCGAGGTCAAAGGCACGATCCACTGTTAGGCTTTGCCTGGTTTCCCAAGTCGCAGTGAGAAGTGGTATCGTCTTTGCCCCGATAACAATGTCGCCGGTGCTCCGAGTTGCCACTCGAACCGTTCCATGTATCGGATCTGCTTATGTTCCCTTGCTCACCATACGCTGCATTTCTTTTTTTTTTTTTTTAAGATTTTATTTATTCGACAGAGAGAGACAGCCAGCGAGAGAGGGAACACAAGCAGGGGTAGTGGGAGAGGAAGAAGCAGGCTCATAGCGGAGGAGCCTGATGTGGGGCTCGATCCCACAATGACGGGATCACGCCCTGAGCCGAAGGCAGACGCCCAACCGCTGTGCCACCCAGGCGCCCCACGCTGTGTTTCTTGAAGGCAGGGACTTTGAACGATGGATTCTCTACTTGATGTCTCTAGCCTCTAACACGCAGATGTCATGTATTAGGTACTTAATAAATATATTCTGAATGCGTGAGAGTCGTCTAACTTCTATAGAAAGAGGCCGAGTTATTCTAAAATGTAGCTAAAATGTAGCACTGAGGGACTGCAAAATCCATAGAAAGGCTGAAGAAAAAGAAAAGAGAAAAGAGGAAAAGCAAATGAAATGATTCAGGAAAGGATACTACACAGAGAGACCCTTCAACTTCCCTGTGTTAATTGATTTACTTTAACAAAAAGTGCTAGGGCCAGAATTCCATGAAAGCCTTGCCTTTGAGCTCTGCCGTGCCTTATCAATACACATAACTTGTTATGACATAAAGTTACTTTCTTCTTCCTCAGCAAGTCTTCACCATCGCTTAGAATCTTAATCACTAGCAAGATTAAGATTCTAAGATTAAAGCATAGGGAACTATGATCCAACCAAATTGTGGGTATCTACTATTATACGGGTCTCAGGTTTTTGTATAAACAAAGCTTTTAAGAACTCTACCATGACATAAAGTGAAAGAGCACTTTTCTCATAAACGTACGTACGTGTTCGTAGATATATGTACAATACTTGACTGGCTGTAATATATATATAAGGGCATGAACATTGTCATAGGTTGTTAAAATGACTGTAAATTGCTTTGCTATGAGCTCAAAAATTCTCATGCAATTAATTACATTAAAATTATGCTATTACTCTAAAAAATTAAAGTTAAAATAAATAAAATTATGCTATTATGCATAAACTACTTCTGGAGTGACTTACAACACAAGATAACCATAAAATTAATGATATTGGTACTGGGACAACATCTGACAGTTATGAGTAAGTCACAGACAGGCCCAATTCAAGCTTTGCGATCAGCAGGTTATTATATTATGATATAAAGCCACAGGTGGGTGTCTCTGATCATTGGCTATTTCAGGAGGTGAGAAGATCTCTGGAGGGTTGCTTCCCGGTTCATCACAGTTGTTAGGAAATAGGTCTCAGTCTGAGGTCTGATATCTGATTTATCCCCAAATGTCTGAGTTTAATCCTCTAAATCCCTCCTCCAAAGCATATGAGCTATCCTTTCATTCTTTCCCCACTGAGGAAGTCTTTATTTTAAGAAAGCAAATTTATATCACAGAAATGATTCAGTGCGATAAAGATATGACATAAAGAGAGCTCTCCAAAGGTCCAGCTATCTTAGGATCACAAAATGAGGTAAGGGACAGAAGGGGCCCCCAAATAGCTGACTTATTCCTATCAAGCAGTGGTTCAGAAACTTAAATAGTGTGCTAGAAACTTCCAAAGGGAAAAAAAGAGTTCTCAGGATTAATTTAAACTTTCTTTTTTAAAAAATAGAACCATGGTGGAATTATTGAAATCAGCATGAAATGTGAACCCAATCCAATCATTGTTGCAATCAATTAGGAAAATAACGTCTGGAAGTAGTTTTCAGTTCTTGCAGACAGTGAAGAAAATTTCTAGTTTCAGCATAAACTTTACCACCAAACCACTGATGGAAATGAATAAATGCTAGGTGTCACTCATTCATATCAGCACAAAGATCACTTGAGCATGAGTCAAGTTCTCTTACCATTGCTAACACTTTGTCTTCAACATGGAAACTTCACGCCCTCTAATAAGTATTGGGCTTTCATATGATGTAACAACATCCTTCCCTCACAGCCCTCAGAAGGAACCAGTCCCGCCAACACCTGGATTTTGGACCTCTAGCCTCCAGAACTGTGAGGCGATAAATTTCTGTTGTTTAAGTCCCCAGGCTGTGCCACTTTGTTATGACAGTAGCTCTCGCAAGCTAGTCAATAAAGCCGGAAGCAGGCATGGAAATGGGATTTAATTATAAAGAAGCCATCAAGATAATGCAGAACAGGCTTGGTTGATTAATTTTTTAGCCTACCATTTGAAACAAGACAAAACAAAGCATGTGAACAAACACTGCTTAATAACACTTGTGGAGAACTCACAGATCCTGCAAAACACATCTGAGAAATATCCAGAAACCCCATTTTGAGAACCACTGAATTAGACGGTTGGACACTTTCTTAAGTTCCTAGAGACCTACTCAAATCAAGTTCCTAGACACTCTTGAAGTCAATAGGCAGCTGTTTGCTTATGGTCATTGCCACAAGCACGTGCACTAAGTAAAATACCGGAGTTTCCTGAGTTCGGGCAGGAACAAGACAGATCAAAGTCACCTGCAACGACAGGTCATATAACGATGAGGTTCAAGTGGGCTGAGGATGAGCAGAAATGTAAGCACGAAGCAGAATCACACGGAGTCAGTCATTCCTGTCTGGTGAGGTCCAGAGCAAAGACTCTTCTAGAGTCAATGCAACAGTGAATCAGAGTAAACACCAGTTTCTAGCAGCAGAACTAAAGGCAGGCGGCCCCAGCATTTGCAGACGAAAATCCTGGTAACACGCTCCACCTACCAAGAGTTCCCAGATCTGCCTCAGACTCATGGTGCGAATATGATCGGACACAAAATCTTATCTCCTAAATCTTCCCAAACTGAGTGTCTAACTTTTGAGCAACTTCCGAAATACCTTGGATGTCAAGGAAATGAGCCTGAGGAGCCAATATAGTTAATTTAGAGAGCTTGACAAAAATATTTATTTTTGTAATAGCTGTCATTTAGAAAGTACAAACGAGGGGTGCCTGGGTGGCTCAGTTGGTTGAGCTCCGGACTCTTGATTTCGGCTCAGGACATGATCTCCAGGTCCTGGGATGGAGCCCCGAGTCCAGCTCCATAATCAGAAGGGAGTCCGCTTGAAATTCTCTCTCCCTCTCCCTCAGCCCTTCCCCCTCTTATGCGTATGCACACATTCTCTCTCTCAAATCAATAAATAAATCTTTAGGAAGCACAAACCATTACCTGCTTTCACAGATATTTATGCCTGATATTCTCATTAATTTCTCACAATGATGCTATTAGGTTACTGTTGTTCTCCCCAGTTTGTGGGTGAATACACTGAGAGATTAAGTCTTAGAAACAGTCAACCTGTCGGTTTCCACCGAACTAGCGGACACTGAACTGTGAGGACGTAGAGTATATGCTATTCTATCCATTATAGAGCAGACAACTGACAACCCTCAGTTCTCCCTTGTGCCCATTAAACTCAAACCCCTTAGGTCAACCCTCCCCCCCGCTGCACTTTACGAAAACACACGCACACGTATTTAGGGTCTACGTGGGGGAAATGTAACAAAAACCTTTAAAGGAGCAACTCCTAGCACTTCTACACAGGATGAAGAGGGGCTTTTCAGGAAGCCTGTGATGACACGGGCGGTGCTGGGAGGGCATCCGGGAGGAAGGCGGTGCAGAAGGGGAAGACCTGACACGGGCGGCGCGCTGTGGGGCTGTCCTGGGGCTGTCCTGGGGCTGTCCCAGCCCTCGGCCCACCGCAAACCCCGTCTGTGCAGTGTTCTCGGTCTGAGGTCCTGTCCGGAGCACTGACCTCGGAGCTTCCTAGGATGGTTCTTCCAGAAAGAAAACACTAGCATATGAGGATTTCTGGGAACAGCTCGCTTTGAGGGCTGCATTGCAGACAAGCACTTCCGCCTTCCCAGCCTTCTTCCGTAGATAAGAACACACCGTTTTATCACGTCTTTTTAGTGAATTTGGAAGAAAATATCACATGAGTAATTTGGTGCTATTTGGATGGAGAGATTTTGTTTGGTCTCATCGAGCTGATGTATATACATGGTACTCACACAGCTGGAGTGCTCGACATCGTTTTTGGAGAGGAATCTGCGCCTTGTCCTCGACTGCCTTCATGTCAGCGGTAAGGGCTCTGCAGGCACGTCGCGGCCCCGCTACTTCTAACTCCCCCGGGTACCGCCCGCCAGCTAAGATGCGAGCCCTGCGTCATTCATTCCAGAGGGTCTCAGGCGCCTTTCCCTGGGTGAGCGCTCCTGGAGAACCACTTGTACGTGGCGTTTACTCACCGAGAGAGAACTCTGAGCAGCTAACTAGAGCATCCAGGACCCGCTTCTGGTTTTATTTACTAACAAAAGAGGAAAGTCTCTCACATTTTCCTTCTTAGCATTGAACATATTTACTGTCCACAAACCTCTTCCCTATACGAAAATGCTCTACTTGACCAGCTACGGCGCTTGTCCGAAGCTCGTCGTGGAGCTGAGCACAGACAGTAAAGAAAAACCGCTGACTTTTTTTTTTTTTTTTTAGCGCAGTGTTTTTACAACTTCGTACATTTCCCTTTAAACTCACTAATCATCAGGATCTTGGCAGTAAAAGCTTTCATACTCACACATTGAGAAGAAAATACCTACAGCATTGTTTCCCCCTCTGCCTACCTCCCACATGTCTTAGCCCAGGTTCCCACCCATGTAAATATGAGTCACTTCTCTTGAGACGTATGATTTATAACTGCTCACCTCAGGATATACTCAGCGTAGATAAGGCCACGGGCGCTCTAACAATACCAGCCACCACCTGTTCTCAGTGGTCAAACAAAAATACTATGTCCTAGAATAAAGGAAATAGAATAGTGTCATTTTTTAACAGAATAATTTGAAATAGTCTGTGCATTTTATAGGAAGGGTTGGAGGGGGGAAAGCAGATTAAGTTGTGCTAGAGGAAAAAAATAAGCAAAAATCTAAATACATGGTTTCATTCTTTTCAATGGAATTTTACCCAATTCCTGTTGTAAATATTTAGATAACCACCACACACTTAATAAACATTTAATGTGTAAATAGGTGAACAAATGCCTTACTTTGCCTTCTTAAGTTAAAACATCATGTTTGGTTCCTTCTTTAGATTTGTTTGTTGTTTATTTGAAAACTAGTGTTCAACTCCCACTAGTCATAAATACCCTACCGGACCATACGAGGTGACCCTGGCAGACAAAAGCTTGCAGGGAGGGGGACAGATAAGAGAAAAGGCACTTACAGCACTATGCCATAGACCTCCTTTGGGGGGAACATGCAGGAAGGGAAGCAACCCAGGAAAGAGCTACCACGTAATTCATGCCAGAGGCACAGACTTTTAAATGTAATCTGAATGAGGAATAGCAGTTAAGCCCAATGAGCCGGTGAAGGGGTGCGTGGGCTGATGGAGGAGAAGGTTGCAGAAGAAGAGGGAAGGAAGGAAGGAGGGAGAGAGGAGAGAGGGAGAAAGAAAAGGAGAGAGGAGGAAGGAGGTAGGAGGGGGAACACCGCTCTGGGACCGCTTAGCTACAAAGCAACAAAATGGAGACTTTATTTTCACTGCTTTGTTTTGCTGCAACCGAGGATTCATACCCGTTGCTTGAGGTTCCGTAATCTGCAAAGCTTACGCTTAGAATGCCTTGACTTTTTCATTTAGTCTTCCATAATTGGTCAAGGTTTACTTATAATATTTACTACTTTCTACAGATGAATTCTAATCCTAAACAAAACAAAAAAAAAGCTTTTTTAATAGTTAAAATATGTAATACTGAAAGCTTTAAATCTTAGTTCTTTAATAATTTTGCTAAAACATCCATAAAATGAGCTATCAAGGTAAACTTGAAGGAAAATTGTGCCTTATGTGAGAATAATTTTATCCTTAACTAATACTCTTAGTTAGAAAATTCTGCCTTTTTACCTCGCAGTGCATAATGTATAGGGCATTAGCAGTAACCTAAACCTGAATAACTGAATCCATCCATCCTTCCAACAAAATCAATTGCATTATAGGTATTATTTAGAATATATTGATTATGCTATACATTTGAATTTGGATAAATTTTTTAAATATTCATATTGTTAAAATAACTTCCAGTAATCGATGTCAATATTATCTGTTATTGGTATTAGTATTTCATCTCAAAAAACACTAATGTGTTTCAATGTGCATGAAATTTTATCTTACTGTATGTAGTACATACTTTCTGTATTTTATGCTATTGGCACCTGCATACATCTTACAGAAAGCACTTCAAAAATATTTGTTATAAAAACAATAAGACATTACATAAAATTGGAAGAATGTAGAAGTTAAATCACTCAAAATCCTACCACCATAGCAGAGCGGCTGTTGGCACTTTACCCACTGGCAGGTGTCCACAGCCAGGCTGGGAATGAGGTGTGCGGTAGAGCCAGGCAAACACATTGCCCGATATTCTTTTCCTGCCTCTAGCACTGACACCTTAATCTCTTTCTGTAAGCGTCCCTCTGGCTTCCATCCAGGGCTTGATGCCAGGACAGGCAAATTTCTCCATGGAACAATTTACAAAATAAGCCCTAGAGCCCCTCACAATCTTTTTGTTTGTAGCAAGTGCCATCCTCACATCATGGACATGTGGATTAAGTTCCTTGGAGATGGCACACATTATCACAGCCCCTGCCCACCCCCAGCACCACCAGAAAGAAAAAAAAGAAAGAAAGGAAGATGAAACTCGGTCATTGCTGAATACAACTTTGAATGGCTGGGTCTTGATTCAAGTATCTCTATCAAATAATTTCACAATGTTGAATGGTCATTGGCTCATTAAAAAATAAAATAATTCTGATGTACTCATTTATTTATATAATAAGATAAGATTTTTACCCTGTGAAGTCTAGCATTTCCTTGTGCTGAACACTAGTTTTATGTAAACACACTGGAAAAAAAACATTTTATATCTGCATTGAGGAAAGTGGTCATTTTTTCTTTTGGTGTATTTAATCATTATTATTTTAATTTCTATTAATCCTTTTGTAAAGATACCAAAACCTCCACAATTATGGGAAAAAATCAAAAAATTGTTAACAGACAGTTATTATGTGATTGTTTTTCAGAGAAGTTCTCCCTCAAAAAATACTGTAACTATTCTGCTTTGCTCACTTGAATGACTCCAAAATGGGACCTCTGTGGAGAGACAGAGTTAAGTTGGTTACTTTTCTTACCTAACATACCTTTATTCCCAATGCCATCTTTCTTTTTTATACAATCTGAGGGAAAGCTATAACTTTCAACCCTCCTTCTCAGCTCTGCTCTTAGTCTCTGTATCTTCTTTTTTTTTTTTTTTCAAAGATTTTATTTATTTATTTGAGAGAGAGACAGCAGGAGCAGCGGGAAGGGACAGAGGGAGAGGGAGAAGCAGGCTCCTCTCTCCATTCCAGGACCCTGGGATCATGACCTGAGCCAGATGTTCAACTGACTGAGCCACCCAGGTGCCCCAGTCTTTATATCTTCTTGACCTCCCTTTTGTATCCCTCTGTTCCCTAAAAATGCCCAGGGCATTGGAGAGGTAAGTGCTCAAGGCTCTACAAAACACAACCTAAACTTTTGGGAAGACAATATGGAAATAATAGCCACAATTTAAAATTGTACCACACAACCTTACTTCTAGAAATTTATTCTATAGAAATACAGCACACAACGCTAGATGAAAGAAAAACTTTGAGTATCCTTGGTAATAGTAAAAACAATTAGGAATTAGGGGGAAAAAAAACGTAAATGCTTTCAATAAGAAATTAGATAAGTAGGGGCACCTGGGTGGCTCAGTCAGTTGGGCATCTGCCTTCTGCTTGGGTCATGATCCCAGAGTCCTGGGATCGAGTCCCACATCAGGCTCCCCACTCAGTGGAGAGCACGCTTCTCCCTCTCCTCCCTGCTCGTGCTCTCTCACTATCTCTGTTGCTCTTTCCCTCTCTCTCAAATAAATAAATAAATAAATAAAATCTTCAAAAAAAAAAAAAAAGAAAAGAAAGAAAGAAAGAAATTGGATAAGTAAATTGTGCCATAGCCATACAATCCCATATTCAGTGCAAAGTATATGATGTACCAGTCTATACTGACTTGAAAAATACCCACAGTAACTTGCTAAGTGGAAAAAGTTATACATCAGGATATAATATGATTCCATTTACATTATGCATATTGTGTGAAAAAAAATTTGAGAATAAGCAGCTGTGAGCAGTACTGATCTTTGGAAAGTAAGATTATATGGAAGACTTTCACTTTCTGCTTTATTCACTTCGATATCATTTTTTCATAAATTGGCAAGTATTTCTTGATATTAAAACTTACTGTTACAAAACCTGTTCCTAGCTCAGGAATAGAAAAATAAAGTCCAAAGTTACACTGATCATATATGGAATTTAGTGTGTGGCAATGGTGACACTGCAAAATAATAGGAAGAAAAGAAGGATTATTCAGCAATTAGTATACTTGATTATCCATTGGAAAAGAAATTTAACTTAGTAACCATTCCTTTCCTCATTCTAAAATAAACAAGTGATTTCCCGATTCATCAGAATTTTAAACCTACAAAAGTAATTCACAAAAGTTATGGATTTAAACACTAGGTAAATATTCTATGAAATTAAAAGCATGTCACAAAATCTAGAGACACCAGAATATTAGTGTTCATTTCCTCAGATGGGTGGAATATGAGGGGACCTTACATTTATTTGTTGTATATTTCAGTTGTGCTTCACTTGTAACAACAAATATCATGCAAATAATAGATACATTTAAAAATGATTAATGGGTTCAGGGTGGATATTAGAAGCTGTGCAATTTAGCCATAAATTTCTATACTTCCTGGCACAGCTGAATTATGGGAAAGAATCTACTTTATATGTATATATACATTTATTTAATCTTAATAGTCAAGCGTTTATCAGTGATCTATGGTACAACATGCTATGTTCATGGTTCCCCCTTGTCACTAAATTAAATTCCATTCACTGGAAGACAGAAGACCCTTAACATCCCCATCAGGAGGCTTTTGAGATTTGTAAACACATTATCACATTCTATTTATCTTTCTCACAAACAAAAAGAGAAAAAAACCCTTCTATTTTCTGACCAAAACCAACACTTTTTAAGACATTTTTATTTTTCCTTCCATTGCTATCATCAGCAATGGCATTGTCTTCTTTTCTGAGAAACTCTACTGAAAAAGTTGAATAAATGCAGACCGCCTGGTGCACAATTGCACAGGTGCAGAGTTCCAAGCCTTCCTGCAATGTGAAAGTGAGGCCGGTTCTTCTCATTGGTTAAGTGACTCATCCCCACCAAACCTTCAGCCTTCAAAAATTCAAACTCCTAGCTCCTACAAACACAATTTGGCAATACTTATTAAAAATATTTTGGATCCACATATTTTTTTTGATTTATTTAAAAAGACACTATGTTTGTGTTTGGAAAGAATTTTTTCTCAAAGATTATACATGAAACCCTTAATTTTGGTAAAATTAAAGTCAAGTAGGGGACACCTGAGTGGCTCAGAGGGTTAAGCACCTGCCTTCGGCTCAGGTCCTGATCCCTGGGTCCTGGGATCGAGTCCCACATCAGGCTCCCTGCTCAGTGGGGAGCCTGCTTCTCCCTCTGCCTGCTGCTCCCCCTGCTTGTGCTCTCCCTCTTTCTCTCTCTCTGACAAATAAATAAATCTTTTAAAAATCTTATAATCAAGTAGGATTGAAAGATGGAATTAAAGGAAATTTATTTTTCAAGAGCTTATGTAACTTTTATAATTATAAAAGTCCTGCTTCAGGAAGTTACAAATGTCTCTAAGTCAGGTACTGTCAGATTGCTCATAAACAGGAAAAATTAAATGTCTATTGTGCCCATTAACCACCTCTGAGCCATTATACTAAAGAAATAAGAACATATGCCTACCCTGTAGGAGTCTACAATTTTGTTGGGGAGGTAAGGCTTACAAATAAGTCAGTTTAGGAAAAAAATCAGAGACCGCCTACTATGAAGTTCCAGGTTGACTGTAATCAAATGTACGTGGCCCAAATGCAAAAAGTGATTGTTACAGTTGTCTGAAAGGAAAGATCAATATATGGGAAGCAGTGGGTAACATAGTAATACAGGATTTATAGGTCTAAATAAGAGAGAAGGGGGGGCGCCTGGGTGTCTCAGTCGATTAAGTGGCCGATCCTTGATCTCAGCTCAGATCTTGATCTCAGAGTCATGAGTTCAAGCCCGATGTTGAGCTCCATGCTGGGCATGAAGCCTACTTGAAGAAGGAGGGAGTGGAGGAGGAGAAGGAGAAGAAGAAGAGAGAAGGGTATTCTTGAGCAAACGTCTCGAAAGAGTAGAGACCTGGAAGTGGGAGTAAGCAGGGCGTGAGTGAAGGTTGGGGTCACAGCTAAAGACAGAAAGAGGAGCTTGGCAGGAACAGACCATGGGCATTTGACTGGCTCTGCTTCTGCATGTGCTCTTGCCCTAGAGTCCAGGGTCGAAGAGGGGAGAATTTCCGCATTTCAGCTCAGTAGTAGGAGACAGAGCCTTACCTCTCATCTACCTTGGAATTACTTCCCAGTACTAAAGATGTGTAGATACTGTTCAAAACAACAGAAGTCCACCCTAATGAGATCAGTCCAAACATAAAGCAATTGCTTTTGGAGCTTGTCTAGTAGGCTGAATGATGGTCCCCCAAAAGATAGGGCCATGTCCTAATCACCAGAACCTGTGAATCTGTCACCTTATTTGGAAAAAGGGTCTTTGAAGATATCATTAAGTTAGAGATCTTGAGATAAGGGGTTCATTCTGAATTATCTGGTTGATTCCTGAATATAATTACAAGTGTCCTTTTAAGAGACACAGAGAGGAAATGATGATGTGAAGGCAGAGGCAGAGATTGGGGTGATGTGGCCACAAGCCAAGGAAGCCAGCACCCACCAGAAACTAGCAGAGGCAAGGAATTCTCCCCTAGAGTCTCTGTAGACAGCGTGGTCCTGCTGAACACCTTCACGTTTCTGGCCTCCAGAACTATGAGATCATAAAGTAGTGGTTTTGCAGTCACGAAATGTGTGGCAATTTGTGACCGCAGCTCTAGGAAATTAAAACACAGGTGGTGAGCTTCCCATTGCTAGAAGTATTTGACAGGCTGGATTCTACTTCTGAGAGCAACGTTTTGGAGACCATCCTTGCTCAGGGCAGGAGCCTGAATTCGGTGATATCTCATGTTGTTTTCAGTTCTAGGGTTCTGCACTTGTGACTTTCACCCAGCTAGCTCACCAAAATCCTAGCCTTCCTATTGCTTGCTCTATTGTTTCTATGCCATTAGGCTTAATGGCTAGAACATTAATAT
Organism: Ailuropoda melanoleuca; assembly: GCF_002007445.2. Classification (NCBI taxonomy): domain Eukaryota; kingdom Metazoa; phylum Chordata; class Mammalia; order Carnivora; family Ursidae; genus Ailuropoda; species Ailuropoda melanoleuca. The sequence continues at coordinate 15,274,329 of NC_048235.1, read as the reverse complement.
TTGGCTACTGATAGATGATTGGAGATTTTATTTCCCAAGTTGTAAAAAGACAAACTCAATCTATTACTTATACCCTCTCTTTCTTTTCCTTTTCTCTCTTTCTTTTCTTGACACAAAAGGTTGAATCAACTAACATGAAAAAATTAGCTGTTTCGATTACGCAGCTGTCATTTTTCATGCTCTCTGGGACTATTTGCTGGAAAAATAAATGGAGTCTGGCTGCTACATTTGTTACCAAATCACTGGAAATTCCCTTATTGCACTTTGAATCATCCTGAGACACACTTATTTTTAGCCCTTTTCCTGATGTTGTCATAAATCAGGGTTCATCTCTACATCCTTGTGACTCATGTCTCATCTGCATAAATAAATATTGAGAAGTGGTAAGTAAAAATTTCTCTTTCTTTTTAAATAAGGAACTTAAGCAGATGACAAAACATTCTGAATATCTGGAAGTTAAAGTCCATTGTGTTAATTTTGACCTGATTTTATTCTACCCCTCTTTCTCCAAATATTAAAAGTCAGTGATTAAATAGAATCCTTTGGATGGTTTTCTGGGGATTTTTAACAGATTTAATTTTTTATATCACCATTTCAGGTAATATCTGATGATTTTTCATGGACAAACCCTACTTACAGCTGAGCATTACATATTTACATGTGTTATGGCACATTGGGTTGCAGATATAACCTTAGTGTTAGCAAACATGTATAAGCCTTATGAATAGTGGACTTTGTGTATGAAATGGATTGTAACCACCAGTAGATACCAAAGCGGTGACATATGAAGATCTCTTGGCTTTATTGTAATCTTGTCTGCTCCTAGTCTTAATCCTATTTTTCTCCATTGTCCTTTCATATTAGCCTTCCCTTCCTGCCTTATTCAAGGAGCTCACAATGTAGAGGGAGAAGCAGAGACTGGGTCAGATTTGGATTTTTTATTTTATTTTATTTTATCATGATAAATATACTCTTTATCTTTCCCCTATTTCCCCCCAACCCTCCGCCCACTTGCCCTCTGGTAACTATCAGTTTGTTCTCTGTAGTTCAGAGTCTGTTTCTTGGTTTGCTTCTTTCTCTCTCCTTTTTTTTCCCCTTTGCTTGTTTGTTTAGTTTCTTAAATTCCACATTGTATGAGATCATATGGTATTTGCCTTTCTCTGACTGATTTCGTTTGCTTAACACTATACTCTCAAGCTCCATCCCTGTTGTTGCAAATGGCAAGATTTCATTCTTTTTTTATGGCTGACTGGTATTCCATTGTATATATAGACCACATCGTTTTTAGCCATTCATTAATTGATGGGCACTTGGGCTGCTTCCATAATTTGGCTATTGCAAATAATGCTGCTAGAAACATGAGGGTGAGCGTATCCGTCTGAATTAGTGTTTTCGTATTCTTTGGGTAAATACCCAGTAGCATGATTACTAGATCATAGGGTAGCTCTATTTTTAACTTTTTGAGGAGCCGCCACACTGTTTTCCAGAGTGGCTGTACCAGTTTGCATTCCTACCAACAGTGCATGAGGGTTCCTTTTTCTCCACATCCTCGCCAACACTTTCTGTTTTGGGGGGTGTTGATTTTAGCCATTTGACATGTATGAGGTGATTTTATTATGCAAATAAAGGGGAATCACTGAAAGCTTTTGAGTACAGAGAAGATTTGCTCTCTGAAAAGCTCAGAATGATCTGAATGGAAGGTTAAATTGGAGGGAAAAGAGCTGGTCCCAGCTCATTCTTCTTTTCAGGCAGCAAGTTTGGAAAATGGTATTCTGGAAGAGTGATGGGGAAGGAGAAAATCAACAGGGTCACCAGGAAGAAAAACAAGGGACTTGGTTACACCTGGGAGGTGGAGCCGGCAAGGCCATCACGTGTCTCCTCAGAGTCTCTTCTGCTATATCGTTTCAGACGTGATCATTTCACGGACTTCAAGAGCTGCCTATCCTGATACTCAAAGAATGACAAAAGTCCAGTAATACACGTGCAAATCCACACAACTGAAACTCCATTTGAATTGAATCCAAGTGGTTCAAAACGAACTCCTAAAAATCAAATGACAGCTTCGCCGCCCTACTTCCCGCGGTTTGTAAGCCGGGTAAGCAAGCTTTAACCATCTGTTGTTTTCCTAGCTTGCTAGAGCCAACTCTAGAACTTACCCCTCTGCGCAGTCACTTATTGCTTTATTAATTTTTAGCCCAGAGTAAAGACATTTTCGATGGTATGTGTTTATGGATTAACGAATCTGGGTTGGGGGCGGGGAGGAAGGGTCCAGTGTGAGGTTTCAGTTCTGCTTTCCGCAGTCATGGCTTGAAGCGCAGCTGCTGTCTGCCAGCCGGGCCCACCCTCCCTACTGACTCTACAGTTGTCTTTTATCGGCAGCACTTGACTAAGCCATTCCTAAATGCCCTTTATCCCAGGCCGAATGCAGTCTGACCACTTAGCTTCCACGTGGCCACAGCCCTTCCGTCTTCTCCTCTCACCAGGGCGTGCTTTCCCCGGCAGATCTTTCTGCAGTTAAGTGGCCCTTGCTTCCTTCGCAGAAAGAAAAGGCTACACAGCCTAGGATCCCAAAGGGCGCTTACCACACCCACCATTGGGGAGGAGACACAGGACATTTGCCCAGTAGAAGGATGTTACGGTTGTCCTTAATCCTGCTTGGTCCCAAGAGTCGGAGTAAGGGTTCCTCTAGCTTCTTCAGATCTGAAGAGGCAGTCTGTTGTATTTTATGTGAGGCATTCAGTTTATGGTTTCATTTGTCCCAATAATATACTTTGGGGGCCTCAAAGGATCTTTACAAAAATTACTAGACATAGAGATTTGCATGTTCCCCAGCCCCAGGGCCCTTCCACGATTGCTCAGTTCCTCCCGGGAGCTCCAAAGTGAAAATTGAGAGTGACCCCACGCGGGTCTCTCTCGGTGGATCTGCTTCCCCAGGGGCTGCAGTTCTGATGTGAATGACCTTGACATTTCAGCACGGGGCCTCCACAGGCTATCTTCACGTGATTGCACAGCACAAGTCCTGTCTCCGCGCCGTTTCCGGGCTTTAGACGGTGTTCGCAGCGCTTTGGGTTTGGACACCAGGTCATCTAGCTTCTCCCCTCGCTCTAACGGACGCTCCATGGTGTTGTGCAGAATGATTTGGGTCACATCCAGCTCAGACAGCACCTTGAGCTTGGGGCCAGTTTCTCCAAGGTTCTGGTACCTTCTGAGGTGGTCACCTAAGGCCACGTGGTGGATGGTAGCAGGGGATCGGCTGGCCACTCTATCTTGTCGAGCTGCTTGGAGAATTCACCTAGTATCTTCTCCGGCAAGGCAAAGCCCCCCAGGACAGATATTCACTGTCCGTTACGACCATCCCCGCAAGACAGTCGTTTCACACGTAGAGGTGGCACAGATATTCTCATTCTTTGACAGAAGCTCTGCGGCCTTCCGCTGAGGGCTCCACAGTCCGTTGACTTGTGAAGGTCATGAAGTCCTGAGCACTGGACCTCTGGAAAAAGCTGAACGAGGACATGTCATCCATGGCTTTAAGCAGCACGGCCTTGGGCTCGCCTTTGTACAGTCCGCTGAGGCCTAACAGCTTCATGGAGCCTCGCCCTCGGGCCACCGCCCACGCCGGCTGACAGCTCGCAGAAAGAGTACGGCCACCCTCCTGGGAAGCCATGCAGGCTACCGACAGGTAGGACACCGGCTACCTCTTGACGAGGTCGTTTTGAGAATGGATCAAGAAATAATAGAAGTAATAGAAATGTGTTGCCAAGAGCAGGAGACAGGTTCTAGTGTCGCTTTTGCCATTAACTAGCTCCATGACTTGGGGAAGGCACTGAAACTTGAACCTCCCGAGCTTCAGCTTCCTGGAAAATAAAAACTATGTTAAATCAATGGTAGTCACCTCAGAGGGATGGAAGATATTATGACCACTTGGAAGGGTCACTCATGCCTGACACCAAGCTTATATGAATGGTAGAGTTTAGGAGGGAGGGAACCAAGAAAGCAGAGCTAGATGTTTTTAAAAAGTTCTGGAGATGCTTTGGATAGAAATCATCCCCTACCACTTCCTGATAGAGAATCTCTGGATTAGAGCATATCTAGGATAACTTTTGTCTCTAACATTATACGACTTACCCCAAAAGACCAAAAAAAAAAAAAGTATGGCAATGTAAATTAAGGCAACAATAAGATACCAGTACACACTGATTAGAAAGGCCAAAATCTAAAACCCTGACAACACAAAATGCTGGCAAGGATGGGGAGGAACAGGAACTCATTCATTGCTGGTAGGAGTGCAAAATGGTACCTATGCTTTGGAAGACAGTTGCGCAGTTCCTTTCAAAACTAAACGTACTATTACCATGTGATCCAGCAGTCATGCTCCTTGATATTTACCCAAAGTAAATGAAAACGTATGTCTACAGAAAAATCTGCACATGGACAGCAGCTTGATTCATAATTGCTAAAACATGGAAGCAGTGAAGATGTCCTTCAGTAGGTGAGTGGTAAGTACACTGTGGTACGTCCGGACCATGTAATATTATTCAGCACTAAAAGGAAATGAGTTACAAGCCATGAAAAGACATGAAGGAAACTTAAATACATGTTATTAAGTGAGAGACTCAAATCTGAAAAGGGTTCATACTGTATGATTCTAACTATAGAACATTCTGGAAAAGGCAAAACTATGCAGACAGTAAAACAATCAGTGGTTTCAAAGGTTGGGAAGGGAGGGATAAACATATGGAACACAGAGGATTATTAGGGAGGTGAACTACTCTGTATGATGCCATAACCAGAGATACATGTCATCACACATTTCTTCAAACCCATTGAATGTACCCTACTGTGAACTGTGGATTTTGGGTGATAGTGTTGTGTCAATGTAGCTTCCATTGTAAAAAATGTACACCCTGGAGGAGAATGTTGATAATGGGGGGGCATGCATGTGTGGGAGCAGGGGACATATGAGAAATGTCTGTACCTTTCACTCAGTTTTTCCATGAACCTAAAACTGCTCTAAAAAATAAAGCCAAGAAAATAAATAGGGCATCATGTTCAGGACCCATCACATTGGGAGGAAGCCTATGTGATGGCTTGTTTCTAAAGCCAACTACCTTTCATTTGAGGTAACAAAATTGAAGAAAGTGTAGTCTGAATGTGAAATTTTTTATTATCTATGTGAATCGAGAGAGAAGCACTGCAGGAAGGAATAGAAGGAGTCTTACTTTGTAATGAAAAAGCCTATGTATAAACAGAGAGAAAACGTTAACATGGAAAATTAATGACAAGTCAACTATTAGTAGGACAATTTGTATGTGATTTTTTAGAATTCAGTATTTTTTAAGTGTGTAATTTTAAATGATAGGCTTTTTCTCATTGTCGTACCATGTAATTTGACAAGTAAACACACACACAAACACAAACAAACAATTATCTATTAAAGTATTTTAATGATACTATTCTGCAGTGATTTCCCTTTGGAATAAGACATTGCATTAGACTTTCAAATGAGGTAACTTCCCATCTCTTCCTATTTCTACACTTTGGTTGAGTTCTAGCTCTGTCCTAAAAACTGGAATGGCAAACCCATAAGGATAATTTAAAATAATCCCTTGTAATGATCTATGTGAAATTCTATATCCCTTCATCTCTTCCCACATACCCACATAACAATCTCTCCTCACAGACTCCTAAAGGAATGGTAAAGTAAAAATGGCTGCCCTTGAAAACAGAATATCCGTAAGAAAATCGGAATAGAAAACTACTCCTGTAACATTGCCAGCTCATCTTTTGTCAAGCACTGGATAAGGCACTAGGAATACAACATCAAATAATGTATAATCTCAACTCTGAAGATGTGTATGTTTTCGTAGAAACAGCAGCAAAGCAAATCATTTCAGTGTGGGATAGCTGTCTTCAGGTGGTGATATGGAAGCACTGGGAAGAAAGTTCTCAATTAGATCAAGAGATAAAGGAGGGCCTCTTCGAAGAAGTGACGCTCATACTTTTGAACCATGTCGTAGAAGTCTGTTAGACAAGAAGGGGAAAAAGAGAAGAGAATGAAGAGAGATTTAAAGGAAAGAAACAGCATGACCCACTGTTTCCATAACACAGAAAAGTGGGAAAAAGGAACAAGTAAAGCTAGGGAAGGAGACAGGACACTTCCGAAAGACACACAAAAGCTATGAGTCCTAGGCTAAGGAATTTGAACTTTATTCATCAGGCTATGGAGAAATGTCAACGGATTTTTATATACATGAATGACATGATGGGGCAAGTATTTTATAGCAGTTGTTCTGACAGCATTCTGAATAATAGTTTAAAAGACAGGCAAGACTATTAATTAGGTTGTTAATGCAATCATTCAGGCATTCCGGGCGAGATCCTAGCATAAAGTGATGGCACTAAGATGGAAGAGGTAGGTGGCAGACTGTTAGAGGTAGAATTCCAAAGACTCGGTGACTCACTAACTGCGGGAGGGAGGGAGAGGGACAAGGGGAAGGTGTCGCATGGGCTTTTGGCTTTATCAGTTGGTTGAATAGTGATACTATTCATTGATTGAGATAGAAACTTTAAAATAACCAATTTTCTGGAGAACTGTTTGAAAATGTTATGTTTGAGGCATGTATATACATACGGATATGTATGTGTATATGTGTGTGTGTATATATATATATATATGGTTAGCAGATAACATATTCTGAACAAAAGTTGGGAGAATACATCCTAAGTTTAATAGGCGTTACTCTATTTGGTAGATTTAGGGATTGGATTTCCTTTTTCCTTCCTATATTTGTCTATTTTCTAAGTTTTATGTAATGAATATGCATTACTTTTAATACTAAAATAAAAACTAATAAGAAAAAAATATAGGTCAACTTGGCCAAGAGTCTCATAGAGCAGTAAACTCAAGGGAAGGAAGTGTCTATTAACTTGGCAACATGGAAATCATTTGGTGATTTTACCAGAAGTCTCTTTCCATAGGTACAGTTGTAAATGGGCTCAGAAGAGATAGAAACAGACTGAGCTCAGCCAGTTAAGTGTCCAGCTCTTGATTTCCATTCCGGTCATGATCTCAGGGTCCTGGGATCGAGCCCCACGTCAGGCTCCCCACTCAGTGAGGAGTCTACTTGAGGATTCTCTCTCTCCCTCTTCATCGGCCCCTTCCCCCACCTGCCCACACACTCTGTTTCTCTCCCAAATTAAACAAATACATCTTTTTTTAAAAAAAAGGGTGAAAGCACAGAGGATGCTTTCAAGAAGCTTGACTCTAAAAGGAAGCAGAAATATGGTTGGAAACATATGACGAAGATATCAGTTCAAAGGAACATCTAGAGATGGACTCAGTGTGTTTACAGCTGACAGGAAAAAGCCGATACAGATTCAGAGTACAAGACAGGGAAGGGAAGACTATTGGAGCAATAACTCGGAAGAGACAGTAAGACACTGAATTAAAATATGAGGTGAAGTAATAGCCTTAAACTCAAAAAGACTTTAGCTAAAATATGAGGAAATGAGGAAAGGATGGGTAGAAATAGAAATAAAGGGACAAGAATTAAACACATGCATTAGCCTCAAATTCTTTCCCAAATCCTATTTAGACAGCAGTAAAGCTAATTAATACACGGAAAGTATAAAAATCCAAAAGGAATGTAAACATCAGCAGTGCAGTTTTAGAAATTGTAAAGGTGATGGGTGAGTGGTAACTGGCTTAGCAGACATGGGAAAGTAGAAAAAGCTAGAAATTAACCCGATGTACATCTCTCCACCTGCAGAAGACTCCAGAATTGGAGGGACCCTCTTGCAGAATGCTGGCAGCATAGGGCATTCCTCCGGGCAGGATCTGGAAGAGGCTTCCCTGGGAAATCTGGCCCACCCACAAGAAAAAACCAAAAATACTGACACTGGGAATTCTACAAAAAATAGCCAGCCAAATCCCCTGACAGTAAAGTCCACTATCAATAAAATCCAACCAACAGCCTAGGGATGCCCAAAAAGAACACCGAAAAACAAACTTGGAATTTAAACTATACCAAATCGGAGTGGAAACTCAATAGAAAGATTGGAAGATAGGGTGAAGAAATCTAGAAATCAGAAGAGATCTAGAAAAACAGAAAACAGGAAATAAAAGAAAAAAATAAGAAAGAGAACTATTTAAGAGAGCCAATATGTATATAATAAGAGTTCCAGAAAGAGAGAAGAAATAAAGCAAATGGAATGGAGAAAATCATCAAATGAATAAGACAAGAAAATTTCCCCAGAGCTGAAGGATATGAGTTTCCAGATTAGAAAGACCCAGCAAGTGCCAAGTTCAATGAACGAAAATAGAACCACACCAGTACATTTCGTTGGTAAATTCAAAGAAGGAGGGGGAGATGAGGGAGAGAAGGGTTTTCTTTCCCCCCACAGAGCAACGGAAAAACAGGTCACATAAGAAGGATTAGGGATTTGAGTGGTTTTGGACTTCTCAACAGCAATGTTGGAAACAGAAAGACACAGAGAATGGTTTCCAAATTCGGAGGAAAAGAATTTCCAGCCAAGAATTCAAAAACTGGCTAACCTATCAAGTAAATGTGAGAACAACATTCTCAGACATGCAAAATCTCAAAAAGGTGATGGCTGCAGAGCAGACATAGTAATCAACCTGGCTAGACGGGAACAGGGCAGGGCCTCCATGAGGAAACTGGGGCAAGCAGAGGAAGTAAACATCAAGGGTTGAAGGGATGGAGAGGACATTTACATGACTGGGAAGAGGCTGGGGAAACCAAGGAGGCTATTATCAGTCCTAAAACCACAAAGTGATGTGTGTTTTAATTGCCTCCATTCATGGCTTTGGTGAGGGATGAGTTTCCATCCTAGGGTTATGGGATGGCTGAACACAGCACCCCCAACTCGGGGCAGTGAGACTGACAGCCTTTGTTAATAACAAATACACCCTGGGGGAGGAGGACCCCACCGACAGGCAGGCCCACACAGAGGCTGCACTCCAGAATGGAATGAACCAGCTGGGATTGTGGGAGGCAGTCTTTGCAGTATCAAGAGAGCAAGGTGACCCCTGCTTCCCCACAAGACAATGTGATCAGCTTTTTTAATAATTCCGAGGGCTAGCAGGGCACTGAAATTCATTACGCAGGGACAAGCAGGAGCTGCTAAGGAGCGTTGTTTAGCTGGGGGACCTTAGGCAGGAGAGCGGGGTGGGGAACAGGAACTTGTAGGGAAACCATCTGAGGCCCTCTGGTTTCCCCAGATGTCAAGGGGACACAAAATACAGGGCTGTAATGGTAGGCCTTTCAGCACCGCAGTCAGGAAAGGAAAAGGAATTGTAAGCTACCTGTGGCTTAGTCGTGGTTGGCATTTCCATGGTATATAAATGAATATCACCGGCAGCAGAATGGGGAGGGACGCTGCTGCATGGCGCTCAGGGCCGCAGGTGTGGCTCAGGGAAGTAAGAGCTAACTCCTCGCGCTGCCTGTGGGAGCTCCGCGGAACGCGGCTCACGTGAGCCGATCAGTAAGGAGCCGCGGACGCGTGACATTTAGAAATATGCGTGTAAGAGCCCAAAGAGTTAGCTAACAGTGGTTCTTCTGGAGAGAAGAGGACGTGAAGGACGCGAAGGTCAGGGGCTGCGGGGTGGTTTGGGTTTGGGTTTTTTTACATACCTATTTGTCTCTGCATGAATAGCTCTGAGAAAAAATTTTAAACCCAATTTTCAAAAATGAATGAAGATAAGTTTGTATTCTGGGGGGAGAAAGTTGCAGACTCTGCTGTTTGATGCTAAAAAGTCAGCTCCGGAGACACGCCTGGAGGGTTCGCGCCCCGCTGCGTGCCCCCAGCTGCCCCAGCCCGGGAAATCACCCAACCCCTCTGCGCTCCTGGGGCCCCCACTCCGAAGTGGGGCGGGGGAACCGTGTCTGCGGCACGACGCTCCGCAGCGGGTAAGAGGAGGGGATGCGAATCAAGGCCTGCGCGGTGCAGCGGACGGTCAGCGCTGGGCTGCTGCTGGCCGTGATCACCCCGGAGCTCGGTTTTCTCCGCAGAACGGAACGCGCGGGGTTTGCGGGATGGGGGTGGGGTGAGGAGGTGGTGGAAGGAGGTGAACGCGGACGGGGGCCCTGGGCTACACCCGCAACACTGCTGGTGGATGGGGGGGCGGGGGGCGGCCCAGGACGGTCGGAGGTAGCAGAGTGGGGGCGTTTGCACTGACGGGGGGCTCGGGGCTTTGCCAGGGAGCGAGAAAGCAGTGGCCGGAGAGAGTAGTGGGACCTGGACCCTGGCAGAAGCAGACGTGACCCGACGGACAGAGCCTGGAGGTCCACCTGTGGCCCCAGAGGACTCCGTGGAGGAAGGGGTACGGTGACCCGGCCGGAGGGGCCCCCGAGTTTGGACGGGACGTCAGAGGGGACCGGGCAGTCCAGGTTTCATAGCTCCGGGGTAGGGGAGACAGTCCGTGATGTGGGAAAGAAAGGCTCTACCCACCCTCACGAACACCTTGGAAGGAAAGGGGGACGCAAACGGCTGCCATCTGGTCCCTGGAGTGTGGGACCAAACCTTCCTCACCCACCTGAGAGTTGTTAGGAAGATAATGTGTGCACACGTGTGTCATGAATCAAGACACACTGTACGATGGAGAGTTTGGCATACTTGGAAATAGAGGGGTGCGGGAATCAAAGTCATGAGGAGGAAAAAGTGGGAGACTGAGATTCAAATATGCAGTCAACCTCTCCTTCCCCACTTACAAGCCAGAAACCTTAGGCAGAGTACCAGACTCTCCGTGTTTCTGAAAAACAGAAATTGGAACTAGACTGCCTCACAGAATTGTTGTGGGAAGTCTCTGGTGCAATGCAAGTGCCGAAAATATTAAGTAGTATCATCATTATTACTATTTGCCAGACGTGTTGTTTCTGTATAAAAATATATCATTATAGTAAGGTATATAGTAAGGTATATATAAGTAAGGTATAAATATAGTAAGGTATAGTAAAGTATATATAGTAAGGTATATATAAGTAATTTATAGATATTCTTATATAAAAGTGCCACTCTTGGAAAATATATAATACACATCATAGAATATAACATATATATAAAATACAACTATAGATACATAGGTAGAAAGACTACTAGAGGATTAGAAAAGAAATTCAAAGGGGACGCATCAGGAGCCTGAAATGAGAATAAAGACTAAGCTTGGAGAAAAAGATATGAGAACTAGGGATGCTTGGTCGGCTGCAGAGAGCAGACTAATTAGTAGAAATAACAGATTAGTATGTGTGATCTGTGGGGTTCCATGAAGTCTGCTCTGCTGCCTGCAGGATATCAGTCCTACAGAGCTATCAGGGCTCATGTATTCTAGAACCTACCGTGTGCTAGTGATTGTGTTAGGTGCTGGAGAAGAAAACATGAGCAAGAGAGGTCCCTGCCCTTAGGCACCCAATAGTGAAAGAATCAGCTATTTAAACAAATTGCTCTGATACAGCATACAATCTGTAATTTTTAAAAACAAGATAGTAATAATTGTTAACATACATGAATGCTTACAGATATTACTTATGAAATCTCCCCAGAAAAGCCAGGATTCCAGCTCCAGAGTTGGCACTGTTGATACCTTCCCCTGCCCTGACGGAAAGGACAGTCAGGAGTGGTTGCTGTAATCAGTCTGGGAAGGGCGAGAGCCTGAACTTTGAGGGTGGTGGCAGGAATGAAGATGAGGATATGGCTTCAGGTTGGATTCAGGGAATTAAAATTGGCAGGTCTTGGCAACTGATTAAGTGTGGTGAGTGAGGAGATCCTGGAATGAGAACTTCCAGAGAACTCTGGAGGGGCTTTGGCCAGTGACGTGAATCTGGTGGACACAGCATTTGAATGTTTTTAAAAGCTCAAGCTTTTGGGGCACCTGGGTGGCCCAGTTGATTAAGCGACTGCCTTTGGCTCAGGTCATGATCTCAGGGTCCTGGGATAGAGCTAGTGTAGGGCTCCCTGCTGAGCAGGACGGCTGCTTCTCCCTCTGCCCCTTCCTCACCATGCACACACTCACGTGCGCTCTCACACACACTCTGTCTCTCTCTCAAATAAATAAAATCTGAAATTCCCCAGTACCGGCTACAGCTAGTTTTCGAACTAATTTCCATTAAGTCATCTTCTTACCAAATAGAACTTGCACATGATTAGGTGCAGAAAAAAAAAAATTCAGCCACTTTTCCTTCTAGAGGTAGCCAAGGAGAAGCTAGTAGAATGTATTGGATATAGCTGCTGGAAGTTCCTTTGGTCCTCTCTATTCTTTTCTAAAGAACACGGGTCTGATGGCCGGAGCTTCAACAGCCTTTTCTGTAGATCTGCAGCCACCCTGAGGATGAGCACTAATTGCTAAGGATGGAGGAACTATAACTAGAACAGCCTGGAACATCGATGTCATCGTGGTACCATCACACCAGCCCTGGACTGCCTCATTGTGCCTCTGCCTAGAGAGAAAATGAACCTCTTTCCTGTTGAAGTTATTGTCATTTCAGATTTCTATTACCAGCAACTAACTACCATTACCTGGTATGCCTCCCCTCACCACAAAAACTAAACTCCCATTCGCTCTACCACTCCCCATCTCTAGTCATTCATTTTCAGGAGCTAGTTGGATTAAGGGCCATCATCCACAACAGTCAAGCAGAACTTGGAACCAGAAACCCAAATTCAAAACAAAGAGCTTTCCCTACTCTCTCTTGACCCTCCCATGTCTCACTTTGCCCAGGAGCCCTCTCTCAGTTCAAAATTGGGTTTAAGTTCTGTTCTCAATCAGTTTTCTCTCTCGTGTGACCATGTAGATGCCGCCAACTGAAACCAGAAGGAGAGGAAGCATGTGCAGAAGACAAAGCATTCCATTTTTTTTTAAGATTTTATTTATTTATTTGAGAGAAAAAGAGAGAGAGAGAGAGCACAAGCCAGGGGGAGAGACACAGGGAGAAGCGGACTCCCCGCTGAGCAGGGAGTGGATGCAGGGCTCAATCCCAGGACCTTGGGATCATGACCTGAGCCTAAGGCAGACGCTTAACCTACTGGGCCACCCAGGCACCCCAAAAGCATTCCGTTTAGAGAAAGTTGTGTTTAAGATGATTTAAGGATAGCAAGATGAAGGATCTGAGTCTGTCTGGGCTGCTCTAACAAAGTAGCATAAACTGGGTGGATTATAAACAAGAGAAATTTATTGCTCACAGTCCTGGATGCTAGGAAATCCAAAATCGAGATGTTGACAGATTCAGTGTCTGGTGAGAGCCCACTTCCTGGTTTGTAGACCATGTTTTTTCACTCTGACCTCCCATGGCAGAGAATGGATCTCTCTAGAGCCTCTTCTATAAAGGCACTAATTCCATTCGTGAGGGTTTAGCCTCCCAAAAGTCCCGCCTTCTAATATCATCACCCTGGGGAGTAAGATTTCAACATCTGAATTTTAAAGAGACATAAACATTCAAATCATTGCATGAAGATTTCCAGAATGGAGCTGGATATGCAGCTGAGGCTCAGGACAAAGATCTTGGCTGGAGGTTAGGTGGGTATTTGGGACCGTGAACATGGGTGGGGTCACTAGTGAGAGTGTTGGAAGGAAAAGACCAGTAGGAAGTGAAAGAACCGTAGGGGTGCCGAGGAACCCCGAAAGGTGCCAGAGGAAGCCCAATTCAGTAAATGAATGAGAACAAGGAAAGACATGTGTTGTGAAGAGCGTGGGGGTAAAAAGACGGCTTTAGCGAAGCCTTCTGAGGAACTTTTCCTCCCTACGCTCTTTTTTAGATGCGAGCTCTCCTCCACGAGGGCTGGTGTATGAAGTCACACAGAGGTTGTTCTGGCTGGTCGGCTTTGCTCAAGTCCAGGGAAGGGAAGAGAGGATCCGTGGAAGTCTAGACAGGGCAGTGGGTAGGAAAGACAGGGAGGTGAGGATGTACTGCTGAGGCAGGAGCCATTCTCTGCCCCGGCTTCCCCCAGGAACTCTGCGAGGCAGAGGAATTCATTCTGTCCGCGGTCGTCCGGTGCACTCCTGTTCCGAGTTCAGCGAGCCGTGTTCGCCACCTTCCAGGAGCCCGTTATGTCAACCAGAATGCCGGGGCTTCCTTTGCCAGACTTGCTAGACTGAAATAGATAGGAAACGCAGGTTGAAGTGTAAGACAGAGAGTCTCTGAGGCCAGAGATGGTCACTGAAAAAGTCGTATGTCTGGTCCTTAAACCGGTAACAGTGTGAATATTGAACTTGCATGGATACCCATAAAAGATTATCCATCATTTTGGTACAGTTGTGAACTACTGGTCCCATCACTTGGTGTAAGAACTCTGTTTCAGGAGCGCCTGGGTGGCTCAGTCAGTTAAGTGTCCAACTCTTGATTTCAGCTCAGGTCATGATCTCAGGGGTGTGGGATCGAGCCCCGCATCTGGCTCTGCGCTCAGCACAGAGTCTGCTTGAGGTTCTCTCCCTCTGTTGTGCCCCCTCTCCTGCCCTGTTCCTGTGCATGTGCCAGCACTCTCTCTCTTTAAAATAAATAAATCTTTAAAAACAAAAAAAAAACCTCTGTTTCAGTAAATAATTTGGGCTCTTTGAAAACATAGCCTTTAAATTGGCTAAGAATATTTCCATATCCTTTACTAAAACCACTTAAATTGTTACAAAGGAAGCACACTCGTGTAAAACATGTGATTTTGCCTGCTTTTTCTTATATAATATGCATTATAAACACTAAACCTGTCAGGTGCTCGCTATTTAATGCAGTACCAAGCTACTCTGTTGATGATTCTTTTGATTGCCAGAATCCTTTGTTTTGAATCAGATGAAATATTTGTTTATTGCTCTCGAGTTTTATTTGTGTATTTTTTCATTTTCTATTCTTAAGAGAACTAAAGCTATTTCTGGGAGGAGCTCAACACTGAATGACTTTAAGATAAGAAATCAGATAAACTATCCATCTGGTAACTGTACATTCGGCTTTCTTAATATATAGCATTATGTGCAGGAAGGTCTGTGTAAATTCCACTACCTCCACAATGCATGGAATGTTTATTGAAGGCCTTGCAACTGTGTCTAACAACTGTGTCTAGTTTTAAAGATTCATTTTTAAACACTAAGATCCTTGATCATTATAATTGCATTCCGTATCTCTGAAGAACACCAGATTCATAATGGAAGAGGGGAAGTGTGTCTAGAGGCGTGCTCTAAAAAAACAATGGAAGAAAGCCCAGAAACAATGTCCTTTTCATGTTGCTTACTAAGCCTAACTGTTATGTAATCAGGAGCACAGCAAACTTGCGAGAGGAATTGAAAAATGGATTTGATACCTAGAAACTAAAAAGGCCGTGAAGGAAGGCTGGCTTATCAAATGGGATTTCCCTTTTCCATCTAGAGAACATTTATAATTTTTCCTTGTCCAGATCACACAAAGGCCCTCTGCTTTTCTTCATACATATATTCTGCCTTCAGAAGAAAATTACTTCACCCTTTAGAATTTCTCCCTTTATGTTGTAAATCACAGTGACTGAAGAGGAGTCTTGATCCCCTTTGCATGCCTGAGACTAGATTTTATCAGGAAATGTTTCATCACATTCTTTTCCTGTCATTAGAGTCAATTATCATGTATATTTATGCATTCCTTTGTATGAAAGTGCGGTTTGGGTCTGAAAAGAGCCTGTACAGAAGGGCATTTTTAATTAGACAGCCTATGTGTCTCCTGACTCATAAATGGCTAAATAAAATTATATAGACCTATACTGGACAAGCTCATAAAAGCAAGTCTCTGCTGCTTAGCGATGCTTAGCTCACAGAGCTGATGAGCAGGCAGCCGCTCTCTTCTCCACCCCACACATCACCCGCCAGCCATCCAGCCCGACTCAGATCCCGCAGATTGTTATTGGTAATGATGTTTAAAGCAAAAATGGCTGGAGCATAGCACCCTGAGCTTCTAATTTGGCAGTTAGAGCAATCCTGTTGTGACTTGTAAACTTTGCACTTAATAGGCAGGGTCTTTAATACATAGATTATGTGGAGGGCTGAATGCCATGTTGCAGATTTAATGCCTTGAACTGCGTCTGGTCCGTGAGCGGAAACGAGCTCTCCTAAATGGCCAGCCAAAAGAAAGAAAAAGAATTGCTCCTCCCTTGCATCCAGGTAAAGAGGTCTGGTAGATTTCAAAGCCTCTTACAGTGTTTTTTGGAGGGCCATTTTATTCTTTTAGGTAAAAAACTAAATAAATAAACTCTCTTCCTTGAAGAAGTATCCAGAACCTTTTGAGAGAGAGAGCCCAGTTACTAATATTGAAACTCAAAATGCGCAACCCTTGCCCTGGCCGCTGGGGCGTAGGCACACGGTGGTCAGCAGCACATGGGGGCTCTGCCAACCAAACTGACCCCTCTCCCTTCCGAGCAGCGGCTGACCACGTGAAAGAGCCCGAGCGCCGCATTAGTGGGCGAGGCGGTGAGGGGCCGGCCTTTGCCAGCTGCACCTGCTTTCAGAGGCCGCACTCCGTATGGTGCGTGTCATGTAGACCTCAGCAGTGCAAGCCGCCGTGCGTGTGCCCAGCAGCTGCCGCTGTGAGGTTTTCAGCGTCGGGACGAAAAATTTCTCCACTAATTTAGGTCTGACTGGTGGGGGTTGTGGGTGGGGAGGCCTGTGAATTAACTGACAATAGATAACAGGAGAAAAATGTATTCCGCTGCGTTCGTGTGGGGTGCCCCATAGAGAGTAGCCCTGGGAGCAGCCAGGGGTAAAGGTGTTTATAGGGGCCGGATGAAGGTGGAGGGGGCCTTAGGGCATCAATTATAAATTCCATAGGTATTTTGGACTATCTAGAGTAAAAGTAAAGTGTCTGTTGACTCAAACAAATGCCTCATTCTCTGAAATTTTATAAGTAAAAAATAACAAGCCTGTTTTCTCTATCAGGGGTTACTTGAAAATTATTTCTCAATATTTCTTATTATCATGAAGCCTGTTGGTTCCTCTGCTATTGTTTTTTTGCGTTTCACAACCTATACTCACTGATGCTGCATGGAAATATAGTTAATCTCCTGCCCAAATGTCAGCCCACTGCCCCAGAGCTGCTTAGAAAATGTTCTTTCATCTGTATTCTTAACGTCCAGGTCGAAGAGTGTTGAACCACAGGAATCCTATTTCAGTATTGATGACTCACCCCAATCATGGAGCTCGTTCTTGGTTAGCATGTCTTCCTATTTTATCTTGAGAGTGGCTTCTTAGTAATATTAATAAAGGATTTTTGAATTTTGGGATCCTCATGTGTAGGGGGTCTGACTGCTTTTTGCCAGTTTTAGGTCAAATATCTGCAGATAGTTTTGTAGACTTGGTGGCAAGTTGACTGTATTGTTATTCAGCGTCCAAGAGAGTCTTGATAGTTGTGCGGAGTTATTATTAATATTGTTGCGTTTTTTGGTAGACTCTGAGCATTTGTTATCAGGCAGCAGAATTGAGACAGGTATATTAGCAAAAAAAATCTTAAACGTGGTGAAGATTTTATCTGCTGTTCATGTCTCGGTACTGTGTTAACTTGGCAAAACAACACAGTTCCTCTCACATAGTTTCCTAAATGTGTTTCCATAGTGTCTAAATGTGGCCCAGCCTGCCACGTGAATGACTGCTGAGACTGTTGGAGAATGTGGCTTTGTGTGAGAAGAGCTTCTCCTAGCAGTAGTAGTCTGAAATCGGCTACCGGCTTTCTAATTGCATCCTTGCATAATGTAAGCGGAATAGATGGAAAAAGCCTTTAGCGTGTCTTTCAAATATCAAAACCATCTCTGATGTTCAGACCTGCAAGATCTGTGCTCAGTCTTGCAGCCATTCTTTCCATCATGTGCAGTTCTGCAGCGTATCTGGGAGCTTCCCTTCAGGCCTTCGGAGTAGCCTGCTTCTCTAAGCATCCAGGGAGGCTAGAAATCCATTGGATTACATCTGATCTGTCATACCATCAGCTTGTTGACCAAACCAACGAACTGCCTAGAATTCCAGCGGAAACTGGAAATGCATGAATTAGCTAACATGAATTAGCTTGAGCAAAGAGACTCCTTGGTAAAATGCCTGGAACTGTTGGTACCATGATATCTGCCTCTTTTTGTTGAAAGCGGATGTTCACCCCAGCACCCTTCCCAGGGAGCTGCCAGGCCAGCTTGCTGACCTCCTGTTAGAGCATAATCTTTGTGGTTTCGCTTTCCTGGCATGTTAGTCTTGATTCTATAACAAACAACTTTCCCAATCTACTCATTAGTATTCCCTTCTCTCTTCTTGGGAACTATATTTTTCTTTTTCTTTCTTTCTTTCTTTCTTTCTTTCTTTCTTTCTTTCTTTCTTTCTTTCTTCCTTCCTTCCTTCCTTCCTTCCTTCCTTCCTTCCTTTCTTCCTTCCTTCCTTCCTTCCTTCCTTCCTTTCTTTTTCTTTCTTCCACATAGGATGTATTCTTTTCCCCACATACTTTTCCTTAGTTACAGAAACTGTATAATTGATTGTGATAATTGCTGTGAGCCTCATTTTTACTCCTAAAGCAACTCATATTTTCCTGACCTTTCTACTATGATTTTAAAGTTACTTCCCATAGAAAAACATAAAATTCTTTCATGTTTTCTTTGATCTATAGTTGAATATATCGTACACGTGAGTATCAAAAACCGCCTGACATTATACTTGAGAAATCACGATGGCTAGTTTCTAAGCAAAATATGTTAGGCAATGCTAGATTTCTTGTAACTCTAAACAAGCACCTGAGTCTCCTTTAACTAACCAAGAAGAATTCATAAAATAAAAGGGCTGGATTTTAGAAATTCTCTAAATAATGATTTTCAAATTACAGTCCTGAAAGTACAAGGAATTCTGCAGAGGTTTCACTGCAGAATGAAGGGGAAGGGGCTCACACTCACTATAGCTCCTCAACACATGCACACACATTGCGCTCACACGCACACACGCACGCACACACACATCACGCACACATTCCCACTGCAAGTGAGCAGTCTACTGCTATTGGATTTTTACCTCTAATATCTATATACGTGGTTTGCCAGCTGTAAATATCAGCATAAATTTCCAATTATTGGGGTACAATCTCCTCATTGTTCTGAAAAGATTTTAAAAAGTGCCAAGTGGCTTAATTGGTTTAAGCAAGGCATTGGTTTTCTGTCTCCTGGTCAAGTAACT
Organism: Ailuropoda melanoleuca; assembly: GCF_002007445.2. NCBI lineage: Eukaryota > Metazoa > Chordata > Mammalia > Carnivora > Ursidae > Ailuropoda > Ailuropoda melanoleuca. The sequence continues at coordinate 15,255,179 of NC_048235.1, read as the reverse complement.
TCTTCACTCACCCTACTTTCCTCTTGCATTCTTCTTACTTGTTTATAAAATCCATGATCATTAAGCATTTTTTAAATTTACAATTATTTTAATTTCAATTTTTTTATGTTTATGTGGTATATTTAAATATTTAAGTATTTAATTTATAATTGTAATTATAAATAGAGACCATTTTAGTTTTATGACGTAACCAGAAAGCTCTTTGTCACTTCCCTTGAGCGCCTAAAACTATCAATATTCTGAAGCATGCTAAAAAGGCATTTTTTATGTATTCTAGTGTTGACCTCACCAAAATTACAGTGCACTTCTCACATTTAATGGATGGATCAGAAAACTGTAAAATACAGGACAAAGAAAAATGATATGCAAAAATAGCAAGGTTTCTTTCTACTTTTCAAAACAATTTACTATGCTTTTTTGGCCATTATGCAGAGTTTATCCAAATGCTCCTTGAGTCAGTTAATAAAATATATTTGGCAGGCCTAAAGAAGGGCAAGTACTCCAAAAGTATTTATGGTATGCACTTAAGAAGGTTTTTGGAGCTGTTAAGGATAGCACCAAAAAAGGATTAGAAATCCCACTCTTCTATATAAAAGGCTAGGTTTACCTTACATAAATAATTTCAGAACTGGGTTCGCCTTCACAATTTAATGTAAAATACTTGCAGTAAGAAGAAAAGATAATCCTGAAGTTTCCCAAGGGTGTTAATGTGATTATGACCTTGGGGACTGTCGTTTTAGCCAGGTCTCTATTGTAACTTCACACAAACTATTTTATTCTGCTTTCTTTAGAGAGCAATATTAACTAATCTCATAAGATTTCTAAGAACAAAAAAATATTAGGATAGTAGAAATCTCTATAAAATAAGATACAGAGGAATCCTATGTAACAGTGAAATTTGAATCATGACCACTATGACAACTACATTCATGGGTGATGATGACCAAATAAAAAAGACACCATATTTAACTAAGAAAAAGTGAGAAAGAAACATATATCCTCTCTATTTTGAGAATGGATTTTCCAGAATAAGATGTATGTGTATACACTCACATATGTACACATAAATATTTATACATATATATGTATACATACACAGGAGCTTGGGAACCAGACAGACGTGAGTTTCAAACTTGGTCCCACCACTTAGAATCTACAAGATTTGAATCAAGTTGTTGAACCCCTTCCAGCCCCATATTTTTTAGATGAAGTATCTAAAAATCATTCCATTGTAAGGGTTAAATACAACTGGATGAGAAACTTTAGATAATACATCTACACACAGTAAACATGTTGTTTTCCTAAACACACCAAAAAAAAAAAAATAAGCTTTTATGTTAGTAAGTTTCAGCTCTTGCAAAAGCACTTGTTCTATAACTGCAGCAAGTTCTCCTCGAGCTTAGTTCTCAGAGGCATGCTGATATTTTGATACTAATCTTGACTTTAATATAATTGTTTTTCGGTATGTGTTTTGACTCAGTACAGACTCATAAAAATGGATTGAATGAAAATCAGGCAAAACAATTTACCTATAGGCAGATCTCCAAAAAGACTGTGTTTGAACAAACTGCAATTTTTCATATATATTTGTGAAATCATGAGTAAATGAATGTGAGGGCGTGAAGTTTCCTGTGAATCAAAGTTAAACAGAGAAGCACCACAGTTTACGATATGTTTAAAGGTATTATTGTTACTATTGTCTCTTAAAATAGCACAGTCTTTCACCTAAAAACCTCTATCCCCTCTAATCAATTCTCTGTCCATTCTTCCCTCTTTTGAGGCAGTGACTTCTTTCTTCCCTTGCTAGATTTTTCTTCTTTTCCTTCTGTGTGTTTACACTATTTTGACGTTAAAAACCCGTATTTCTAAAAGGACATTAAATCATCACAAAATCTTTTAAGGCTGAGTACAATGGATAAACTTCACTGGGAATAATGGAATCATTCATTTGATTTAGATAAACATTAAAGATTTGGAACCCTTCTGTCATTAAAATTCCACATGCAGACCATATGAAAAATGCTGTATAAAGCTGGGCTAAAGGGCCTGGAGTCTTGTCTCTGTTCCCACCTCAATCATATTCATCTCCTTCACCATCGACACTACCACCGTCACCACCAAGGTGGCCCAGAGGATTCCACAGAGCGCTATTCCAAACGGTGGGGCACTGTGAAAATGGTCTCTTTACAATCTGTCTGGAAAAAGGATGATTTCTGTTTTCTGGCAGCAAGAAGAATCCTGCATGAAGAGTAATTAATTGCTGAGCTCACAGGAAGTAAGAGAAACCTCCAAAAGGTTCTCCAAACCCCTCAAAGTGAAGGGCAACTGGAGCGGTCAGTGTGGACGAAGAGAGGGGCGGGAGTGATCTGCCAGCAGGGGCCAAGTTCGTGTCTGGCCAGAAGTCCGAGCCTCGGGCTGGCATGGCAGCAAGGTAGGAAAGCTGAACTGTCTGCTGAGGAGATGACGGAAGCTGGTAGCGTCTGGCTAACGCTTAACTGAGGAAAAGAGAAAGAGAGAACCCTATATCTCACACATGTGGAGAATGTGTTCTCTAGAAAAGTCAGAATGTATAGTGCCCACGGGATCTCAGCAAGAGCAAACACAAATCCTCCCTGGAGGAACTTTAGACAATGCATCTAGCGCATAGAAAACACGCGCGCTGCTTCCCTAAACACAAAAAAGTTACATGATCTGTTAGTAAGTTTCAGATCTTGCAAAAGAGCTTGCTCTGTCATTGTAGCAAGCTTCTCCGTATTCCTTACAGCAAGTTCAGCTCTCAGTGAAGTGCTCTTAACTCCCAGGTTACCCTGGATTAAAATTTTAACAACATGAATTCACACTGGAAGATCGACATACGAACGTGGGCGGTGGCGGGGCGGGGGCGG
>NC_048235.1:15167270-15252194 GCF_002007445.2 Ailuropoda melanoleuca | reverse complement strand
GGAATTGATCTTGAAGTCAGCAGAAATAGCCAGTTTAGACTTTTAAAGTCTTCAGGTTTGGGTCTATTAGAGATAGAATTTTTTTAATTGTTTTAAATTATAAGATTGAGCAAGACCAAAATTACCAGGCTTGCTGGAAAAGAGCTCCAAGAGGAATTTTAGAAATAAAAAAAATAAATAAAATGTCAAATTAACAGTTCCGATGATAGATTAGAAAACAGATATAGACAAATTGAGATCAGTGGACTAGGGTTGAAAAAAGCTTATGAATTAAGAATGCAAAAAGTGAGTCACGGATGGAAAATATAAAAAGAAGTTAAGACATAGGAACAATAGAATGAGGTCTGTATCTAACTGGATGGGTTGAATGAAGAATTAGAGAATGGAAGAGAACAATATGAAAGATGAATATCAGGAAAATTTGCAATTCATAAAACAGCGTTCATCTACCACAGTAAATAAAAAAGACAGCATCTAGAAACTATGGACCATCAAGGATAAAAAGATGAAAAATTTCAAGTGAAAATTGTGTACCCAACAAAATTACTTTTTAAGAACAAAGGTGAGGGGCACCTGGGGGGCGCAGTCAATTAAGTATCCAGCTCTTGATCTCAGCTCAGATCATGATTTCAGAGTCTTGAGATCAAGCCCTGAGGTGGGAATCTGTGCTCAGCAGGGAGTCTGCTTAGGATTCTTTTTTTCCCTTTCCCTCTGCACCTCCCCTGCTCACGTGCCTGCTCTCTCTCTCTGAAATAAATAAATCTTTAAAAAAAGAAAAAAAAGAGCAAAGGTGATATACAAAGAACTTACAAGTTAATAAGGAAACAGTTAAAAGTGAGCAAAGGGTGTGAGCAGGCAATTCAGAAAAGAGAATTTCCAAATGACCATTAAGAATATGAAAGGTGTCCTTCAATCTTTAGTCCTTAGGAGAATGCAAATTAAAAACTACACAGGGATTTCACCACATCCATATCAGAATGGCATATTAAAAAGATAAACAGTGCCAAGAGTTGGCAAGAATAAGAAGGCAACTTAAACTCTTATTGTTGCTTCTGTGATATAAATTAGTATAACCATTTTAGGATACTCTGTGGCAACATCTACTTAAAGTAAACATATATACATAATATTTATATATATTTAAATATATTAACCTGCAATTCCAGTCCTATTATATATTATTATTAACCAGCAATTCTCTTATTAACCAGCATTTCCATTCCTAAATATATATACAAAAGAAATGAGGGCTTGTGACCTCTAAAGATACATAGAAAAGATTCTCAGCAACTTTATTCATAATAGCCAAAAAACTTCAAACAGCTCAAATGCCAGCCAACAATAGAAGTAAATAAAGACTGATATACTCATATAATGCATTACTGCACAACAATGAAAAAGAATGAGTTACAGCTACGTGGAACAGTAGGAATGAATCTCATAGACAAAATGTTGAATAAAATAAGCCATACTAAAAAAAAAGTATATATTATAAGATTCTCTTAATGTGAAGTTTGAAAAATAATTTACACTGACGGATGTCAAAGCAGTGCTTTTGGAGTGTACTAAACGGAAACAGGAAGAAGGAACCTGCTGGGTTGCTGGAAACATTCTATATTTTGGTTTGGAGGGTGATTAAAGGTGTATGTGTATGTGTGTGTGCACACAGACATGCAAGATTTTAATATATATTTATATATACATTATAATATATATGCAAAATTTACTTAGCTGTATATATAAGATTTATACACCTATGTACAAATGCATTATGCATCAGTAAATTTTTTAAGTAACATGGGTGAAATGAAAACATTTTCAGATTTAAAAAAATGAAAAGTTTTTTTAAACCATAAACAGATCTATACTGAAAAAGGAGAGAGAGACATTGTCGAAGAGAAAGGGAAATTACTCCAAAAGAATGGTCTTAGATCAAAGAAGTAATGGCAAGCAAAAAATAAGTAAATACATGAATAAATATAAATAGATATTGTCTCTATAAAATGTTACAAATTTATGGGGTTTTAAAAAGAGAGAATTAAAATTTCAACAAAATAGAAAAAAGCTGCAATGGGGTAATCTGAGTTAAATTGTTCTAAGATCCTAGTTCTATCTAAGAAGGGGATTATTTTATTATGCATGGCAATACTTCAGAGGTAATTATGAAAATAACAGAAATAAAGTGTTTAATTTTCAAAAATAACTCAGTGAACTGATTTGACAAACAAGAAATATAGAAGAAGTAGGAAATTTAGAAATCCTAAAGAAAGAGTAAGGCAACTTTAAAACATCAATCATGAAAATGAATGTAGTGTCCACCTCAGCAGCACATGTACTGAAAAGTAATGTAAATAAATTTAGCATGGCAGTAAAAAGAGACTGCCAGATTGCTTGGAAAAAAAATACCTAAAACCTAATAACATGTAAAGGTTATAAATAAGAGAAGAAAAAGTGGGACTACATGAGGTGCCTGGGTGGCTCAGTCAGTTAAGCATCTGACTCTTGGTTTTGCTCAGGTCATGATCTTGGGGTCCTGAGATGGAACCCCATGTGGGGTTCTGCACCCAGTAGGAGTGAGCTTGAGATTCTCTCTCTCTCCTGCTCATGCATGCTCTCTCTCTCCTTCAAATAAATAAATGAATCCTAAAAAATAAAGAAAAAGTTGCATCATATAAATTCTAAACTACATAGAAGCCTTAAGTTATTATCAGAGAAAAATAGATTTAGAGAAAAAGCAATCATTAGGGATAGGAAAGGTCATTATATGATCATAAAAGTTTAAGTTCACCCAGAATCTTAATCATAAATTTGTATGCATCTAATAATATAGCCTCAAAATCTATAAAGTGAAAAATAGTAGAACTATAGGATGAAATAGATAATTCTATCATCAAATGGAAGATTTCAACATACTTCTTTCAATTATTGATGGGTCAAGAAAAAAGAAATTAAAATATAAATGACTGTATAACACAATTAACCAACCCTACATCCCAAAATTGGGAAATAACTATTTTTCTCATGCACAATGCAACATTAACTGCATAATTGACTATATATAATATCTCAAAAATTTTTCAAAATTTGGTTCGTATTATGAGCTCATTCTCTTTAGACAATGCAAATTAATTAGATGTCACTAACAAAAGATACAGGAAAAAAGCCAGATTGTAAATTTAAAGCACACTACTAAGTAACTCACTTGTCAAAGGTGAAATCAGAATAGATATTTTTTTAAATGCTCAGACTAGAAATGTATTGTGTAATACAGCAGAAGTGGTACTTTGAAAAATGACAATAGCTTATATTATATTTAAAAAGAATAAAAGCTAAAAGTTCATGAGCTACATGCCCAAATTAACAAAATATTGGAAAGAGTTCAGAATTAGAAAAGAACAAATCAATAAAATTATTAAAAGATAAAATATAGGACACCTGACCAGCTCAGTCGGTAGAGCACGTGGCTCTTGATCTTGGAGTTGTGAGTTCCAGCCTCACACTGGGGATAGAAATTACAAATAAAATCTTAAAAGAATAAAATAAAATAACATCAGCAAAGCCAAAAGTTGGAATTGCCAAAACTAATAAACTTCCAACACAAGTACAAGGAAAAGGTGAGAAGGCACAAAAAATATTTGAAATAAAAATGGGGACATAGCAAAATTTCCAGGAGAATATGAAAATAATTATGCCAAAAAGTTTGAGAACTTAAATGAAATGGATAAATGTCTAGAAAATTTTTCTTAACAAAACAGACTCAAGGAGACCTACAATACCCAAAGACTTCTCTAACAACTAAATAAATGGAATCAGTGGTGAAAAAAAAAATTCTTTAACAACACAGAGCCCAAATGCTTTAACAGTCAAAATCCAGAGTCTTCAAGGTCTTTTCAGTCCTATACCATATCTTTCAAATTATAGCAAGGAACAAATTACTAACCAACACTTTCTGTGAAGCCAATATAGCTTTGACAACAAAACACAATAACCCCAAGAGAAAAAGAAAGTAAATTACAAGCCAATTTCTTTCATGAATATAGATGCAATTAGCCTATATGAAATCATAACAAATCAAACCCAGTGACCAATAATAACACACCATGACCAAATAGAAATGCGAGGGTCATTTAAAAGTACTAAATATGTAAACATCATTAACTTTTTAAACAAGATCATGTCAATAGAAACAGAAAAAACATTAGATATAAGTTAATATTAAATCATGATTTTAAAAAATTTCAAGATGCAAACAGAAGTGCACATTATCAACCTAAAACAGTATCTAGCAAAATTCTTCAGAAAACATTATTTTTAATAGGAAAAATGTTAGAAGCCTACTTTTAAAAATTAGGAAAAAGATACTGATAGATGCCTAATTTCACACACATATTTAATACTAAAGCTAGAGAAGTAAGACAAATAAAGAAATAAAAGATAAAACAAAGGCATATAAAATGCAAAGGCATAAAGAAAAGTCATATTTACAAAAAATAATTTGTCTATATGAAAATCCCCAAAAGACACACAGATAGATTTAATTAAATGAGAGACTGGATATAAGATCACTATGCATAATTAAATTCATCTCTATACATTAGAAATTGATAGAAAACATTTTGAAAAAAGATACTATCTGCAATAGCAATAAAAATATTCCAAACCTAAGAAAAAGGTCTAACAAAAGGTATATAAAATGTATGCAGAATATTATTAATCTATAGTAAAGGTCAATGAAGAAAACATAATGTTTAAAAAGTCTGATTTAGTCTGGGTCTCTCTACCCCCTAAAGGTAGAAACCTAAGAAAATGCCTTTTGTAAAAGGCATTTATTAAGAGTCTGAGCTTACAGGAAGGAATGAAGGATAAAGGAAGTTAAACAGGGAAGGAGAGAGAGAGTCAATTCAAGAATGCATTACTGAGTTAGCCATTGCTACAGGCGACTAGGTATTTCCTGCCATGAATCATCTGAAAAACTTTATGGAAAGTGTCTCAGGACCTTCCTCCCTTGAGAATGAAGGTAGTTTCATTTATCTATCGATTTCCATTCTCCAATGATCGAGGGTTGCCAAACAGGGCATAAACCATCCCGTCTTTCAGGATGTGACATGTACGTCCTGAGTGGTTTCCCACAGACATCTTACAATAAAAAAAAGACCCTGCCTACGAAGCAAAAGACTTGACAGGAGATTAGGGCGAGGTGAAGCACGGTCAGATTGCACATATGTGAAGCTAGTTGAAGTCTGCACGGAGTTGGTCACTGCAACTGTGTCTAGAATGAGGGGGCTTGCAGAGGTGTACAAGAAGTATCTAAGACAAAGACATATACCATACTCATGGACAGGAAGTGTCAATATTGCAAATATGTCAGTTCGGGGGCACCTGGGGGCTCAGTCAGTTGGGCATCAGACTCTTGATCTCCGCTCAGGTCATGATCTCAGGATTGTAGGATGGAGCCCCCCTCACCCTTTGCCCTCCTGTGGGCTCTATGCTCAGTGGGGAGTCTGCTTCTCTCCCTCTATCCCTCTCCCCACACGTGTGTGTGCTCTTTCTCTCTCAAAATAAAGATATAAAATAAAGGATACCTGGGTAATTGGTTATCAATTCTCATTTTATTAAAAACTTAATTGCAAAAGCCTAATTTCTAAATCCTTCAGCAATAAATAGAGGGCAATATTATTAGCAACTTTGGAGAGAGAAGAGTTTCTTAAAAGGGTTAAGGAAAAATAATTGATAAAAATCAACTAAATTAATGTAAAGAATAGCTGCTAATCAAAATATACCATAAATAAAATGAAAAAAACAAGACACAAATATTTTCAGATACTTTTGTAACAAACCCATATCCCTTACACAACCTTAGTGCTTCTCAGCAGGGGCACTGCTGGCATCCGGGGCTGGACCACCCTTTGGTCTGTAGGACTAGGCACTGCCTTGCTGGAGATTCATCCTGGCTTTCACCTCCAAGTACTAATAGCAACTGTTAGTTACTGTGGCAATGAAATTGCTTTGATAATTTTTTATTATATTATGTTTTTGATGTAAAGTTCCATGATTCATTGTTTGTACATAACACCCAGTGCACCATGCAATAGGTGCCCTCCTTAATACCCATCACCGGCCTATCGCATTCCCCCACCCCCTCCCCTCTGAAGCCCTCAGTTTGCTTCCCAGAGTCCATAGTCTCTCGTGGTTTGTCTCCCTCTATGATTTCCCCCTTCACTTTTCCCTTCCTTCTCCTACCGATCTTCCTACTTCTTTCTTTTTTTTTTATTTTAATGTTTTTTTATTATGTTAGTCACCATACAGTACATCCCTGGTTTCTGATGTAAAGTTCGATGCTTCATTAGTTGCGTATAACACCCAGTGCACCATGCAATACGTGCCCTCCTTACTACCTATCACCGGTCTATCCCATTCCCCCACCCCCCTCCCTCTGAAGCCCCCAGTTTGTTTCTCAGAGTCTATAGTCTCACATGCTTCATTCCCCCTTCTGATTACCCCCCCTTCTTTATCCCTTTCTTCCCCTACCGATCTTCCTAGTTCTTATGTTCCATTCGATCTTCCTACTTCTTATGTCCCATAAATGAGTGAAACCATATGATAATTGTCTTTCTCTGCTTGACTTATTTTGCTTAGCATTATCTCCCCCTGTCCTGTCCATGTTGCTGCAAATGTTGATACATTTTAAATATTCTCAGGAATTGGGTGGTACCTGCCCTGGTTGAGAGTCAATCTGATTCTACCTAGAAAATACATTCTTTAAAAAAAAAAAAACAACAACAAAACAGGATAAAAATTATTCAGCCATAAAAAAGAATGAAATGTTGCCATTGATGGACCTTGAGGGCATTCTGCTAAGTTAAATAAGTCAGAAAAAGATAAATACTGCCTGATCTCATTTACAGGTAGAACATAACAAAAACTAAGCTCATGGATAGAGAGAACAGATTGGTGGTTGCTTGAGGTGGGGAGTGAGGGGTGGGCAAAATGGATGAAAGGGAGTCAGACGGTACAAACCTCCAGTTATAAAATGAGTAAGTCCTGGGGCTGTCATGCGCAGCATGGTGACTATAGTTAAGAATACTGTATTGCCTTTCAAAGTAGGTAGGAGAATGGATCTTGTAGGTTCTCCTCACACACACAAAAATTTGTTATACGGTGATCAATGTCAACTTATTGTAGTGATCATTTTGCAATACATACTAGTATCAAATCAATATATTATATACCTGAAGCTAATACAATGGAATGTCAATTATCCCTCAATTAAAAATTCGAAAAATTGGAAAGAAAACAAACAGAATAAAAGAGAGAACTGAACCACATTTAAGGGTGAAGCTTCCAAGCTTGGAGTGAAGGGATGTTTGCTAGGAGCGAAGGAGGTGACTTCCACGGATGTTTGCTAGGAGCGAAGGAGGTGACTTCCACGGATGTTTGCTAGGAGCGAGAGGTGACTTCCACGGATGTTTGCTAGGAGCGAAGGAGGTGACTTCCACGGATGTTTGCTAGGAGCGAAGGAGGTGACTTCCACGGATGTTTGCTAGGAGCGAAGGAGGTGACTTCCACGGATGTTTGCTAGGAGCGAAGGAGGTGACTTCCACGGATGTTTGCTAGGAGCGAAGGAGGTGACTTCCACGGATGTTTGCTAGGAGCGAAGGAGGTGACTTCCACGGATGTTTGCTAGGAGCGAAGGAGGTGACTTCCACGGATGTTTGCTAGGAGCGAAGGAGGTGACTTCCACGGATGTTTGCTAGGAGCGAAGGAGGTGACTTCCACGGATGTTTGCTAGGAGCGAAGGAGGTGACTTCCACGGATGTTTGCTAGGAGCGAAGGAGGTGACTTCCACGGATGTTTGCTAGGAGCGAAGGAGGTGACTTCCACGGACTTGTACAGCATGTAGGCCTGTCTGAAGCCTCAGGAAAAATGTGGAGGGAAGCCCAATGCAGAAGTTTTATTTTCACCCCTGGGGCCTCAGAGGCCAACCTGGAGATCTCTATCCAGAGAAAAGGATAAGAAACAGATTTCAAGGGCACTGAACCTTTCATTGGATGATTCCTGGACAAAAACCAAGAAAACCCAAAAACATCCAAGAAAGACCATCAAGTTTTAAGAGCTACGTTTCTCAACTTATTTATTGGGACATCAAGGGAGGGATTATTGAGAGGGAAAAAAAAAGTTCCATTTCTTGGCCAATCACGGCAGGAAGAATTCCAGGAGGAAGTAATAAAGTGTCAACTCCCAAAAATGAAATCATGCCACATCCCTGGGGCTTAAGAAAAATGAAAAGCACATAAAAATTATAGGGCAGCCAAATTGCTGTCCCAAACGGACATAGGGAAATCCTTTAATATGCCCAGAAACTATCCTTTGCTCAGATTATGGATTAACTTGTGTAATTATTATTTTTTGCACAATGATATTTAGTTCATGTAAACTCCTGTAGGATGATTATACATTCACTGAATAATACCAGAGGAAACAAGGCTAAAAGCTAAATATCTATAAAGAGTAAATTCACAGGAACATAGGAGAGAGTTTTTGCTTACAAAAAAGGCCTATATGGTAAACATAAAATAAAAGAACACTTATTATGCACAATAATATAATAAATTATATGAATTGTAATATAAATATACAATAAAATATGTACTAGATATAATACACATAAATAAGATGAAAAAAGTTTGTATAAGCTAACGGCATTTGTATTCAGTTATACTGCTTTTTAATCTGCCCATTACTCTTCATAACCACGTTCATCAGTTTCGATCTCACACAACTGGATTTTTCAGAGATCCATTCACCTGCATTAAGCCACATTCAATCACTCATACATCAGTTTATTCCATAAACACTAACTCTGTGCCTACCATTCGCCAGGCACTGAAGAAATACTCCGGAATCTCTGCCCTCAAGATTAAAGTTCATTAGGGAAGGAATCAAAACAAAACAAACACTATAGTTGAAGATCAGGTTTTTCATAGAGAACACTAACAGCTACATATGTGTGTATAACGGGTGGGGGGCAGGTAGAGAGGCAGGTATGGAAGTAAGGGCAGTTTAAAAGATTTCTGAGGGTGATACTGATTTGAAGTTTGAAAGACATATGGCGGTTATCTAGGGGGAAGCATTTATGAAAAGGGAACAGCATGTGCAAAGGGCCACATGCATAAAATAGCATAAATCTCATTAGCAGGATAGTGCCAAAGCATTGGATTGGAGTGGCAGTGGGGCAAAGTTAGGGGGTGAGGGACTGGCCGCAACAAGAATTGTGTATGATAAGCTCAGACTTTCAACCTAGAACCATTCCTGGAAGGCATGGGGATCCATTAAAGGAGTTTAAATGGGAAGCTGAAATGCTCTGATTTACATTTTGAAAGGTCTCTCTGCTGAGGGAATGGAGTGGGGGCTGACTCAGGACAGGTGCAGCATGTAGAGGGTTTTGCAGTGATCCAGGCAAGACTCCATGAGGGCTGCAAAGCAGGCAGAGGATAGGATCTGAAGGGAAGAAGTCTGATAGGAAAGGTATTGAAGAGGCGGACTCCACAGACTGGCAGCTAATAGGGTTGAAGGAGGTGGAGGAAAGGTAGGGGTTCTGAATAACTCACCAGGTTCTGGCTTGAATGTCATTTGCCATACAGTTGGAGAACTTTGAAAATGGGAGTAGGGAATGAAGAAGAGAGTGAGTTCAGCTGGAGATATGTTGACTTTGAGGAATCCATGAGACACCCCAGTAAGAAGAAACATTTCATAGGCAATTGAATATGTGGTATTTGCACTCAAAAACAAAGTCCAGATTCAAGATTGAGAGGTGCTTGCCTTCACAAGTAGCAGCTGATGTCGTAAGTTGGAGAGTAGGAAATGGAGAGAGTGAGAGGAGCCAAGAGCCAAGCATGACACCAGAACAAGAATATTTCAAGAATCAAGAGAGGAAGAGTGGCCACAAGCAGTTAAAGGAAGCAGCTAGAGAGGAAGCAGTAAACCAACCAACAGCCGTGTCACAGCCCAACGACAAGAGAAGAGTGGCCACAGCAGTCAGTAAGGAAGATTAGAAAATTGTTCAAAAATTCTTCATTGGGCTTAGGAATCGGCAGTACATGGCAGTGCAGGGAACAATCTGGGTGAACTCATAGGACAGATTTCAGATCGTGAAGTTGAGAGGTGGGGCGAGGAGAAGGTGAAAGCGGGGGGAAATGGAGATTTTTACTGAACATGACTGTTCCAGAAGTGTGGTTATGGTCAAGAAGAGGCAGTGGCTAGAGGCACTCCAGAGATGAGAGAGGGCTCTTGGCCCTGTGTTTCTCCGCAGAAATCACAAATTCACAAGTACTGCACTCAAGCATGCAAAGAAAATGTAACTTCTTATTTTCTTGTAACTAATTTAATCTTCCACTGGGCGGAGTGGAATAAACATAATAATTATAGACGTTCTTGTTCTCTTCTAGCTTAAATTGTCTCTTTTGGTGAGTCAGCCTCTTTCAAGTTAATGCCCTGCCCCTCCCCCAAGAAACCCTACATCAGTGGGACAAGTGAGGGGTTAACCTGTGCGAGGCACCTTTTCAAGCATTTTATAAACATTTTCTTCTTTAAACTGTCACAACAAGCCTATCTTTACTTGAGAAATGAGAAAATGAGTAACTTGACCGGGCATCTAATCAATAAATGTTGGCATCAGGATTCCAGCTTGGGCGGCCTCACTTGAGAGCCCGCGCTCTTAGCCGCATTATTGGGCTGACACCGAGAAGTGGCATGTAGAGGCCTGAGAGAAACGAGGCCTCGGAGCCGCACAGTCGCTGCCGTCTGCGGGTTGCACCTGCGCCCCAGGCCGGCGAAGGCTGAGCTGCGGGGGTCCCCTCTGGTCATCAGGCCGGCAGTCACTGCGAGTTTCCATGGCCCTGACCACGGCGTTCGGGCTCTCTAGTCTCCACAGACTCGGGCCCTTCTGTGCTCTGTGCAGGCTCTCCCCGCTTCCCTCTGTTCCTCTCCAAAGCATGGAAGAACACCGGGACGCCCCACGTGGACCTTGCAGGGCAGGAGAACAGAGCAGGGGTTCGGCCTCAGGCCCCTCTTGCTTCCGTCCCAGGCACCATCTCCTTCACGCCCCTCGGCACAGCCACCGGCGGCGTCCTCCCCCACAGCTGTCCCTTCCTCTGTGGTTCTGCTTTCTGTAATGGCAGGTGCACGCGCTCAGCCGAGGTCCCGAAGCAGGTGCTCCTCTTCTGACAGAGCGTCAGAAGGTCAAGAGTTGCCTCATGTTACGTCACGCACCTGCGTCACTCGCCTCTGCCTCTCCTCGTGTGGCTTTTATCATCTCCCAGCATCACAGGAAAGGGTGAGTCCACCACGATAAGATGTTTTGAGAAAGATATCACATTCACAGACCGGTATTACAGCATGTTGTTACAATTGTTCTATTTATCATGGGCTGTTGTTAATCCCTTACTGTGCCTGGTTTATAAAGTCAGCCTTAGCGGGGCTGGGTATGTGTAGGGAAAAACAGGGGCTATGTAATGTTTTCTGCTGTCCACGGTTCCAGGCAGTCACCGAGGGTCTGGCAACGTATCTCCCAGGGGTAAGGAGGAGCAAGTGTAACACCCACCATCGCCTCTCAGGCTAGAAGGGAAGCATTTCTCCTTTCCCTTGGGCTCCAGTTCTGATTTCCAGCTACCCTTTGCGTGCGATCACCAACCACATTGTTATGTTAATGGAGCTGAAGACAATTAGAAGAGGAATGTCCTCTCACCAAAGCCTGAGCGTTAAAATCATTGCTTCAGCTACATCTCAAGAATTCAGCTTTGTGACTAAAGCTGATCTGTCCTATCTTTGTTCTAGGCAAAATTGTCCCCTTATTTTGTGGGGCGTTGGGCTTCAAGGCCCATCGGTAGACATAGGAAGCTGGAAGGGGACATGATGTGAAGGCGAAATTAAAGGGCATTGATTTAATACCTTCAAGATATTACCAGCAGATATGTGCCTAAAAACCTTCCTTAGGGTTCTAAACAACTGTAAGTAAATTCTTACTCCCCTCTCCTTGAGGCTGTTCTTTCTTTGAGTCTGGGGAACTGGTCCTGTATTTGGTCACAGATCTGCCTTCTATAATTTTATTATAGCCCTCTTTAATTTTTGCAGCCGGCGTAGGAGAGACTCAAGCTTGTCAACATTTCGCGTCTTGAGAAAAAAAAGATTATTGTAACCGGTTCTTTTATTTAGGACCAGAGCTGAGTTGGGTGTCTACTTTAATGAGTCATACACAAATGAGAAATTTAATACTACATAAGCAAATATTTTCATTACATAAAGAAGACATATTTTCCTTGCAGGAGTTCAGCTTAGAGATTTAGAGACTAATAAAAGAACTACTGGTATTATTTACATCAGTAACACAGATATTCTAGCTTTAAAAGGTGACATTCATAATTATTATGAGCTGACTCCTCTATCTGCTTTAACGGATGCTTGCATGAATTATATGTATCTATGTGCAGTCGGTTATCAACCAACATATCTCATTGCTGATGCTTCTAATGTAAGTCAGAAAATCATCCACAGGCTCGTACAAATTAACAAGTGAAGCAGTAAGACTCTAATAGATTAGCATAGAAGAAACATAATCAGACATAAGAGAAAAAAAAGTAATAAATATACAGGGAAATAGCTTTTTTCACACTGAAGAAGAGCAGACATCTTTTTGAGATCATATGATAGTCATACACTTGGGCGCCAAGTAATCCCAATCCCAGGAATTTACCTTTATGAAATTATCCAAAATAAGGAAGAAATGGGGGTACCACCATCACGATTTGGAATTGGTCATCTTTTTCTGTAAAGGGCCAGATAATAAATATTTTAGGATGTGTGGGCCATTTGGTTTCCATTGCAACCGCTCGCCTCTGCCATTATAGTAAGAGAGCAGCCATGAATGGTATGTAAGTGAGTACGTGTGGCTGTGTTCCGATGAAACTTTATTTACAAAAATAAGTAGTGGATAGGATTTGCCTGTGGCCTAAACCCAGCTTCACAGTGTTGTTATTAATGGCAAGTGAGTGGAAAAATCTAAACAAAATCTCAACAATTGGAACACAGTTTCATAAAATAAGATAATCCACTCAATGGTTTATTGTGCAGCCGTTGCAATAACAACTATAAAAATTGTGGGATCATGGGAAATGTTAAGTAAAAACCAGGACCGAAAATTATATACACAGCAAGATGATAAACATATAAGATTCTGCCTGTAGAAGGATGGAGGCTAGAAAGGAATACATAAAAGGTGCAAATAATTGTTTGCCACGGTGGATGAGATGTCAAGCTTATTTTCATCACTGGTATTAAAGATTTACTTAAGAAGTAACACAAACTTTAAACACTCACAGCTATCTAGCATTGCGGTCATCACACAGCATCTGCCCTTTGGTTAGAAAAAGTGCTAGGCAAACAAGGCAGGGGTTTGACGTACCAAGGAAATTCTAGGGTGATCATGTGTAGTTTCACGACCATAGCGGCTCCTAACGCTGGTCCATCACCTCACACGCTGGCTACACCGGCCACGCAGAATCAGATGAAAAAATCTGCATGACTTACACAAATCATATGCACTACTGTGAAACCAGCTCAAGGGGACTATCAGGCTCATGGTAGATGAATGACATTGTCACCGTGGAGGCCGGCAGTCCATATATTTTAGATCTAATTCTTGTTGCACATGCTGGAGGCCTTTCTTTAACCAAATCTCATATTTGTCAGCGATTGAGCTTAGCTTGAAATCATAATCATAAAATCTTTATACTGCTATATACTGCTGAATACTGCTTGCTATGTTTTTGCTATCTCCTATGCTGTACTGAACTCATTGTTAAAAGATATGGGAAATTTTAGTATAATTCTTGATTTATCATGACACATTAAAATCATATGTAACTATTCTATACTTTGATGGTGAGGAGCATGGACCTGGATCCACAGTCTGGATTTAAAGTCCAATTCCTTAACTTACTAGATGTATGAACTTAGGCAGATTTATTAACTTCCCCATGCCCCCAGGTTCCTCATCTGCAAAATGGGTATAATAGCAAAAACTACCTCCTCGGGTTGTTCTCAAGATTAAATAAATCACCACAATGTAAATCGCTTAGCATGTAGTTTGGTATACTCAGTAATACGAGGACTCAGGATTTGTGAATACTCAGCAATTATCTGTTATTCTTTTGAGAGAGTATATTCCACTGATATATTTTTTTAAGATTTCATTTTTAAGTAATCTCTACACCCAACATGGGGCTAGAATTTACAACCCCAAGATGAGGAGTCGCACGCTCTACCAACTGAGCCAGCCAGGCGCCCCTGATATTTTATTTCAAATCACTGTTGTTTATAGAATTTTATTTCCCCACTCTATTTACATTATTTTATCCTCAGGCAGCACATAAAAATTATGCCAACTTCCTAAACAGACAGTGGTTCAATATCACATCTCAGAATCTATAGCATTGTAAGAAGTGCAATGAAAAAAAAAATCAGATTTAATGTGGTAATAATCTTAATTTCACCATTCCTCCACGAGCACTGTTTACTATCTCAAAGCAATGCTGGTAACCAGCCGCCAATAGGTGTCCAAGAAATGCTGCTTGTAAGGTGGGAGTTGTGTGGGAGACGGCAGGTCCCATAGGTCATTTCTAGGAAGCTGATGGAAAATTTGTCTTGGGATCTGCGCTGTCAGACAAAAAGAAGGATCCGATGAAGCAGCGCCATGAATGTTGTGTTTTTTACTGTAAGTCCCAACCAGCATTCATATGATTTGCAGCAGTTGCTGTCAACACCGTACTTCAACTATCCGAGTGTCACAGATTGAGCAAGTTGCTAAAGTATCAGTCATATTCTGAAGACAGTTTAGAAGAGTTCTGAAAAGTAAATAGTATACGTAAGTGGGCAACAGCATGCTTTATTTGATGCCATTTGTCATAGCAAATATATTTTTCCTGCTGGTCCTAACATCACCATTTTTACACTTGCTGACACTCCCTTCGAGTGTAGCACAGAGATGCGTCTCAGCTGTGCCTGTCAATCTTCTGAGATTTTCCTCCTCACCTGATAAATTTAGTAAGTCCTTACAGTCTTCTTAACAGAGTGGATGACTGGATTATTGTTTAGAAATAGTTATACTCAGGGGCGCCTGGGTGGCACAGCGGTTAAGCATCTGCCTTCGGCCCAGGGCGTGATCCCAGGGTCCTGGGATCGAGTCCTACATCAGGCTCCTCCGCTATGAGCCTGCTTCTTCCTCTCCCACTCCCCCTGCTTGTGTTCCCTCTCTCGCTGGCTGTCTCTATCTCTGTCAAATAAATAAATAAAAATCTTAAAAAAAAAAAAAAAGAAATAGTTATACTCTTACCCAGGAGGTCAATAGAAAGAAATGTTATAGAAAATGTTTCCACATACAGTCCGAGATGCAGACGTAGTAAAGTTGTAGAATGTGTGTTGACCATAGCAGCTTGTGGGTTACACAACAACGCATGCAACATACGTTTTAGTATGCAGGACATTTGCCAGGGAGACCTATTAAAGATGCATGTTCCTGAGTCTTACCCACAAAATTCTGATTCAGCAAATCCGAGATGGGGCCCAGGAATCTGCATTCCTCCCAGGCACCCCATGTCTTTTATAAAGCGAATCTCAGAGCACACATTGATAAAGATGGTGCTAGACAACCACAGTGTTTCCACAAATCGACCACCACAGAGTCTCAGCATACGAATTTATGCCGTAGTTCCTATACCTTTACTGACAGACCAGTGGTACTGAATTAGGTGCCAGATGTGACCCGGCCAAGACACGTGGATTCTCTTTCAGATCCTAGCATCCATTCCCCAAGATGGCAACCTGAATTTCCCTGCAGTGGGGTTAGTATGGGATTGATCCTGGCTTCAGCTCCAGGACTGGAAGTTGGTTCCCTTAAGCCACTCAGCAAATCCAATCCCATTAATCACAGAGATGAATTCAAAGGAAAGACTGGCATGTGACTCAGGTTCAGCCAATCAGGGCCAGGAGAACTGACTTGGGGGATTTTGTTTGAATTATCAAGGAGGCCGACTCTTGTTCCTAGTGGAAGTGTGAGGCAGCATGTGCCTGGGGACTGTTAGCCCCATTTTGTGGTCTGTACTGAGAAACAGAACAAAAAACTAGAGAGAGAAAGCTGGGACTTGTCAGAGCCCGAGCTCTGGAGAAAGTCTCTTGTCACCTAGAATATTCAGTGCTGTC
This sequence comes from Ailuropoda melanoleuca, assembly GCF_002007445.2. Lineage (NCBI taxonomy): Eukaryota > Metazoa > Chordata > Mammalia > Carnivora > Ursidae > Ailuropoda > Ailuropoda melanoleuca. Next base: position 15,235,943 of record NC_048235.1, on the reverse strand, counting down.
AGCCCCAGAATTTCCATTTTTACTAAGGTGGTTTGAGTCAGTTTTGTGTTACATGCAACCCAAAACATCCTGAGGCACCTGTGAATAGAGAATATTTTCCTAGATGAACGACGGGATGCCTTCCTTTCAAAAAAAAAAAAAAAACCACTATTTTAAAAATTTCTTAAGTTAAAAAATTAGATTAACACAATAATATCTGGACAATGCTCTGTGTGCAAATTGAATAGAAATCTTATCTTCTGTTAACTCAGAAACTAATTGGGAAGTTTTCTATTGGCTGCTCTTTGGCAAATATTCTGGAAATAATTCTCAATTAGCCCAAGAACCAAAAGACATGAAATGGCGTGGGATTTACTATGCTAAAAGGGCAACCCAATTACTGAATTGCTACGTCAATCTCAACCAAAGGGAGAGTTTGTAGGGTGACATCATGACTTGGGCAACATAAGAAGAGAAGGAACTGTAGCAGAGATTAGTCAACTGAACTGGGTATGACAATAGATCTAAAGGTGTTAAAGATGGTCTTTTACTGGAAGGAAGTGAACTGTCAGACAATACATCAAAGACTTCTTCCAGAAAACATAAAATTATTTTTTTCTGATCCCAAAATATATTTGTCATCTCAGTTCAATCCAACCAAATTCATCGTCTTCTAAGCTTTGTAACACTTAAAAATTATTTTACTAGATTCTAAGTCTTCAGATTTTGTTCCATGTAATAGAGGTTTAATATAGCACATCGAGAAATAATTAAAAACATTAAAAATAACATTGGTGCTACCATATTGCTTTCCTAATTAACATATTATTAAAAGTCCTGTGATGTATCCTGGCCATCTCTTTTGAATTAATTGGGATTATAAGCACTCAGCTTTAGAATCATTACAGAAGAATCTGTCCAATAATATAAAGAGACAGAGCCAGGCATGCCAGATCTTCTAAAACTTACATTTTCAACTCTGTAAATCATAATTTCAGTGTTTGCAACATTTTGAGTGCCGACACCACAGGCAGTAATAACTGGCTTAAATGCCTTCACAGTACAGCTGTTTGCAACAATACCTCCATTCATAACTCTCAAAAAATAAAATGACAGCTACAAGTGCCTTGAAAGAATATATGCTCCTCTTCGCCTTGTCCCACAGGTTAACTCCCAGGGTGCCTGCAGCTCTACCCAATGGGAACTGTAAATTAAAGCATTACACCCAAAGTTATTGCACAGGCCATGGCTAACAAACATCTCCGTGTTTTCTCGATGGGGAGTTTATGTTTGAATTGCACTGTGAAATCATTCTTTGTGTTCTGGTGAATTTGTTCAGATTAGCATAAAAGCTTCAAAAGACCTTATGCAGTTGTTGGTCAGACCATAGGGAAAAAAAAAGAAAGAGAGTAATAGAAAAGATATTAGCAGAATTGCAGTCCAATCTTGACTTTAGAAGTTCTGCAATAGGGACTCCATTAGTTAAGACCCTTTTGGATTAGACATGTTAGAAACCCAGCTCAAACTGGCTTACAAAAAGGGAGAATGTAGTGTCTGCGTGTTGGGGAAGTCAGACGTAGATAGAGCTTTAATTATGGGTGGACCCACAGGTAAACAATGTGCTTAGAGTTCTGCCTCTCTCCTTCTCCACATTTCAGTATGCTTATCTCCACTTGCTCTATCGTAGTCTGGCTTTTTCTGTGTGTGTCAGACATGATGGCGTTCGCCACCCCAGATGCACGTTTGCCCTGCTTAGCAATCGTGGTGGAATTATATGTTCCCCACCCTTTAAAACCCTATATCAATCTCAGAAAAGACACTGATTTATCTTTCTTGAGTCACATGCACATTCCTGGATAATCCTCGGCACTCCAATAGCTAGCCCTGATCACATGCTTACCCACTGAGTGGGGACAGACCTTCTGATTGACATCACCACCTGGACCACTGAGAATGGAGAAAGCATAGTAGGAGGACGGGGAATGATGCTGAGCAGACAAAAACTACACCGACCACTGCACCCTTTCTACCCTCCTGGTCAAACTAGAGACCCTAGAGAAAGGATTTCCACAATGTGGGAAAGATTATCCCAATTAAGAACATTGATCCTAGAGGTTCTTTATAAGTTTTCATTTGTGAAGATATTTATTTATTTATTTAAGATTTTATTTATTTATTTTACAGGGAGGGAGAGATAGAGCACGAGCAGGGGCAGGAGCTGAGGGAGAGGGACAAGCAGACTCCACGCTGAGTGCCAAGCCCGATGCCTGGCTCGATCCCAGGACCCTGACTAAGATCCTGACCTGTGCTTAACCAGCTGAGCCTCCCAGGCGCCCCCAATTGTGGAGACTTTAAACCAATCTCCACTGAAAGAGCATTGACACCTGAACCAATGCATGAGTGGTCATTTGTGTATCATATTTCCTATGTAGGTGAGGGCCTTTTGACATTTTCTGAAAAATCCTAAAATCATGTGAATAATGTGAAGTCATGAATTTGGAGAATATAATACTTAAATAGAAAATAAATCAGGTAAATCTTGATGATTTATACCCAAATCTTGCCATGGGCAGGGAGGAGAAGCGCACTTAAATCAGATATTACAACGTGGGAAATAAACCACCACCCAATGAAATTTCATCACTTGCATGAATAAGTGAATGAGGAATTCCACATCATTTTACTTCATAAATTTAAAATAGTGTTTCCATTTCATTTCGAAATTGACAGAACAAGCTTTTGAGTATAAGTGTAATCATCTCTGCTTCCCGCTCTTAAAATAACACTTAGGTTCAGAACTCAAAGCCATTCCCACCTTTACAGTGGGTGATTACTCTCTTACCATAGTTTAAAGCGTCTTCGGGTAAACGATTATTTATGTGCTTTCCAAGTTCACGTGAAAACGGTCAGTGGGAAACCAATGTGGTGATATTATGGGGACCGATTCAGCTCCAGCTGAGTGAAAATGAGAAAGGAAATGGTTACTCTTCAAGCTCTTTCTCTACATGTTGACAAAACTGTAGACATAGAATTTACTCGCGAGCTTGAACATTCACATTGACCTGTGGTGCTCAGGAACGAGCTCTTCACGCTGGCAAAACAGGATTTCTTACTTTTCGAGGGTGGGGGGGAGAAAAAAAAAATCCTTGAACCTAAGAACAGTAATTTCCTGCTTACAAAGCAAAGGCGGGAATCCGTATATGCCACCTGCTGTGTCACCTTTATGTCGTTGTGAAGAACTTGTCTAAGATGGGGGAAAATGGTTAGAAGCCAGAAAAACAACCATAGAAACCATGAAAAACAAAAGACTTGACCATAAATTTAAAGTTGCTATTATCATCCATGCTGTAAGAGGGAGAAAACAATAGCTGGGTTAAAAATTAAGACAAAGAGTATAATTTAGTAAGTTTACTGAACCCAACAGTTTCAGAAATAGGTAAGAGCTTTTGCTAAACTCACAATGTGGCCGGAATCACCATCTGTTAGGAAAGGCTTTTCTTCAGCAGGGGTCCCATCCAATAAGGAATGGTTTATTTCACAGATTTTCAAATTCACTTCATGGAATCCTAACAGTATTTTTATTATTTCTGAGATATGACAAGAACGTTAGTTCTGCTTTCACTGTACAAGATAAGGGGACTCACACAATTGCTTTCAACCCTTTGTTTCTTTCCTAAAATCTGTCAAAAATTACAAGGCAATCATTTCATCTTTAACTGAAGTTTATTCCCACCCCATAAATCCCTTCTTGACAATTGCTATTACCAATTCACTGAATTTTTCTTACTTTATACTATAAAGTTTTTCCCTCCCAACTCTCCCAGGTATAAAAGCTTTCCTTGCAAATAGTTTTTTAAATTAATATTTCCACATATTTTCATTTAAATTGAAATAGAAATCTAGGATTCCATTTGCCATATAATCCATTCACTAATTTAGGAAACAAGTCCAGCCAAATATCATTCACAACTGTCCAAATTTTGATGTGACTAATAATTAACTTCTTTAATCTTAACAGTCCCATCTAACCAAGTAAGTATTCGTTCACTTTATACACTTTAATTACCAGCAAACTGCACTCAAATATAATTAGAACAGGATATAAAACCTACAACATCTAACAATTACAGAAGGTATTCTTTAATTGCAAAACATTTTGATCTTTGATTTCAGCTTATCTAGAGACATGTCTTTAGATGGTTGGACCATGCCATAAAAAAGGCTGTAAAAGATGCCATGACTCAGTTTAATACAGGGTAGTAGACCCATTCCACCCATGTCATTTAGAGGCCAACTCTGTGCTGCTTAAGTAAAAAATTATCTTCTGTGCCTGGCTGTAACAGATTCCAATCTGTCTGAGCATGTCTAAGAAACTGTAAGTATAGGCATGATGATTCAGAAGCCTCTTGGGAAAGCTACATCATTTTGGGACCCATTGTACTGAGTATAACACTACGTGGAAAGAGCAATTTATCTTCCTGGATCTTCTTCACTGCCACACATCCACCCAGCCTTGGCACTCTAAAGGACATCAGTTCCAAAGACTGATGGAGCAGCCTCCTGGACCATCCAAGCAACAAGAAAGACTATGGGGCCTGTTAGAACGGCTGCTGAGAAAAATCCCAGTCTGGCCTTGGTGCCAAAAATTGTTGTATCTCTCCAAAGCAACTGAGAACCATTTTTCTCCTGGCCCCTGTGGCCATGTAATTGATTAGATTTCCCTCTTCTCTTTGCCCGTTACACAGCTTAGAGCCAACTTCTGTTTCTGGCACTGTGATAGACCAGGTATTTTGAAAGACCCTGCCAATGAAAATGACTAAAATGTTGAATTAAGAAAAAAAAAATACATCTTTAATTGCATTGCTAAAATGGCACAAATGAGCAGAATCCACAGAGGCCAAAATTAAAGTGAAAGAAGAAACCCAGGAATTAAGCAAGGGTCAAAGCCAGATTTTCCTCTGAGAGGTTGAGCTAAGCACTGAAACCTTGAGTTTCCACCATGACAGCTGCACGGGGTATAGAGGACAGGAGATAAATACATGCCCAAGGTGGGAAAGTCAGTAGGAAGTTATGTCCACAGAGTGCTGAGACATTAAAGAGCTACACACTCTCAGCCTTAGGATGAATGAAAAATAAACCCACTTCATAGAAGTGGACAGCACAAAAATTTGCCCATCCCAACCCTGGAGCAAAGAAAAAAGAAAAGAAAGAAAAGAAATTAAAGAAGCTATATTGAGAATTTACAGCACTGAAGCTCAAATTCACCTACCTATGTGATTCAGAACTTTCAGCAGAGACATTTTATTTAAAGGGGTCCAGTTAAAGAGTATGTGAAGATGACTGAAAAAAGCAAATGCAAATTCTCTTCAGAGGAACATTACTTCAATCTGAACATTCATGAAATTCCACAGTTAAAAAGAATATGAGCTTCTAATAAAGAGTCACAAACATCCAAGGAAACAATAAAATATAGAGTCAACCAAAACAAAAGACAGAAGAAAATAACCACAAAGACTTCAAATATTGGAATTTTTAGATACAGAATATAGCATAATTATGCTTATAATCATAAACTAAGGAAGAACTTGAAAATAGCCAGGAACATGAGACTATGGGGGGGGAAGAATATTTTTCAAAGAATCAAATAGAAGCCTTAGAAATTAAAAACTCAGTGGACAGAGTAAAGAGGGTAGATACAACTGAAGAGAAAATTGGTAAACTAGAAGATAGATCCAAAGAAACTATCCTGAATTTGGCTAATGGAGCAAAAAAGAAAAATATTGAAAAGAGTTTAGGAGACAGTAAGGCCAGGTCGACCATATTTTCCATCGGGGTTCAAAAACAGCTGAAGAGGTGATATTAAAGATATAATGACAACGCACTTCCAAAACGGTGGGTACCCTGGGGCAGAGTGCACTATGGCATCTAACACACAGATGCTTCAGATAGCCCCAGGATAATGAAGGCCACACTCTTTAGAAGTTCCCTGTCATTTAAAAAAAGGTAGTTCCTTAATCAGGCTGGACTGGTTCCCAAAAATGTCCCAGGAACCCCAGCAGGACAGTGGGTGTGGATGCCATGAGACAGAAAGGGTTAAGTGTAGTGCCTTCAGAGGTCACACTGATGCCAAGTAGCAGACCCAGAAAAGTCCTCGGGTAAGTCCGCCAAGACCTCAGAAAGGACACGAGGATGCTGAATGTCTACAATTTGACTGCTAAGGGTTTAGAACTCAAATTACAGATATAGTAATCCAAAATCCCTTGATTATACCTTCCAAAGGGTCAGCAAAGTCGAAAGTGAAGAAATGCCTATCGTCCTCTCGCTCACTCCTTGGATTTCTCTTCACTCTGACCTGGACCTAAAACTCCTCCAGGAGTTTCCCTCATAGCCACTCCTTTCCAAATGCCCCCTTTTGTCAGTCCCCAGAACGCTGCATGCCCATTACAGCACTTAGTCAACAAAGAATTTTAATCTTCTCATAATGTGTGTAACTGTTTGTCCCCTACACTCTGAACTTCACACGGTTTGTTCCTGCAAAATGCAGACTTTATATTATTAGTCTCTGTACCTTTATAGTTTCTTAGGATCAAGCTCCGTGGCGGCTTGTATATAGGTCAGTATGTTCAATAAATGTTTTTTGAATGATATATATATTATATGCCATATAGCATTTATATTCCTAATTATTACACCCTAACGTGTCAAAAAAGCTGAACATTTCATAAATGAAATATAAAGAGAATTGCATTTAAAAGAAATGCATTGAAAGGAAGACAGAAGAGGCTACAGAATAACATAAAAGACCACAGCTAAAAGAAATGAGTTTTAACATTTTGTATGCTTCTCTTTCCTCCCTCATTTCCGTGCTTTTGCTAGAACTTAATTTTGCTTCCAAAATTGTTGGAAAATAATTAGCATTCCTTATTTTCCAGACTACAAGCATTTTATAAAACTCGTCTTTTCACATGTTTCTCCTCCGGGCCTCCCAGGCCCCCACAGCTGGATGTGTTCTGCCTGCCTGGAATCCAACAGCACCAGTGCCTCCTGTCAGCTGGTGCTGTCATTCAACCCACAGCTTTTTTATTCAAAATTAACACTGCACCAGATTCCGCATTAATTATAGCAGGAGGTTTCGGAAAAGCTGGGGCTCTTGTGGCATGTGATGTGGACCCCAAAAACAGATGTAGGAAAAAAATATCCATGAACATAAAGATTATTATTCCCCACAACAGGAAGACCCAAGTTATGCCCTAAGAAAGGTGATTAAAATACTAAAATAAGGGGCATATTTATTACTCATTTCACTAAGTTTTTATTTTCATACTTCGTATTTTTATTCCAAACTTAGAAAAGTTAATAAAAATGTTATGAAGTTCAGTGTACACTTTACACAGGCTTCCTGTTTGTTATCTTTATCCCCTTTATCAAGTCTCCCTCTCTCTCTCTCTCTCATTATATATAACAGATATATATATATAACTTTTACAGATCACATGAGAGCACACTATAGGCATCATGCCCCTTTCTACTTAAACACTTCAGCATATGATTTCTAAGAACAGAGATGTTCTCTTATGTAAACACACTGCAATTATTGAAATCAGAAAATGCAGCATCAGTGCACTTCCCTAATCTGTGATCCATCTGCAAATGTTGCCAGTTGTCTCAATAATATCCTTTAGAGCTTTTTTGTCCCTCAAGTCCAGGATCTGAGCCAGGATTAGCCCCTGTATGTAAAGCTCATGTCTCTTTAGTATCCTTTAATCTGGAATAGTCACTTGGCCTTTTTCGTGTGTTTTCCCATTATTTTTAAAGTATACAGGCCACTTATTTTATATAGTGTTCCCCCGATTAGGTTTCTCTGGTGTTTCTTCATGATTAGACTCAAGATCCGTACTTTCGGCAGAAACGCCACAAGAAAAGATCATCTCAGGAGGCATCTGCTCGTTTGGCCCATTACTGACAACATTAACTTTGAAAAGTGTATATTGAAACCACATTAGTAAATCAAGAAGTGAGTAAATACATGCATAGATTTTTATGAAAGCTTATAAAAAATGAACCAAATATAAGAAATATATGACATTCCGAGAGAGAGCATATACTCGCATTAGCCCCTTTGACAAATAGGAAAATAAGTGAGCTGTTAGAAATAGAACAAAAGAGAAATGGTTATGGGAAAATCTGGGAGACAGAGACATTTGCATATTAAGGAAAAACAAGTTGCTAATAGTTTCAGGGAGGATATAATAAATTGGGGCTCATTTTTCAAAAACTAATTTGAATTCCCCTAGATTCCTTTTCCAGGACATCACTAGTAATTGTGTTTATAAATAACTGGTTCAGAGGGCACCTGGGTGACTCCGTCAGTTGAGGGGCCAACTCTTGATTTCAGCTCAGGTGACGACCTTGGGGTCCTGGGATGGAGCCCCAAGTCGGACTCTGTGCTCAGCAGGGAATCTTCTTGAGGTTCTCTCTCTCCTGCTCCCCTGCCCTTCCCCCCACTCATGCGTGTGCGTGGGCATGCTCTCTTTCTCTCCCAAGTAAATGAATAAATCTTTAAAAATCAGTAAGTAACCAGTTCATGATAATGGAAAATTTGGTCTGTCTCTGGAAAAAAAAAAAAGTGATTTCTTTTTAAGTTCCCTTTGATTCAAAAGGTTTTTATTTTAAAAAGTTGTAGGAATATGTCATTATCATACAGCTTTTAGTAGCAAAATTATGAGTAACCTTTTTACTCATATACAATACATAGATTTGTGTGTGTGTGTGTGTATATATATATATATATATATAATGATACATATACTCATATCTTTAATGCATACCAAAAAATGGAATACTTGTTCCTTTCCATTAAGAAAGGTCATAAGCCACAAAGCATTAACTCAACGGATATCACCTTGGTTTCCTACTTTTACCCATCCATGGAATTTCCATGTGTAACAGGCAGCATTTTGGTTGAAGAATGATATCAGAAATCTCCTGTGGTAATTTTATTCCATCCCCACAAATGGATAGAGTACAATCCTTTTTAGAGTCAAGTAGAAGAGAATTTCAGTGCATTACAATGTGCAAACTATAATTTCGGTCCCAATTTTCAGTAATTGTTCCGTTAGAAAAAATAACTTCCCTGGAAGGTTCAGCCCTGTACTATTTTTATGCAGCTCTCTAGGCATGTAAACTTAAAAACCTGTATTGCACAAATACGTTATTTTCTGTTTTGTTTTGTTAACAATCCAGTCCACTTACCGCTCATGACGAATGAAAAGATTCTTTTTTTCTTTTATTCTTTTTTTTATGATGCTGTGATGGCAAGAAGAAGGACAAGAAGTTATACTTTTTGTTCTTCATTCTTATCATTCTTCATAACTTGAAGACATTAATTTTAATGAGGCTAATTCATGTGCAAGGCACCATTTTAAACTACGGTATAGAGTTTTAGGAAGAGAATGTCTTATCACTTGAGCTATTCAATATCACCTAAGGATTGTGAAATACAGCAAATACAAATAATTTTGTGGTAATGTTGCTATACAATATTGTAATAATCCACCAATTACTCTGTAAGAACAGGCAGCTGAAAAAGGTATGTGGAAAGAGCATGGTGGAGGAATGGGATTAGGGAATGGTGGACTGAACATTGAGTGTGTCCCCAGTTGAGAGTCTTCCTGAACTTTTAATCCCCAGGGAAGGGGATTAAAAGTAGAGGAGTAGTTCTTTCTTAGACATCATTAAACAGTCTTCTTACCCTTTGAAACTTCTGCCATGGCTTCTAAAACATGAAGTGGTTACAAAGGTAAGGAAAGTTCATAAACCAAATGAAGACAACGTCTTCCGCATTCCTGTTCTCTTCCAACAGGTCTTCTTGTTTTAACTCCTTTTGCCTGTTGACTCTGCTACCTACACACGGGTGCACTTTCCCTTCCAGTCATGTTCCAACAGCTGAGCCCTTATACATGTGCCCTCACAAAAGACTGATGGAAAAACCATTGCAAGGAGGCTTGGCTCCAACCCTGTTGTGATAGCTTTCGGCTCCTGAGAAGATAAGAAAACTTTGCCACTTCTCCTTCATGTCAAACAACTTCATCGGATGGAAGAAATGAGTGAATTACTCAAAGTCATTTAGTGAATCATTAGCAGAGGAAGCAATAACTGACTTTTGGACCCTGCTTACCTTTCACATGTGGCCTTTCACTTCATCCATGAGACAGCCCTTAGGGAATGCACGGCAAAATCATACACCAGGGAGACAGTGATTCCAGGACCAGCCCTTCATGACCTACGGCTACTTCCAGACGTTTCTGTGAGAGCCCTTAAAAATAATCCTGTTTATATTTGAGGTCTTACAAGGGAGTTGGTCATTTTTACTCTTTTATTTTTATCTCTATGGAAAAAGCAGGAAGCTGTTTATATGGGGATGGCTGCCTGTTGCCATGGGTGAAATGCAGCGAGGCTAAAGAAAGTGGATAACAGGTTAAGGCGTAACAACTGATATAAATATATTTAAAGGAAGGGACAATGCAAAGCAGTTTTCCCATTTTGTTTTTGCATTTTAACAAAAACATGTTATAACCCCTCTAGGTGGGAAGCAAGAGTTTCTTAAAACAATTGTTTCTTCTTTTAAAGCAGTTCCTCCAGGTATGAACTTTGACCAGTTTTCACCCAAGTGGCAGAGATGAATTTGAGAGAAAATCAAATTCATGCTGCTTCAAGTGAGATGAAATAGGTAAATCCACATAGTTGAAGAGTTACCACGTATGGCACTTGGGGTCAGTTATGTTCTTGCAAAGTGGAAATCGTTACGTAGTATTTTCCTTGTGGGAGTCCCCTCTTTGGGGTCTTGGAAGTAACATCTACCTTCCATGATCAATGTGAACATCCCTATACACACAGTAGCCGTACTGTGCAGTTGGGAGTCGATGGCGTAACATGTCCCAGCCCCAATTCTATAGCCCAAAATGAAGGCAGACACAGGAAAGCAGCAAAAGATATCAACTGACTGAATTCCTGGGCTGACGTCCTTCAGAAGGAAAAAAGAAGGAAAACTTAGTGAGGAGTTGGCTTTGAAGTGGTCGTTTCTTTAGTAACCTCAGGGACGGACTAAATCTCTAGCATATTTTAAACCTAATCCGGGTTCTTTAAAAAGGTTGGATGTAATTCAGATACGGCGAGCCCCCTAAGCCTAGCATTTCCACAGCTGCCTTGATTTGCTGGCTTGTGAGCCAGACATTAAAAATGTCTATTGGAGAAACTCCACCATGGCTGGTAGAAAAGAAGAGGGAACAAAAAGCAGTCGCTCGTATTTCCTCCTCCCACACTCCTGTGTGATACAGTCAAGAGAAAACTGGGGTTTGAAAAGCAGACACTGATTCACCCTCTCATTGTGAACGTAACCTCTAAGTCAGATTCTGAGCGAAAGTGAAGCAAGCAAAAGCCCCGTGGAAAATCCAGCCCTTTGTATAGTTTCTCTTTCTCTTTCAAATCCTTTCTGGCAGATCCCTTTATAATGAAGGAAAATGAAAGACAACCAAATTATCTCCTTTTGAGAGCTGGTTAAATATTTTATGGTATAATGAGCCAATTGAAAACTCTTCAGCATTTTAAAAGAATGAGGTAAACTGTACATCTCAATATGGAAAAATAACCGAGACATTGTTGGGTGAAAAGAGGTTACAGATTATTGGGGGATATACTCAGTCTATTTGTGTAAAAAAAAAAAAATGAAAAAAGTAGACGTATATATTTTACACTTTCTGGAAAAACATGTAAACCATAGCTTACCGCCGTCACTCTGGGCCAGGGTAGCGCGTTTGGGCTGAGAAGTTCCCTGCTGAGGAGGCTGTGGGGGGTGGGGGGGGATGTTGAACATCAACTCTGTTCCCCCTGCGAAATGCCAGTAGCAACACCGCCCCCTCTCCATTATGACAACCAGCAATGTCTCTAGAAATTGCCACACGTCCCCCGGAAGGCAAACTCATCTGCAGCTGAGGACCACTGCTTCGGGGAGTGAGGCTGAAGGGGGGGGGGGGTTAGGTCCCATGTCTCCTCTTCTGAACTGTTTGGTTTATTTCTGTTTGTCTGACTTTACCATGAACATGTACTATTTTTATAAGTTATATTTTTAAAAAAAAAAAGGAAAAAGTTTCCAGATTCACCTCAGAACTCATATAGAACTTGGGGGGGAAAATGAACTATATAACTTATAAAAATACTCCATGAAGTTGTGTTGCCATTTTGATGGATTTAGTACCTTCACATAGTACCTTTATTCCGAAGAGCTTAAGGCTCTACTAAAAAGAAAAAAATTTCAGTAAAAAATATTCTAAAATTTTTATAGCCAGAGAATGACAGCAGCAAAAACACTGGGAAGGTGGTAGCCAACACCTAGTTAGTTAACGAATGTACTTGGCAATGACATTGGGGGTTAAGAATTTATTTTCTGCCCAGTCATGCCAGCCCTCCCTGAAACCGCAAGGAATGTGAGCCGTCCTCAGCACCCTTCCAACCTCTCCTGCCACTGCCCTTCATCGCCCGTTCTGTGTTTACTCAAATATGCAGCAGGACTATACTCGACTCTGAACTCTGGGGATTTGAGAAGCATCAACAGCTTTGGTATAAATTAATGGTTTTATCCTTACTGGGGACCTGCACTTGACCTACTGCTCAGAGACAGGGAAGTTCTCAGGGGGCGTCTTCAGAGACCAGGGTCTCCTAGCAGGAACCGCATGGGGAACAGGGCTGCTAACCACATAGGCAGCCACCGGGTGAGGCCAGGGGCAAGGCCAGGCTGCCCCTCAGGAAGGCAGCAGTGAGGTCCATGAGAGCTGGGGATGGCCATGTTGTTTCACTCCGTGAGGAGACCTCCCCAAAGGAAGAAGTGGAACCTAAAAGCTTTCTAAAGACAAAAGTGAAAGTGTTTGGCCAAACTAAGGGGAAAGCAAACAACACCGCAAAGGTGGGGGGACAGAGGTGAGGGGCGAGGGGTAAAGGGAAACAGCAATACTGAAGAGAGCTGTTTGAGGAGGGAGAGTCTCAGGAACATGACGGTGGAAAGCGCAGCACCATCCGCGAGTGGAGAAGAGGCGGGAGTTTGGACCCGGTAAGGGCCTCCAGGCAAAGGGTGTTTTCTTGAAGCACAGACCCAGTGGTGAGCTGTAAGGACAGGGTTGATGAAGTACCATTCCCAAAAGTCAGAGACATGAATAAGTAGGTTGTACTTTAAAAAAAAAATAGTATTTGTATTCTTCAAGTCACCCTATTTTAACTTCACAGGGCTTATCCATCATTCAGCCTTCGCCTTCATCTGTCTGCAGCCAAGACTTGAATCGCCATTTCCCGGTGCTGTGGGTGGTTAGGGTAATGAGGGGAATTGTGTGGCTTTGCTTCATTTCTGGCCTCCCTCCCTTTTTGAGGGTGTGTCTCTCTTTGCTCCATAAAAGATACTGTCACATCTGAACGCTGTCTGTGTGTGGCCCTGGAGCCCGCCCAGCCTGCGCCCTCATAACAACAGCAGCCGCCAGAAAAAGGCAACAAATGCATTATAAACCTCACTGTGAATGTTCGAACCAGCAGTGGCCATAGTACTGATGTTCTTTTCCTCTGCAACAGACACAGAAAGAATAAGTGTCCTGGGCTTTCTATGAAATAAGTCATCATTTGCAAAACTGTTTCTTCATTGCACCCCAAGGCGGTTGTGATATGGACTTTTAAAAACATCCGTGTCTTCCTATTTGGAGAATGATAAAATCAAGACTTCTCCATTAAAAAATAAACAAGACCTTTTCTCCCTCTCCCTTATCATCTTATTTGTGGCAATATTTAAATGATTTCACTAAAACTAAAGTGTTAAGAATTCTGAAATGGCAAACTGGAAGCTCTCTTTTACGTAAACCGCTTGTCACAGTGGGTCTAATCTGAAAGAAATGGAGGAGTTCCTTATGCTATTTCCAGTATTTCTGAGAGTTAGACAGAAATTGCAAGTTCACTTTCAATAAAGTTGCACAGGCTAATTGAAATGTCAGGCACCTTTGATTCTTCCTGGAATTATATTAATGTACTGTGACGGCACTGGTCATCTCTTGCTGATCAAGATTGCTGTTCTAGAGGGGCTCCTGGGTGGCTCAGCCGTTAGGTGTCTGCCTTCGGCTCAGGTCATGATCCCAGGGTCCTGAGATCCAATCCTGCATTGGGCTCCCTGCTTGGCGGGAAGTCTGCTTCTCCCTCTCACACTCTCCTTGCTTGTGTTCCCTCTCTTGCTGTCTCTCTCTGTCAAATAAATGAATAATTTTTTTCTAAAAAAAAAAGATGGCTATTCTAGAGAAAAGGCAAAATAAGGAAGGAGGAAGAGAGACAAGAGGAAAGGAACAGGATTGAGGTCTAGACCTGAACAGTCTTTGTTAAACCGGGTGAATTTTCATCTCAACAGGCCTCAGTTTTCTCGTCTATAAATTGGGCATAATGCTGACTGTGGGGTTCCTAAGAGTACTGGGAATAGTCTGTGTAAGCACTCGGGTCTTGTAATGCGGAGTGCTCCCTATGTTCTAGACACTGTTCTAGGTGCTTTTCATGGATTCATTCAAAACAACATTGTGAAGTTGCCACAGTTGTTACCCACTGTTTAGGATGAGGAAATTAAGACATAAAACAGTTTTAAAAAACTCATCTAAGGCCACACTGTTAATGACCTGGGGTCTCAACCAAGGCAATCTGGTCAAGAGTCCATAGCTTTTCATGACAAATCCATGCTTTCAACCACTCTGCTCTGTTACCCGGGTACGTAATGAATCTAACATGCGATCACTTCTATCAGTATTATTATTCTATGTCACTGTTATTAAAAAGGGCAAAAATAAATTACCAAATACATTTATTCTGTTTAGTAGACATAATTCAAACCTCAAGGGCCATCTGGGTAGTTCAGTCGGTTAGGTGTCTGCCTTGGGCTCAGGTTATGGTCCTGGGGTCCTGGGATCGAGCCCCACATCAGGCTCCCTGCTCAGCGGGGAGCCCACTTCTCCCTCTCCCACTCCCCTACTTGTGCTCTCTCTCTCTGACAAATGAATAAATGAAATCTTTTTTTAAAAAATTCAAACCTCAAGATCCATGGTGGTAAAATGGCTGGTAGTCATTGCTCTATGATGGGGATTTTTATATTTTATCATCAGTCATTAATTTAGTCACTACGATGACTCTAATATAAAGTAACCTTCCCATCATTCTCTTTTCCCAATCATTCATTCATTCATTTACCAACTGCGTGCCAGGTACTGTATAACAGTCTTTTTCTCACAGATTCGAATGTAGTGTTATTCTGAAACCACAGTGTGCTTATAATACATGTTGTTATGCTCATTAAATACAAAATGTATTTTTAGATTCCTAAGTATATGCCCCGAAATAAAAAATCCTTTACTTGATTCACTTTCCCACTTTGCTCTGTTACTAATTTGTAACTTATTTATATATAGCTACACACAAAAATGCATTTTCTGAAGCATGTAAAAAGTCCCACACTTCCTCTGAGAAGATCTCATCCAAATTGAATGAACAAGTATAAAACAAATAAAGGGAAGGAAAAAATAGCCCCCAAACAATCCTTATATACTATGGATTCTAGGACAAAATAGTATATAAGGCACATAACAATCCTTTTCCCATATCCTGATACACAGTTCTTATAAATCCAGTTCGTAAAAAGTTTAAAAACAAAAACCTTTTCTAACTACAACCAATTATAGTGCAGTCAGCTACAGTGGACGGTGCGTTCCCGGATGTCCGACTGGAGGCTTTTCCGTTTATACATTAACCATGCTCCTTGTTCTGCCATTTTCTCGTGTTATGCTTCGCTGCTTCTCTTCCCTTAGCCTTGTACCTGTTCATTAACGTGGGAAGATAAGGGGCTCAAAGAACAGAGTTTTGAGATAGAACTCTACGAGGCACTTTGACTCCTCATTAGCAGTTCTCATGGGGCTTCCATCAGAGAAAAGAGACAATACAGTGAATTACATTAGGTTTCATAAATCAAAGTAAAATATCTTCCTTTCATTAGTTAGTTTGACACCTTTTATAGCTGGAAGCATCCTTAGAGTTTATGAATTCCTAACCTCAGACTTTACAAGTGATAACATTAGAGCCCAGACAAGGTAGGTGACCTGCCCCAGGTCACCCACTTAGATAACATCACGGTCAGGATGAGAAAGTAGGTTTTGCTAATGTCCCAGCCTTTTCCTTTGAACCCTCTATTCTAATGTTTATCCAGACTCATGCTTTACCGGTATATTTTATTTCTTCAGCATTTCATAGTGAGGAATTGAGTGAATTCAAATAAGACAATTCCATTGATAATTACAAGAAAATTAATTTATTTGAATAGTTTTTGATTCTTTCTTTCCATCAGTGGTAAAGCAGTATTTGTATCTATTGTATATAAAGCCTTTTAAAATCACTTTAACAAAGAATATGAATCCAACAGAATGAATAGCAAAAGTTCACTTTTTCTAAGAGCATTTAGTATAGAGATAAACAACTTGAATATTTTTGGAATGAGATGAGGGAAGAGAAGAAAAAAAGGAAAAAAAGAGCGGGAGCAAGGAGATGAAAATGTTATTGTAAGGATTCAGTTCTTGCTTCAAGGACATAATAGTTTCATAGTATTATTGAAAATTATTTTTGTTATAGATTCTTTGTGATTGTCAGGAAATCTTACGATATATACCAATGACCTCTCTTTATATACCCTTCTCTAGAATATGTTCTTTAATAAACTGTAAGAGCAGATACCCTAAATTGATATGCTCATGACCTAGTATTTGTATGAATCGTCAGCCCCAGAACAAAATTAGTTTCCCAAAGATTGCCCATTGATTTATTTCTGCTTTGAGATATAGAGTGTAAATAAGTCAATTAAAAAAATTGCCTGAAAAATTCAAAAAAGAAATGATTAAGATAATTTATGTCATTTATGTTTAGAATCATACAATCACGTATATAGTACATTCATACATTACCTGGGACTTCGGTGATAATACTTTTGTGCTGCATTTTACTACTATCATCCTTGATCTACTTTAATTTGTTCATTTTAAAATTTGATCATTCAATTCAATTCAATGTATAATTTCTCTAAATTTTTACTTATAAAGTCTCTAAACTTGTCTTCAGTTGCCAATTTAATTAACAAACATTTCTGGGCACCTAGGTGGCTCAGTTGGTTGAGTGTCTGACTCTTGATTTTGGGTCAGGTCACGATTTGTGGATCTCTGCACTCAGTGTGGAGTGTGCTTAAGATTCTCTTTCTTGGGGCGCCTGGGTGGCTCAGTCAGTTAAGCATCTGCCTTCAGCTCAGGTCATGATCCCAGGGTCATGGGATCAATTCCCACATCAGGCTCCCTGCTCAGTGAGGAGCCTGCTTCTCCCTCTGGCACTCCCAGTGCTCTCTCGCTCACTCTCTCTGACAAATGAATAAATAAAATCTCTTTTTAAAAAAATTCTCTTCCTCTCCTTTCCCTCCCCCACCCCCATTCACACCCTTCCCCCCTCAAAAAAATCATTAAATAATCAATTAATTAATTAACAAACATTTCTTCATTGTGCTGCGAAGAATTAAAAGCAACTCTTTTTATATCTTAAAATGTGAATAAAAAATAGAACGAAAGATATGCTTCATTTGTTATAGATTATGGTAAATTAATTGTATTTTTAATACCATAAAACTAAATTTTTAAGGTCTAAAAATAAACCACAGGACATTTAGTGCATTAAAAAATTTTTTTTCTGATATTTTGGGTATAGTTGCTTTTAAAGATGTACAATTCTGTTTGTTGTGCAATTTTTTATCAAACTTCTGAAAATATGCACATAAGCTAGCTAGTCATTTTGAATAGCTAGAAAAATAAGTGGGGAAATGATTATAACACTATCAGTGTTTTTTTATATAGAGTAAGTGTCTAAATATTTAAATTTAGTCTATTGACAAAATTTCAAAGACTAGTATTTACATAGTTTATTAAGTTATCTTACAAATTCTGTGATAATTGAGGTTTTTCTTGCTTTCAACTGTGGCAGACATAAATGGAGGAAAAACAACAATGAAAATTTAAAATAAGTATTTACATAAGGCCCAACCACTCTAATAAGGGCTTTTCACGTATTATTTACTTTCAGAATTCTGTGCATAGCTGTCTTAATTCTATGTGGCAGCAGTTTTTATAATTGTCTTGTTAGAAGAAGAAACAGGTTTATTAATTAAATAACTTCTCATAAAGCTCATATTGAATAAGTGGCTGGGTTGGAATTTGAAGGAAATTTTGGCTCTTGAGATCTTTCCACAAATACATTGTCATTTGGCATCACAATGTATAGGTTTATTTGAAGAGTAACTTTATAAAATCGACCTAAAGGTCAAAATTCTTCAGGCTTGTTTACCCAGGCAAGAAAATAAAATAGGTCGTTCTCTGGGTATTTGAAGAAAACACTTCTTTCACCTAAATTGACTAGGATGGGTGGTAAGAATTTCTATATTATTAACTCTGTGTCCTCTTTGGAATGTAATCTTTGAAATGAAGAACTGAATGGAGACTAGGATTTTGTATATAAGATGCTAAGAAAAATGGATTGAATTGATTGATTCAATGAAGTAATTCTATATTTTTAAAATGAATTAAATTGAATATTTGGAATTAAATGGTCAAAGATAAAATTTTATTTAGTATTTTTCTGATTCTTTGAATAACATTTACCTTTTTTATTTTTTATTTTTTATTGAAGTATAGTTGACACACAATGTTATATTAGTTTCATGTGTATGACAGAGTGATTGGAGAACTCTATAGCTTATGCTGTGCTCACCACAAGTGTGGCTCCCATCTCTCACCATACGGCATTATCACAGTACTATTGACTCTATGCCCTACGCCGAACCTTTCATCCCTGTGACTTACTCATTGGATGACAGGAAGCCCATACCTCCCACTCCCCTTCACTCATTTTGCCCAACCCCATCCCCTCTAACAATTACCAGTTTGTTCTCTGTATTGATAGGTCTGTTTCTGCTTTTTAGCTTGTTCATTTGATTTGTTTTTTAGATTCTACATATAATTAAATCATATGGTATTTATCTTTCTGTCGGATTTATTTTCTTAGCATAACACTTTATTGGTCCATCCATGTTGCTGCAAATGGCATAATTTCACTCTTTTTTATGACTAATATTCCACTGTATATCTGTTCCATATCTTCTTTATCCATGCATCTATTAATGGACACTTAGACTGCTTCCATATCTTGGCTATTTTAATAATGCTTCAGTAAACATAAGCATATATCTTATTGAATTGTTGTTTTCATTTTCTTTGGGTAAATACCCAGCAGTGAAATTATGGAATTGTGTGGTATTTCTATTTTTAATTACTTGATAAACCTCCACACTGTTTTCCACAGTGGTTGAATCAATTTACCTTCCCACCAGTAGTGCACAAGGGTTCCCTTTTCTCCATATCCCAGCCAACACTTGTTATTTCTTGTCTTTTTGATTGTAGCCATTCAGACAGATGTAAAGTAACATGTCTTTATGGTTTTAAGTTGCATTTTCCTGATAATGAATGATATTGAGCATCTTTTCATGTGTCTGTTGACTGTATGTCTTCTTTGGAAAAATGTGTGTTTAGGTCCTCTGCCCATTGTTTAATCTTGTTCTTTGGGGGGTTTTTTTGTTTTTGTTTTTTGTTGTTGTTGTTTTTGCTGTTGAGTTGTATAAGTTCTTTATATATTTTGGATATTAACCTCTTATCAGATATATCATTTACAAATATCTTCTCCTGTTCAGTAGGTTACCTTTTCCTTTTGATGGTGGTTTCCTTCACAATACAAAAGCTTTTTATTTTCACATAGTCCTAATAACTTATTTTTGCTTTTGTTTCCCTTGTGTAAGGAGACATATCTAGAAAAATGCTATTAAGACTAATATCAAACAGATTACTGCCTATGTTTTCTTCTAGGAATTTTATGGTTTCAGGCCTCACGTTTAGGTCTTTAATCTATCTTGAGTTTACATTTGTGTATGGTGTTAGAAAGTGGTCCAGTTTCATTCTTTTGCATGTAGCTTTCCAGTTTCCTCAACACCATTTATTGAAGAGCCTGGCTTTTTCCCAGTGTATATTCTTGCCTCCTTTGTCATAGGCTAATTGACCATATATGCGTGGGTTCATTTCTGGGCCTCTATTCTGTTCCATTGATCACTGTGTTTATTTTTATAACTATACCATACTGTTTTGATTACTATAGCTTTGTATTGTATCTTGAAATCTGGGATTGTGATACCTCCAACTATATTCTTCTTTCTCAAGTTTGCTTTGACAATTTAGGGTCTTTTGTGGTTCCATACAAATTTTAGGATTATTTGTTCTAATTCTATATTTATAGGGATTGCCTTGAATCTGTAGATTGCTTTAGGTAGAATGGACATTTAAACAATATTAATTCTTTCAATCTATGAACATGGTATATCTTTCCATTTGTTTATGCGATCTTCAATTTCTTTCATCAGTGTTTTATAGTTTTTAAAGTACAGGTCTTTCACCTCTTTGGTTAATTTTATTCTTAGGTATTTTATTTGTTTTGGTGCAGTTGTAAATGGAATTGTTTTCTTATTTTCTCTCTGCTACTTCATTACTAGTGTATAGAAATACAACAGATTTCTGTATATTATACTTTTATATCCTGCAACATTACTGAATTCCTTTATTCTACTAGGTTTTTTTTTGTGTGTCATCTTAAGGGTTTTCTATATATAGTATTATGTCATCTTTAAATGGTGACAGTTTTTCTTCTTCCTTACCAATTTGAATGCCTTTTCTTCTTATCTGATTACTGTGACTAGACCTTCAGTACTATGTTGAATAGAAGTGGTGAGAGTAGACATCCTTGTCTTGTTCTGACTTTGGAGGGAAACCTCTCAGTTTTTCACCATTGAGTATGATGTTAGCTGTGGGTTCGTTATATATGGCTTCTGTTTTCAGGTATTTTCCTCTAAACTCACTTTGTTGAGAGATTTTATCATGAATGGATATTGAATTCTATCAAATGCCTTTTCTGTATCCATTGAGATGATCATATGATTTTTATCTTTCATTTTGTTAATGTTTATCACATCAATTGATTTCCAAATATTGAACAATCCTTGCATCCTCAGGATAAATCCCACTTCATTATGGTTACTGATCCTTTTAAGGTATTATTAAATGTGGTTTACTAATATTATGTTGAGGATTTTTGCACCTATATTCATCAGGGATATTGGCCTGTAGTTTTCTTTTTTTGTAGTGTCTTTGGTTTTGATATGAGGGTAATGCTGGCCTCATGTAATGTATTTCAAAGCTTTCCTTCCTCTCCTATTGTTTGGAATAATATGAGGAGAATAGATATTAACTCTTCTTTAAATGTGTGATAGAATTCACTGTGAAGCCACCTGGTCTTTGACTCTTGTTTGTTGGGAGTTTTTTGATTACCTATTCAATTTTGTTATTAGTAATCAGTCTGCTCAGATTTTCTATTTCTTCTTCATCTAGTTTTGGAAGATTATATGTTTCTAGTAATTTACCCATGTCTTCTGGGTTGTCCAGTTTTTTGGCATAGACTTTTTTGTAGTTGTCTCTTATAATCCTTTGTATTTCTGTGATATCAATTGTTACTTCTCTTTCATTTCTGATCTTATTTATTTTTGTCCTCTTTCTTTTTTTCTTGATGAGTCTGACTAAAGGTTTATCAATTTTATCTTTTCAAAGTGGTTTCATTGATCTTCTCTGTTTCATTTATTATTGTTCTGATCCTTTTTATTCCCTTCCTTCTACTAACTTTGGGCTTTCTTTGTTCTTTTTCTAGTTCCTTTAAGTGTAATTTTAGATTGTTTGTGATTTTTCTTGTTTCTTGACATAGGCTTTTATCAAACTAAAATTTTCCTCTTACAACTGCTTTCCCCACACCCCAAAGATTTCAGTCTGTTTTAATTTGTCTCCATGTATTTTTTTATTTCTTCTTTCATTTCTTTGTTGACCCATTGGTTAGTAACATGTTGTTTAGCCTCCATGTGTTTGTGTGTTTTCAAGTTTTGGGGGGTTTTTTTCCTCTTTGGAATTGATTTCTAGTTTCATACTGTTGTGGTTGGAAAAGATGCTTGATATGATTTCAGTCTTCTTAAATTTATTGAGATTGGTTTCATGGCCTAATGTGTGATCTGTTCTGGAGAATGTTCCATGTACACTTGAAAAGAATATGTATTCTGTTGTTTTGGGGTGGAATGTTCTGTATATACCTGTTAAGTCCATCTGGTCTAATGGGTCATTCAAAGCCACTGTTATCCTATTGATTTTCTGTTTGAATGATCTATCCAATAATGTAAGTGGGAGTGTTAAAGTACCCTGTTGTTATTATATTACTGTTGATTTTTCCCTTTATGTCTGCTAATATTTGCTTTATGTCTTTAGGTATTCCAGTGTTGGGTGCATAGATATTTACAATTGTTATATCCTCTTGTTGGATTAATACTTCATTATAGAACGTCCTTCTTTGTCTCTGTTACAGTCTTTGTTTTAAAGTCTTTTTCATCTGATGTAAGTATTGCTACTCTGGCATTTTTTTTTCCTTCTATCGGCATGGAATATCTTTTTCAGTCTCTTCACTCTCAGTCTGTATGTGTCTTTAGATCTGAAGTGGTATTGTAGGCAGCATATAGGGTCTTTTTTTTTTAATCCATTCTATCACTTTATGTCTTTTGTTGAAGAATTTAGACCATTTACATTTAATTATTGATAAGTATGTACTTATTTTCATTTTGTTAATTTTTTCTGATTGTTTTTGTAATTCTTCTCTGTTCCTTTCTTCTTCTCTCACTCTCTTTCCTTGTGAGTGATGATTTTCTTTTTGTTATACTCAGCTTTCTTTCTTTTTATTTATGTTTTTGTGTGTATCTATTATAGGTTTTTGGGTTATGGTTACCATGAGGTTCATTTTAACATCCTAAGAATATAACAGTCTATATTAAATTGATGGTCACTTAAGTTTGAACACTAAAAGAACTTAATTTTTACTCCCCACTCTATGCGTTATTTATATGTTGTCATATTTTACTTCTTTTTATCTTGTGAGTCTCCTTAGCTAATTTCTTAGATACAATTGATTTTACTTTTGTCTTTTAACTTTCACTCTAGCTTTATAAGTGAGTGCTCTACTAACTTTACTGTATGTTTGCTTTTACTCATGAAATTTTTTCCTTTTATAATTTTCTTACTTTTTTTTTTTAAAGATTTTATTCATTTCTTTAACAGAGAGAGACAGCCAGTGAGAGAGGGAACACAAGTAGGGGGAGTGGGAGAGAAAGAAGCAGGCTCCCAGCGGGAGAGCCTGACGTGGGGCTCGATCCCAGAACTCCAGGATCACGCCCTGAGCCAAAGGCAGACACTTAACGACTGAGCCACTCAGGCGCCCCTAATTTTCTTATTTTTAATCATGGCTTTTTCTTTTCCACTTAAGGAAATCCCTTTAACTTTTCTTGTAAGGCTAGTTCAGTGGGATGAATTCTTTTAACTCTTGTTTGTCTGGGAAACTCTTTATCTCTCTCAGTTCTGAATGATAATCTTGCTGGGTGGAGTAGTCTTGGTTGTAGGTTTTCTTCCCTTCAGCACTTTGAATAGATCATGCTGCCCTTCCTGGCTTACAAGGTTTCTGCTGAAAAATAGGCTGACAACCTTATGTGGTTTCTCTTTTATGCTACTAATTGCTTCTCTCTTGCTGCTTTTAAAATTCTCTCTTTATATTTGATCTTTGACATTTTAATTATTATATGCCATGGTGTGGATCCCCTTGGTTCATCTTGTTTGGAACTCTGTGCTTCCTGAAACAGGATGTCTGTTTCCTTTTCCATGTTAGAAAAATTTTCAGCTGTTGTCTCTTCAAATAAGTTTCCTGCCCTTTTCTCTTCTTTCTTTCTGAGGTCCCTATAATGCAAATGTTTGTTCACTTGATGTCCAAGAGAATCCTTAAAGTATCCTCATTTTAACACATTCTTTTATATTTTTGCTGTTCAATTTGGGTGCTTACCATCACCCTGTCTTACAGGTCACTGATCCATTCTTCTTCATCCTCTAATATGCTCTTGATTCGGTCTGGTATTCTTTTCATTTCAATTCTTATATTCTTCAACTCTAACTGGTTCTTTTTTATATTTTCTATCTTTTTTTGAAGTTACCATTGAATTCATCCACTCCTCTTTCCAGTCCAGTGAACAACTTTATGACCATTACTCTGATCTATTAGGTAGATTTGTTGTCTCCATTGCATTTAGGTTTTTTGTTTGTTTGTTTGTTTCCCCGGATGTTTTGTCTTGCTTTTTTGTTTGGAGCATATTCCTCTCCCTCCTCATTTTGCTTTCTGTATTTGTTTCCATAAATTAGGTAGAATAGCTATTTCTCCTAACCTTGAAAGAATGATCTTGTGTATATTCATCCCCTGTGTAGATCGTGTATGCCTGGTGAATTTGTCTGGCTGGTTAGAGCTGTGGTTGCCGTTGGCTTGGTGTCCTGGGGCACTTTATGCTGGGACTGCCTGCCAAGATGGCTGTAGCTGAAGCGGACACGGGCCAGGGTGGTTCTAGTGCCCTCCATGCAGAGGGTGCCTTGGCAGGATGACTGGAGCTGAGGCAGGCACCAGCCAGGGTGTCCCAGGGTACAGAGAGCACCCTGGCCAGACAGCTGAAGCTAAAGCAGATGCAGGCTTGGTCAGTCACGGGACTCTTCACACAAGAGGTGACTGGGCGAGGCAGCTAGAGTCAAAGTAGGGTGCAGGCCAGGGTGTCCTGGGGTGCTCTGTGCAGGGCAGGCCTTGGTGGGCAGTTGGAGTTTAATCAGTCGGGAACCCAGAGATGCCAGAGCATGTTGTACTGGGGTTGCCCCAGCAAGTCATCAGGAGCTGAGGTGATGCAGGCTTGGAGTGTTCCAGGGTACTTAGTGCCTGTATCACCTTGGTTAGACAACTGCAGCTGTATTGAGTACTAAACACGTGTGTCCAGTGTGTGTCACGCTGGTGCCACCTTGGTGGGAGGGCTTGGGCTGGTGTAGGCTAGGGACTCAGACCCTGCTCCTGTCCGTGCTATCAAGGTGGAGGGGGAATGTAAACCATGGGGCTCACCAGCCCCTCTGACGTAGAGAGAATTCTAGCAGCTCTCCTATCATTTGGCAGTGTTCTAGGGCTGGTTCTTTTACATTCTGATTGCCCTTTTAAGCCACAGGTTTTCTTCTATGCCCCAGGGCAGATGAATGTGTTCACAGTCCCTCAGTACTATCCCTCCTCACTGCAGTTCACAGTGTCAAGTGTGTGGGTTCCTTTCATTACTATGTCTTCACCTCTCTTGCTATTCTCTATTTGATCTCTTTTTTTTGGTTGTTGTGCAGAAGCTGTTCAGTCAGCCCTCTGTTCTTTTTCAGGAGGAATTGCTCTATAGATAGGTATAGATTTGGTCTGTCCATGGAAGTGGTGAGTTCTGAGCCTTCCCATGTTGCCATCTTGGACCAAAATCACCTTCTCCTTTTTTAAATTGAAGGATAATTGACATACAATATTGCATTAGTTTCAGGTGTACAACATGGTGATTCCATTCGATGTTTATATACATTATGGAAAGGCCACCACAATATGTCTAGTTACTGTCACCATATAAAATTGTTACAATACTATTGACTCTATTTCCTATGCTGAACATTGCATGCCCATGTCTTATTTATTTTATAACTGGAAGATTAATCCCTTTACCTATTTTCTTTTTCCCCGTCCCACTCCAGGAGTTTGGTCTTACACTTGTTACACTTGAGATGACTATTAGACACCTAAGTGTAAATACGAAGTGGGCATTAGATAGACATTCTGAACTTCAGAATAGAGATCTAGGCTGAAGAGAGAAATTTGGGAGTTGACCATGTACGTGGCATTTAAAAACTAGATGAGGACACCAAAAGAATGAGTATAGATAAAGAAGAGTCTGAAGACCACTAAGTCCTGAGCCCTATGACCACAATACAATATTAAGAACCCCCCAAATAAGGAAAGACCAAAGAAGGAAATTTAAAAGAAGTGGTGAGTTGGGAAGAAAATCAAATTGTGGGGTTCTGGAAAATGAATAAAAGGTATTTCAAAGAAGAGAAAGGGATTACTTGTGTCAAATGCTGGATATAGGTCAAGGAAGATGAGAACTGAGATTAAACATTTGGATTTAGAAACCTGTAAGCAACTGGTGACTCTTCCAAGTAGATTTTAAGTGTACCAGTGGGGGACAAATGCCTGATTATAGTGAGAAGAGAAAAATGGAAAGGAGGTAAGTGTAGACACAAGTACTAAAAGACAATTCTTTCAGAGTTTTAATTTGAGGGGGGAATATACGTAGGGAAGAATAAGGAGACTAGAGAAATAAAACAGTAGCTGGAGGGGAATGTAGAGCCAAGGGAGATTTGTTTCTTTGAAGCTGAAAGAAATAATATCATTTCATACATTGATGAGTTTGAGAGGAAAAGTTGATGATGCTAAAGTGGGGAGGAAGGACTGTGGCATTCAAAGTCATTGAGAAGGAAACAGAAACGGGACCTGTATTGGTTTTCTCCAACTATTATAACAAATCACCATAGGCTTTCAGCTTCAAACAACACAAATTGATCATCTCTGAAGCTCTGTAGGTCAGAGTGTGTGGGGGTTGGGAGGATTTGCCTGAGTCTTCTGCTCAGGGTATCACAAGGCCAAAATCAAAGTGTTGGCAAGTGTGGGCTTTAATATGGAGACTGTGGGAGAGAATCCACGTCCAAGCTTATTCAAGCTATCGGCAGAACTGAGTGCCTTGTGGTTGCATGACGAAGGTCCCCATTTCCTTCCTGGCTGACAGTCAGGAGACTCGCTCAGCTCCTTAAAGTCACAGGCGTTCCTCGTCATGTTGTCCCCTCTGTGTTAACCAGCAACAGCACATGCAGTCCTTCTCAAGCATCGAATTCCACTAACTTTTTCTGCCACATTTCTGCCTCATCTCTCCACGCTTTCCTCCAGGCAGAGTAAGTTCTCTGCTTTTAAGGGCTCAAGTCCAGGATAATCTCCTTCTGTCGAAGTCTATAACCTTAATGCCATCTGTAAAATCACTTTTTGCCGTATAAGCTCACATAGTCACAGGTGCGGTGATTAGGAAATAGATCTCTTTGTGGGGACTACTCCACCTACCACAGGAACATCTCTGCGGGTTTTCGCTAGGAGGCAGAGTAGAATATGCCGGTGTGCCGTATGGGGGCAAGAGGGCAACGCAGGCTGGAAGTCCCCCGGGACTGCTCTGTTTTCATCATCAGGTGAGCGCAAAGCTAGGGCTAGAGGTACTGAAGGTCCCAGAAGAGAGAATGAGTGGGAAAGTGTCCGCACTAGCTGTGCTATCATTTCCATGCACCACGGAGCATTCGGCTGATGTCTACAACCAAGAATATAAAGAGACCGGTCAGCCCAGTGGTTATGGAGCCTGAGAGCAGTAGGAATTGAAAAGAGAGCATCAAGATGAAGAGAGACATTGCAAACTTGGACTGAATGATTACTTAGGGAAAGGGAAAAGGAGAAATCCTATCTAGGGGATGGGTAACATTTCATTAAAATAAGGCACATGCCGTAAAAATAAGGAAGTTGGTGGCATGGGGGCGCTGATTTGGTGGGGGCAGGGGGAGTTGATAAATTCAACATTTGACATGTTGTGTTTGATGGAATGCTGGGCTTCCTGTCATCTAAGCAGACATGGGGGCTTGGAAACTGAGAGAACGATTGGGCCCAGAGATATAAATTGAGAAATCTTTGAGGAGCTAGAAGTTGTAGCTATAAGAGAAGATACATTTTCTAATCATTTACCTCATAGGACTGCTGTAAGGATGATAAATAATATTCTAGAGATAATAAATAATGTAGTAGATAATGCCTGGTACAGAGCACCTTGCATATAGTAAGCATTCTATAAATATTACCTCAATTTATTTTCATTATTATTTTAAAATGATAGTGCTAGAATTCAAACTCTGTTCTTTCTGACTCCAAAGGTTGTCTCTCACCTACACGACCTTTAAGTTAAGGATAAACAAGTCCTAAAACTCATTTCATATTT
Organism: Ailuropoda melanoleuca; assembly: GCF_002007445.2. NCBI lineage: Eukaryota > Metazoa > Chordata > Mammalia > Carnivora > Ursidae > Ailuropoda > Ailuropoda melanoleuca. The sequence goes on along the minus strand of NC_048235.1, from coordinate 15,207,808 downwards.
ATTACAGTATTTCTTGTATGTTTATCTTTTTTTTAACAAAATCTTTGAGGGGCAGGGGACAATCACTATGTTACTGATAATATCAGAGGGGCTAGTTAAATTGTAAGTGTTCATCAGTACTCCATTGTATATGAATATATACACCTATACACAAATATATGTTCATAATAACTACAAACAAGTTGAAATATTTGAATATCATTTCTAATCCTTATGTATTTTGTGCTCCCATTATAGGCTTTGTTTGGAAAATATTAGAAATGTCAATTTAACATATTTGAGACCCTCAGATCTCTATTCTGAAAACCATTTGAATTTTTCTCCCAGTGACTCATATGAGGTAGATTAGAAGACAATGCATTGACTAGAGGATATATAAAATTCGGCTTTCTGTGGTCCTCTCAAGTGTCACAAGCAGCAAAACATTTTTTATTTTGAATTCCTCTGGCTGGGTACTAACCACTGAGCCATTATTCATAAAAAGCATGAAATTGGGAATTTGTGATGCCCAAGCCAGCTGTGACATCACAGTTGAAGACACCCCCCAAGCCCGTAAGCAACTTGAGCCCCGTGCTCCCTCAGTGGGCCAGCTGGCCTCCGTCACGACAGACAGCGCTCTTCCTCATGGTCTGCTGCCTTCCCCTCCCTGGCCCCTCTCTCCTGGGGAGATGCCCACCAGTCTGAGACTCTGTAAACAACCCCGTCAGCTTCTGTGCTCCTGTGGCCTTTTCCTCCAGCCCTGTTAGGGGGCAGATACTTGCCTGCTTTCCTGACAGACATTTTTTGGTTTAACACAAAGGAATTGTTTCAGACTTGCTAATGTATGTGAAACACATGGAGTTCAGTACATTAACCAGATTGTAGCTTGTTTCATCTTGGTAAATTTGGAAATGAGCAGTTTTGCTGCATGCACGTGCATTGGGGATATATGTGTGTGTGTGTGTGTGTGTGTGCGTGCGCGCGTGTGTGTGTGCGTGTGTGTGTGTGTGTGTGTATCCAAATACTCACCTACCTGTATTTAACGAATTTCTACTTTTGGCTTAGTTTCTATAACAATATCAAAAATCTCTTACCACTCACCCATAAGTATTTCAGAGCCTGGGTGTGAACAGTTTTATCGTAGACTGTTGCCAGGTGTTGGGCAGAGACCTCCTCTCGCAAGAGGAAAATGAGGCTCTGTAGCAACTCCCCCATTAGTGAGTTCTAGAAAACACTGTCAGTCCTTTGTACACCTTTTTGGAGACTCCCTTCATTCCACCAAGTCAAGGATTCACACCATCAATGAGGGAATCTACTTTACTTTATTTTTATTATTTTAGGGAAATACATTATTATTTTTTATTTTTATTATATTTATCTGTGAATGAAGCTAAGGATAAGGATGTGATGATAATGAAGAGAACCAGTTGCCCAAAGGAACAGCCCAATCACTTCTAAAATTTATTTTAAATTCTCAAAAAAAAAAAAATTTCAAAGATACTGCTTATTTTTTTTCTTTCCTAAAAAGTGATCTTTTCATTTCCCTTGACTGTGTGTGATCCTAACCTCTACTTTTCCAATATTCTCACATCTCTTTATCTCCCAACCCATATAAAAGTAATTTCCAGACAAAATTAAAATCATAGGAGTTAAAGTGAAAATGCAAGTTAGAATCCGCAATACTCTACAATGCATAATGATTACAGCATATATTTAGAGCACTTTATGGTTTAAAGGCAATAAAATATACTACTTTGTTTATGCGTGACAGCCGTCTTCTGTGTAGAACAGTATCATCATTTTTCAGGGGACAAAACTGAAGCTCGTGAGGTTAGGAAATGTGCCAGCATTGCATAGATAGGATTAGGTAGAACTGTTTGTAATTGGCATTTCACCTTCCCTGACCTCCAACTTCATACGGTTAGTGAGCGATAGCTAGGACGTCAATCCCAAGCTCTTCCTCTCATACTCCAGTGCCTGGATTCTTGGTCTGTGTGATTTTCTTTAATTCTATAAGGGTTAGATCATTTCTATAAAGCCCTTAAAAATAATATGGTTGGCAACTTGATACCTGCCTCAGCCTTAAGATGAACTTGATTACATGGTAGTAAGTTAAGAATCTTTACACACTCTCCAAGGTAAACAGTAAGGAAAAAGGAGGTAAAATATCATAAAAGAATGTAGGTTTCATAAAACTGCCTGAAATTCTGAGTTTAAGTATGATGGAAACAGAAATTTCATGACTCACTCTCTCATAGGAATAACAACTAAGTAATGACTAAATAATGAAATTTAAGCCACTTGAACTGTGGATGCAAAAGCTGTATCATATAGGAGAGGTAGCTGCTGAGTTAGTAAAATTTGGGTTTATTAACGCCTGTTATATGGGTCTTCTAGTATCTTTCACTTACACCTTGAGTAGTAAAATGTAAGATAGATGGATAGATAGATAGATGATAGATAGATAGATAATTAGATATAGATAGATGGATAGATATACAGATATATATAGTTTTCCTAAAATTCCTAAGACATTCCATTGCTCTATGACTATGCTACTGACATCCTTGTTTATTATTCATGTATCAACTTGGAAAATAGGTACATACACACACTGGGAAAGGTGTATGATGATCTGCAAATGAAGGGCATAAAAATAAATGTGTTAATACACACAAAGTATACTACCAATACAGCCTGGTCTATAGTGATAGTGCTCCAGTTTCAGCTCAACTTGCACAATCACCATTTCTGGAAGACAGGGACAATATCTTTTTACAGTCGCTGCAAGACAATGGCTCTAAGTAAAACACTAAATCATAGTAATAGACTATATTATTTCACATGAATGAAAAAGTAGCATTTTTAACGTTATAATAAACAATTTAAATTATTATTTCCAACAATGAATAAAGGTGATAAAATTCGATGGAATTCTAAGATTATTTTTTTAAATAGCACTTTGCTCATGTTAAACATTGCAAGCAAAGTTAGAAACTCGTGGCTCTATCCTCACTCCCATTTTGCACAGGAGACAGCTGACCATTAGAACATAATCAAGAAGTTTTAATTAGTTTAAAAATATACCACATTTTCTGGGGCGCCTGGGTGGCACAGCGGTTAAGCGTCTGCCTTCGGCTCAGGGCGTGATCCCGGCGTTATGGGATCGAGCCCCACATCAGGCTCTTCCTCTATGAGCCTGCTTCTTCCTCTCCCACTCCCCCTGCTTGTGTTCCCTCTCTCGCTGGCTGTTTCTATTTCTGTCGAATAAAGAAATTAAAAAATCTTTTTAAAAAATTTAAAAAAAATAAAAATAATAAAAATATACCACATTTTCTGAACCAAATTTCTGTCTTCCAGCTTCCTGCATTATCAATCTCTACCACGATCAAACCTTGTTCCAATTGAATAGATAGTGATGCCAAAACCGAGTGCTTACGACTCACTTTCTCACTCTTTACCCCTCCTTCCTGGCCCTAAAGACATGGGGAGAAGGAACCTTGAACCTTGAGAGAAGATGTCTGTATCTCACAGTATTTCACCAAGAGATCTGAACATTCCATTGTGAACCCTATGAGAGTGCTGTGAGAAATATTCATATTCCCTTATGTATGAATGGATGAGCTTCAGGGAAAAAAAATAAGGAAGAAACTGTATGATAAGAAATGAAGTGAAAACAGTCCTAGGCAGTTAAGCATCTACCAGTTTTGGGTGGCCTTGAACTTTGGTTTCATGTCTTTATAGGGTCTGAGATCTCTGCCAAAAACCAGAGCCCAGAAAGCCTACAGGGTCAACAATAGGGTAAATTGGGGGTGGATAGAAATCCACTTTGCAGAGGCAGACAAAAATTGATTCACAAGACAAATTGCAAAGAACCACTATAATACAAACTATATTTTCTAACCACAGTTCAATATAGATAGAAACTAGTAACAATAACAACAAAAAAGATTGTTCTAGAAGTAAGACTGTTTTCTCTGATGTTCTCTATAAAATGTCTTGCCATCAAAGACCTTCTTGGAAGATAACACTGCCTGGTTAAGCTCTGCTCAGCAGAGAAGACCCTCCCCACTTTAAACACTATAAAAATGAAGTTACTATTTTCTATAAACATATTTACCTTTTTTCATTTCAGTAGTTATTCAGTCACCCCACCCAGGAAGGTCAGTTATATCCATTCACTCATTTACTGTAAAATATTTAATGATATAACTATGTGTCAGGTTCCTCTAGCCATTAAGGATACAGTGATGAGAAAGACACGCATAGTTTTAGCTATCATAGAGGTTACTTTATAACAAAGACGCATTACATATAATATGTGTTAAATGAATACTTATTTAATTAAATGTGGTAAATCTGTTCATAGAATGGACCTCTGTTTGAAAAATTACAATATCAAAAAATGGCACATGCATTTTATTTGAAAGCTTGCCAAAAATCTGTATTTACAAAAAACTAAAAATTAGCTTTGTATAGAAATAACTGATAGCCTTTTGATTTCATAATATGTAATCACATAGAATAAAGTTGGAAACCTTTACTTGCTTAACATAGAGAAAAGATTTCAAGAACATACATTATAACATGCTTTTGAAATATGATCAGTTAACTTTACAACTGAAAGTGGGGTGCCCGTAGAAACAAATGATCCACTCTACTCAAACATGTATTGTGCCCCTGACAGTTGTTATAGGATGGTAATCCCCCTAGAGAAAACTATAAGGGTTTCCCACCACCCACCCCAAAGAGAAAAGTCAATTTGCACATACTAGTTATTCAACTATGACCTGTTTGTGCAGCATAATTCCCAAGATATTCAACTTTCAAATAGGCCCACTTATTGGACCTGCTGGTTGGAGCCAGTCTTTTAAACTTAAAGAGGGAAATCCTCTGTGGGGTTTACGGAGAGGGAGGGAGCAGAACGTAATCCTTCAGAGCACACTGGCTGCCTGCCAAAGCACTCCAGAGGAATTCAGGAGAGCAAACCCTGGAATGCAGCCCCATCTGGAGAGGTTGTCTGATGACAGAGAGGGCATCCTGGGAGCTGCCACCAGTGCTCCTTGTGCTGGTCCTTGTTACTGCACCGAGACGCTCAGGTGTGACGTGAGCAGCAAGTACCCATTCTCTCTCGACTGTGACGTCCTCTGGTTCAGACATTCTGAGGGAGGAGGATGGAACATAGTTGGTCTTTTCCACAGCAATATAAGCATATGATTTATCTTAATTATTTTTAGATTGCAATATGTTGCCTCATATGTCAAATGTACATTAAAGAGCAATTAGCTTAAATGTCAGCATCAAATGATTCACTACTTAGCATTCCAGAAACGGAAGACAAAAATAATGAACCCAAGTGTCAGTAGACACCAATCTGAACATTTTCAATAGCAGTGTACTCTTCTTTCGACTTTGAATATGGAATGAGCTTTTCTGTCTTAAATTCCATCCAAGAGATAGTAACTACAAAAACAAAATAAAACAAAATCCAAAAGGCAGTCACTAGTCAATAAACTGAGGCCCATAACCTAAATCTGACCTGCCACATGCTTTTGTGCATGAAGTTTTATCGAACATAGTCGTGCCCATTCATTTACGTACTATAAGTGCTTTAATGTTTTAATGGCAGAATCAATAGTTGCAACAGAGACCATATGGCCTGCAAAACCTAAAATATTTACCATCTGGTAAATATAATAGTTTGCGGACCCCTAGTTTATAAAGTATGAATAATTCTGCAAGGTGTATTCTTTGCACAAGCCCAAGAACTGCACAGAGAGAGGATTTTGGAGATCTGTGGAGAGCCCATTTGAGTGTCTAGGAGAGCACTGATGAGTGACCAAACCACCCAAGAGGAGGGGGAAAACCATTAGAAGGATTCAAGGGAACAGTGCCAGGCTTGCACACAGAGGAAAAAGTAGTTCCTGTTCTACTAACCATACTGGAAAACATCATAATTCCACGGCATTGGGTAGAATACTCAGAAGGGTATTGCTTTAGTCGGGGAAGCAGGGGAAGGGAATTTAAAAAATACACTGATTGGGAGTAACAACAGACCAGACATTGCAGAAGAAAATATTATGAACTTGAAGAAAAAGAAGTATTAAAACACCCCCCCAAAAAAGTTAAAAAGCATCAGTGAACTGTGGGACACCATCAAAAAGCCTAATACATGTTTCATTGGCATCCTTGAGGGAAAAGAGAGAAAAGAGGGAAACGAAAAAAATTTGAGGAAATAATAGTCAAATATTTCCAGATTTGTTTAAAACTATAAAACCACAGATTTGAGAAGTTCAATAAACACAAAGCTCAAGAAACACAAAGAACTTTATGTCGAGGTCATCTGTCCTCACCCTTTCTATTCAACATTGAACTAGAGCTGCTAGCCAGTGCAATATTACAAAAAACAGAAGTAAAATGCATCCAGATTGGACAGAAAGAACTGTCTTTATTTACAACTGACAAAGTTGTCTATGTAGAAAATTCATTGGGATCTACAAAAAAAGCCATTAGAATTAATAAATGATTTTAGCAAGTTTGCAGGATACCAGATCAATATAGAAAAGTCAATGTTATGTCTATAGACTGGTCATGAGCAAATGGAAACTGAAATTTAACAAGGAATACCATTAACAGTAGCATCAAAACTGTGGAATACCTCTACAATGAAAACTACAAAACACTGCTGAGAAAAATAAAGAAAACCTAAACACTGTTCTATGGGTCAAAAGACTCAGTGTTAAGATTTGTGTCTTAATAAATAGAAGTATAGATTCAACATAATCTGAGAAAAACAAACACAAGCTGATGCTAAAATGTATACAGAAATTCAAAGGACCTATAATAATCAAAAACAACTTTGAAAAAAGAAGAACAAAACTAGATTTTTACTACTAATTTCAGGACTTATTAAAGGCCACAGTTATCAAGGCACTGTGTTATTGGCATCCAAGTAGATACGTAGATCAATAGAAGAGAATTGAGTTCAGAAATAGACTCTTATATAGACAACTAATTTTTGAGAAAGATGCAAAGACCATGCAGCAGAGAAAGTCTTTTCAACAAATGGTAACAGAATAATAATTGGAACATAAATGTGCAACAAAATAAATGTTGATGCATACCTTATATCACATATAAGAACTCCAGTGGATCATAGACCTAAATGTAAAACCTAAGACTAGAAAACTCCTAAAAGAAACTAAAGAAATATTTGTGACCTTAGGCTAGGCAAAAATTGCTTAGACACAACACCAAAAAAACCCAACAACAGCAACGATGATGACAACAAAAAGTAGATTGGCATATTTAACCACATCAACATTAAAAATTTCTGTTCTTTGATAGGACCATTGAGAGAATAAAAAGACAAGCCACAAATTAGGAAAAAATATTTGCAAAACATTTACCTGATAAAGAACTTGTATCTGGACTACAGGATAAATCCTCAAAACTCAGCAGGAAAACAAAACAACCAAATAAAAATTGGGTAGAGTGTCAACAGACACCTCACCAAAGGTGTACAAATGGCAAGCACATGAATAAAAACTCAGTATCGTTAATCCTTAGGGAAGTGCGCATTAAAGCCACAATGAGATACTACTGCACACCAATAGAATGAGTAAAAGTTAAAAGACTGACCATACCAAGGGAGCGAGAGGTTATGGAGAAACTGGAATTTATACATGATGGGTGGAAATAAAAAATAGTACAACTATTTCAGAAAACATTTTTGCAGTTTTCTAAAAAGTTAAATATATACATGTCATACGTTCCAACCATTGTATTCCTAAATGTTTATACAAGAGAACTGAACTCATATGTTCATACAAAAACCTGTGCGTGGATATTTAAAAAAATTTTTTTTATAGATTTAATATTTTAGAGCAGTTTCAGGCTTAGGTTTAGGTATTGAGTGAAAGGTAGCTTTCCCCATTACCAACATCCACTACCAGAGTGATACATTTGTTACAGTTAATGAACCTACGTTGACACATCATCACCCAGAGTCCATAGTTTACATTAGCTTTCACTCTTGGTATTGTGCATTCTATGGGTTTAGACAAATTTATTATAATGTGTATCCACCATTACAGTATCATATAAAGTAGTTTCACTGCCTTAAAAATCCTCTGTGCTTCACCTATTCATTCCTCCTTCCCACATCTTCATTTTTAGTACCCCCCAAAATGGAGCCACACCAAGTGTCCATCAACAGGTTAATAAATATACAAAGTGTGACATACCCATACAGTGGAACACAAGCAGCAATAAAAATAAATGAACTACTGATACACTCAACAGTAAGCATGAATCTCAGCATCATTATACTAAGTGAAAGGAACTAGACAGAAAAGAATACATACTGTGTAATTCCATTTATATAAAACTCTGGAAAATGCACACTAATCTGTAGTAGCAGATCAGAGATCAGTGGTTGCCTAAGGAAGGAAGGACCAGCAGGTGCAGGAAAGAGTGACTACAAAGAGACAAGAGGACATTTTTTGTGGGTAATGCATTTGTTCGCTATCTTAACTGTGGTGGGGCTTTCATGGATATATGCATACATCATAATGTATCAAGTTGTAAGCTTTAAATATGTGCAATTTCATGTCAATGTGTGCATTTATAATAGCAATTGTACTCAATAAAGCTGCTGTAATAAAAGAATATATGAAGATCTACATCCCCAAAATGAATTTATCTTAGAGCCAAATCAAGTCAATCCTAATAAATTTTTATTGAGCTATTTTTTAAGGCAGTTTTGCATACATTATCACATTTAATCATCATAACACATCACAGGAGATAGATACTATTGTCCTTATCTGATAGATAAGAAAACAAAGCTCAGGATGGTTGGGTAGGCTCCTTATTGTCATAGAAATGTGTGGTAGCAATTTGGTTTTGAACTCAAAAGTTATTCTCTCAGTACATTTCACCTCACCAACAATCCTCCTTTAACAAATAATTAGTAAATAATACTAACTCACTACATATCCTGAAATGCACTAGCCTCTCAACTGACAGAAGGCAAGTTCAAATTTCAACATTTATAACTCAAGCAGACTTCTTAAAAATTTATCGTGGTATAAAAGTCTTACATGGAGCAGCATGTTAGAAAGAAATTTGCTAATAATTGTTTTAGAAAAGAAATGGCTTTCTTATGGGTCAACAAGTTCGTTTTCTTTCCCAAAAAGATACTAAGTAATAGAACACAACTGGATATCTGTACCCAAAGCGATGAAGTTGGACCCCTGCCTCACATCATATATAAAAATTAACTCAAAGTAGATAAAATCTAAATGTAAAAGCTAAAACCGTAAAACTCTTAAATATATCATAGCAGTAAATATTCATAACCTCAGATCTGGGAATGGATTCTTAGATACACTAATTCAAGCCTACCTCATAGAAATATTGCAATCTAAAGGTCCCACATGGGGCAAGATGCTAGAAAGAAATTTGGTGGTATTTATAGGTATTTGGAAAAGGAATGGTGTCTCATTAGGCAAAAAGTTTTTCTTCCCCTAAAAAGTACTTTTCCTGTAAGAAAGTAGTAAAACAATTCAGAACTTTGTACTGTATTCCATGGCCTTCGAGTTGCTGAACATTTCAAACTAGAGGACTAATACCATCCCTTTCTACTTTTCTCTTCTCCATTTCAATCTGTCACATTAGTTGTAGGAAAACAAACTATCGAAATTTTGAGCCAAGAAAGTAGTTGCTTCCAAATTATAGGAAGTTTGCAAACTATTCCATGTGTTTGTGCATTTTATTTAAAGAAATGAAATTTTCTAAAAACTCAATTAGCCTTGCCATATTGTCTAGCCTTATGGATCTACAAACATTTCATTAGTTACAGTTTTACAATGGAACAAAGTGTTTTATTTCTCTGTTTCACAAGGAAAAAGAAAAAGAGAGAGAATGAAAACAAAATCTTTAACTCCTTTAGAATTCTTTACTTACATGGATACAAAATCTCTTGGTAGGGCCCTCCTTTCTCATCCAGTTCAGTGGTTGCAATCCCTGCCCAGACCCAGCAGTGGTTTGCTTATGTTAGCACAACCTCCCAGAATACAAGGCCTCTGACTGCTTTGGAAAGAGATCTAAACACTAGCAAATATTCCATGGCAGTGTTTCATCAACTCACAGAGTAAATCAAAGATGTCGAATAGAATCCTCAACCTCTTTCCCTGCTAGCTTATTCCAAAACCGTGTCCTTTAATCCTAAACAATCTCACTGGACGTGGCTATTTCTAGCCACAACACTGTTTTGGTCCACTGTTGTTTCCTCAACAGCCCCCAAAATGCTGTATCATTCACAATAAATATGGGATACGTTTATATTAAACAAATGTGTGAGCGCACAAACAAGTTTATATGTCTTAGGTCACACAGAGATAGACACAGTGCTCAAATAGTAAAGGTGTGGTTCTGGAAATGGAGATGGGTTCCAGTGTAGATATCCAGATGCTAAATTTACAGATGCTACAGACCCAGATTAGGACTCCCACATGTTTCTTAACTTGGAAGGCAGTTTAGAGATCTCAAAGTCAAACTTCCATCCAATATAGGAATTCCTTCTTCAGCACCCCTAACCTTGGCTTGAACACTTCCAATGACAGAGTGTGTGTTATTTCAAAACCGCTGTTCCTTTTTGGGACAACTGAAATTTATAGTGTTAATTATTATAGGTAGGTTGAAATCTGCTTCATATTTTCTACTCATCGGCCTTTTATCAATCACCTGAAGCAAAAATGTCTGTTCTTTTATGGGTGGGGGAAGGTAGAGACAGTCTAGGGGAAAGAAAAGTGGGTTTTTTTCTTTTTCTTTTTTTTTAAAGCACATTGTGCAGTGAGGTAAGCACTGGGTAAACTAATGATGGACAGTTTATGAACTAATATGAGGAGGTGCTTTCTGAGAATAATGACAAGAAGGACATGCTTCATTTATGTGCCACTTTCCAGGCTCAGGATCTCATCTACAAAATAAAGTGATTTAATTGGTCAAGGGTTATAAGCACAAATGTTTTCAAGAGGCAGAGAGGAAACATCAATGAACAAAAGGTGCTGGGAAGATCTGGGGACAGGGTTGAACTGGAAGCTGCTGTCCTCTAATGACATTCATACTGTGAGCCCGAGCAGATACGCCCACACCATCCAACTTGCAGTCCGAAGCTCTCTCCCTCGTATAGATGACAGTTCAGCCTACCCCTTGGGTTTCTTTCACCTGTCACATCTACCATTTTATGGTTACCTGACCCCTCACCATACTGGTCTTCTCTGATCATCCCACTCTTCGCAGTTCACCTGCACCTGTGTTGGCGTTCTGACACGTGTGCACTATCCATCTCTGCGTCATCTGTTCTTTTCACTTTGGCACACTTCAGCACTCTGGCTCACTTCTTACATGTTTCCATCCTCTGAAAGTTTCATTCTCCTCATGATATAAAAAACAGGAATATCTGTGTTTTGACACGGAATCTCAGGAAGATTCCATTTACCCAAAGGTTTAAAGTCAGAATGATGACATTCTAGGCATTACCCATGACAGAGGGCAGGATGAATTTGGCGGGGGAGGGTTATAGTTTTTAGTGTCCTATTAACCCCACCATGTATGGAGGTTTCCAGTTGTGTTTATTTTTCCCCCCACTGGTATCAAGTTTAAAAAAACAAGACATATAAAATTATCCTACTGGTCTCAAATCTGTGTTTGATATGTAAATGTCTGCCAAATTGTTTGCGACTGTGTTTGTATTTATGTGTTAAACATAGTTGTGGAGTGCAGTAAATAGCACCGGACTTTAGGGAATTGAAAGATAAAAGGTCCTTCTCTGCCCCTTGGCAGATGGATTTTTTGCAAGAGATTTAATTTATTAGACCCTAGTCCCTAATCCATAAAATAGAAAGACTGATGCACATTGGCTTAATTCACAGAATTGCTGTGAGAATACAAATTGAGATACTCTACTTACTCTGTAAAATACAAAGAATTCTATATTACAGCCTGTAGTTAAAATTAATATACTTCTGTTTCTGAGATGGAGGATGTGGTGAGGGGCCAAAGCCTTTGTGCTGCCAAAGCAGAAAAAGAAAGAGAGATTTAAGAGTAATAGGTTTGTGAAGACATCAGAGAGCTATGGAAACAACAAACAGTAAACCAACTAAAATTTCAGGGGGACAGAAATATGATAAGGGTATCTGGTGATAGGCATTTGCTGGTTCTAGGCTTAGGCTGAGTGTAGCCTAGGGTCCGATCAGAGCTGTTGAACACGGAAAAGAGAAACCAGAAAAGCACGTAGCGGTTGTGTTGTGCTAGAAGACAACCTGGAAACTTGGAAGCACTGCAAATACACTGCTGTTTTACCTCACGGGACGTGAGCTGAGTTCTGACGTTTTGTAAAAGGTTGTAGAGCCAGGGCTTAAACTCCTAAAGGCAGAACGAGATTTCCTGAAGTTTCACAGGGCTTAGGGAACACGCATGCCGGGGGAGAAATCTGCCTCAAGAACAGGATCAGTCCTTCCTTAAAACTTTGACGTTTCTCAAAATTGCCTGGGAAAGGCGGCTTGAGAGCTGGACTGGGAACGTTCAAAGCACAGAGCTGGATCTCTCGGGGTCTTTAAGGAAAGACTGAAGAGAAGGATAATTAATGGTCTTTCGATCAAAATATCAGAGAACTACATTCAAGGAATGGGAGCAAGCAAGATGTCATTATTTTTTACTAACACTGCAACCCGTTCAGCCCTAGCCCAGTGCAATCCCTGATTGGATTAAGGTGATGCTCCCTTTACTCTGTATCTGTCTGCCTGCACTTTGATGGAAGACAAAGCCTTTTGGACCCTCTATGACTCTTTTAATGATAACTTACAGCATAAAATCAAAAATTACTAAGCATGCAAGAGCCAAGAAAATATGACCAATAACCAAGAGGAAAAGAGTAAACCAATAGATGCAGACCGACAGATGATTTGAATATTGGAGTTGGCAAATACTTTTAAATAACTATAACAAAGTGTACTTTTTAAAGGCAAGAACGTATACAACAGAAATGCATAGACACCGTCACCAAAAAAAACCAAAACACATGTGCATTAATGACTAAGTATAGAACTATTCCTAATCATTAAAACTGGGAGCTACCCACAAAATAGTCGCATGGATAAATAAGTTGTGATATATTCACACAATAAAAGACATACAGCAATGAAGATAAACAGTCTAAAACTACCCTTAGTAATATAGATAAATCTAACAAATACAACGTCAAACAAAGAAGCCAGACCCAAAAGAATATATTCTCTGTGATTCAACTTATACAAAGTTAGGAAAAATCAAAAGTAATCTATAACTGAGAAATAAGGAGTAGTGGTTACCTTAGGAGAGGGAGAAGTGTCTGGAAAGAAACATAAACAAGCTTCCAGAGGCTGGTAATGTTCTATTTCTTGATGTGGAGGCTGGATACGATAGTGACGATTGTGAGAATTTATAAGCTGTATACATTCAGAAAATGTGCACTTTTGTCTATGGACTACAACAAAGAATCTTCAAAAACTAAATAATACATAACTAAATTGACTTGAATTCTATGAAGAATCCCCCACTGATTATGTGGACCCAACCTCATTACCCAGAGAACTGACGCGCAACCTAACCATTCCACAGGGAAAACAATTGATCAGGAACAACTGTTTCCAAAGGCAATATCAGGTTTTTATCTTCCAAAGCCAACCATTCTTCCAAGCCACAGTGTCATGCCTTGCTCTTAGTTCTTCCTTACTTGATAAAGGAGGAATTATCTCACATTTCTTCCTTTCCGGAAGATGGGCTCTTGTGCCGGGGACTCTTGTTATCTAGGAAGACACTCCTTTAAACCCCTTCAAATTCTAAAACAAATCCCAGCCCGTGGCCAGATCTGTCGGAAAATGTCTAGAAGGCAAATGGCAACACAGAGATGAAGTTTTTCTCCAAAGCATTTCAACTTAGTCATTTTTTGCCTGGCTCTGCAATCCTCATCTAAAAGCCTCTCACTGAAAATCATCCATTCGTAACATCATGAAAGGATTTTGTTATCCCCCTTGTAGTTGTCTTGATCTGGACCTGCGAGAACTTGCTGACACCTCGTCAGAATTCCTCCTCTCAGGGATGCGTAACCTTTCACGGGGTCAGAACTTACGGACTCGCTTGTATGTAACAGTGTAGCTAAACCAGAAATGGTGGCAACCTCAAAAGATACTCACAAAAAAAAAATATTAAGAGTGATGGCTGCCCTATAGATAACACCACGTGCTTCATTTTCCAGAAAACGCTTTACCCTTTTCAAAAAAAACCACAGTGTAGCTTTAATTGGAAATGTGCTTCCACAAAAAACAGATACACAAGGATAGTCTCAGACTTAATGAATAGATGAGCCATCTTTCATCACTCTGCTCTAAAACCCGTATTTCTTCAGTTAGTACCATTCGAGGGCAGAAGAAAATGTAAACAAACGTAAAGGATGCCTAGATCGCATTTTGTATTGTGGAGTCTGTATTCTGTCAACAAGGTCACTGCCAGGAGTTGTGTAATTAAAACTGTATTGACCCATCTCTTTTTCCTCCAAAGCTGAAGAAGATTATTTCGGAGGTCAGAAATTTAAAGGTCATCGGATCTAAGACTGTGCAAATGAGCCTAGTGCAGCCAGAAATTCCCTCAAAACAAGCCTTGCTGCGATGAGATCAGAAGCACACAAGCGAGAACAAGTACTGAGGACATGTTGCATATTTATAGCTTCAACATTAAGTACAACTACTGGTTTTAGATCTCAATTCAAGTCTGTGCTACAGTAGTGTAAAGACCGTCTCTATGAATATGTAAATATAATTAACACACAGTGTCCATCACTGTGTAGTCTGTGTCGCTTTTTTTTTTTTTCCATTACAAGAACTGTCTTGGGAACAGAATGCCAAAATCGTAGTTCTTCACCGTAACTGCTACGGGGATAAATCCGTGCAAAATACATTCCTTAATCTGTCTCCCGTTACCAGGATCATTAGCAGATTTTATAAAGAGCAGTTATAAGCTTGTTTACCAATTCCTTTTCTTCCTTCTGTATGTAAAAAGATCATTTATCTGTGTCCTCAATCTTAAAGTTTTCAAATGTCAAGCCTCATTTGAAGCAAAAGACACACACTGTAAAATCTTTCCTTATGTTTCAAAAGTTTAATTTTCCCTTGAGCCAGAACATAATGCCTATGGACCGTGGAGCAGTCTTCAATACTTGGCACTTCATAGAATTAAGGAAAGTGCAAATGGCAAGAGTTAGATAATTTGTTGAATGTTTGTGAGTTATCTTTTTAACGTTAGCAAAACAAGTTGGACAACCTCCAGAAAATGTCCTTTGGAAGCAAGTCTAACCATAAAAGAAGTATTTGTGCTCCCCAGCAAAGAAAACAATCACTTCACCCTAAGAAATCAAGTTCCTTCTAGATCTCTAGGCTTCAGGGCATCTCCATCGATCACAACTTAAAAGGCATTTTCCTTATATGTCCACCATGGGGTTCACATTAGGCTCCTCTATAGATTTTCAAATACAATAAGATATAACTTTGATTTAAGTTCTGCCAGATTCATCCAAAAATTAATCTTGGAAAATTCAAGACAAATTATAGATACATTCTATTTAAATTTCAGACTAAAATAAATTGTCTTTGCTCTCTGGAATATATTCATTTGGGCTTAGAAAGCATATTAAAAATATACTATTTTAAAACCCTTAACATTGCAGGACGTCTTTGCAAGGAATTATTATTTTATACAATTATATAATCGGTGTTCTAACAAAAGTTAATTGTAAACAAAGAGTGAACATTTTTAATTTCAAAAGACAATGGGACAATTCAGACAAGTTCTTTAAAGAGTGTTGCCAACTTTAAATGGATTGTGAGGTTTTGTTGTTATTGTTGTTTGAAGTAACAGGAATACAAAGTTCATGTTTAATGTTACAGTTAATGATTGATTTCTGACCCTGACAAGTAAAATCCTTTTCTTGCGCTCTCTCTCTCTCCTCCTCTTTTCTGGTGTTCAAGTTTTCTTTGGTCTTCAACTTTGAAGTGGTTGCTTTATAAAATCAAGTGGAAATGCACAATACTTCCATTAAGTATTAAACCTCCTTCTGACAGATTTCTTTTGTTCTACACAGGACGATCCATTGTTATCCCTCATTAATTCTATTAAACTCAGACAGGTGGCTGGCCTTCTCAAAGGACTTGCTTTAAAAATATAACAAAACCTGGGTCTACACATATCAAATGAAGGGGAGAGTTAAGCTACCTTTTGTTGAACTCAATTAGTGTGGGCGGCCAACCTCAATTATTTAGAGGGAGAAGAAAATATTTTCTTCAATTGCAAGTAAAATTTGGCTTAAATTATTCATATTAGGGGTCAGGAGACTATGACACACAGGCCAAGCAAGGCCCGCTGCCTGTATTTTATAAATAAAGTTTTATTGGAACAGAGCATGTTCATTTATTGACATACTGTGCAAGGCTGCTTTTCTGCTATGGTAGCACAGTTAAGCAGTTGGAGCAGAGATCAAATGGCCTAAAATATTTACTACTTGGACTTTCGCAGAAAAATGCCGATTCTCAAGCCAGATAAATATCTCAACTCTTCATTTTTGTTTCCATAGAAGTAGCCAGAAACATGGGAAAATAACCTTTGGGGCAACCGAAACTAACATTATGTTTTTTGTTGGACTTTTATAAATCTTTATTTTAAAGAAGATGTGGGAGCAAATCATTTCAATCAGGACTTACCTTAATATACAATTATATCTGTTGGGCTCTAGTTTTACTATGGCCTCAAAGAGCTTGTGAAGGCACTCTCCCTATAAATTGAGTCTTATTTAGTTAAAGTCATTTGTTGATTTGATATGTGTGGTTTTCTCTTTAACTGCTGCGGGGATTTGGATGGCAGGTGAATTAAAATTTAAAATTCCGATCATTTTGCGAACTTGTCATTATGCATGCCATAGGCAAGTTAGTAGATTTAGTTATGCCAATGATTGCGAAAACATACATTATTGCTGCATTATAATGCATAAACAGGTTTTATGTTCTTCTGCATAACATTAGAAACTCAAATTTATGGAGTCACAGAGCTGTGATCATCATCCAGTTTTTAAATAAGGAAGCATTGGTGATTTATATCACACATAAAGAAGTTTCTTTGTCGGGGCGCTTGCTGATCCATGGCATATAGTTTGGATAAATGAAACAAACCTTTGATGGGATCATTAGGAATTATTTGCATTCGTGGTTTTTTTAGAAGTGTTTTTTGTTGCTGTTGTTAATCTCAGGCGACACTTACCTATTCTCTCTCAACAAATCTTGGTTGTTCAGAAAATCCATTTGAATAGCTTTTCTATCAAAACTTTTAAAATTAAAACATGTATGTGATGATCTAGGTATTGTGTATCAATAGCTGTTAACATCGTAATAAGACAGAAAAACCAGAAGTTAGGAGTCTGCTAATGAAAAAGCACTTCATCCATGAAGAAGTCCGGTAAAAAATAAATAAATAAATAAATAAATAAATAAATAAATAAATAAGATAAAAATAGTAATAATAATAATAATAGAACCTGGATCTGAACTAACCTCTAGATACAATTACTAATTAACAGAAAATACAGAGAGGAAAGAAACATGTTAAATCACACCATGGGGCGACAACTACCAAAATCCAGGTTGGGAGAAACTGTAAGAGAATGACCCAGTGCCCTAACTAAATGTCTAAGAAAAATAGTGAGGTGAAGTGGAACCTATAAAGTCTTAAACATATGAGGCCATTGTATGTGTGTGTCTTATTTGAGTCCTGACTCAAACAATTAAAAATCCATCATGACATTTAAGAGAGAGTTACAGATTTGAGCCCTGACTAGACAGACAGTGAAAGAATTCCTGTTAATTTTCAAGAGCGGGACGTCTACTGTAGTTAGGTTGGTTTGTTTGCTTGTTTGAAGAATCCTCATCTTTAGGGACATATGCTAAAATTTTGAGGATAAAAAGATAAAATGTTTAAGAATTGCTTTAAAACAATAAAGGGAGAAAAAAATTAAAGTAAAAAATTTAAAAAGTAACAAGAGAAAGGGTAAGAGGGTAAAAGGAAGCAAGGTTATGATGAGGTCCTGAATGTTGACGCTGGATGGTAAGTACATTGGGGGTTATTGCAGTGTGCCTACTTTTGTAGATATTTAAAATTTCCATAATAAAAGGTTAAAAATATATGTGGGATACCATATGAAATAAGATGCCTCTTTATGACGAGTTTTACTAATGATTAGTGATAAATAAAAGTAACAGACATAAGTACTTTATTTGGGTATTGACTTAGTTCTGGTACTAGCTTAAACAAAAAAGAATTTATTATCTGGTTAGCAGATATAAACAGTTACTTTAAAAAGAAAACCCCGCCTATTCAGGTTTGTTTAATGAAGTTCGAGACGTATAGGAGTTGTGTTTATCTGCTCATTTCCAATATGATTTGTATTCTGTTCTTAAAATAGAATCCTTCACAAACTTCTACCTAAATTTTATTCACCTAACACTTACCCTGGGTCTACTCTGCATCAGGCAGATTCGTGGAAATTCAACAGTGCTGAGCTCCATCCCTTCTTCATTTCTTCCCTGGGAAGGGCAGGATTTCTCTGCCAGAGGTCTATGCAGGAAACGCCAACAGAGAGCACCCACGTAGCTCTGTGCTCCCCATCCCACACTTAGATCTTATCTTCAGACCCACCCAACTGTTAGCCCCGCGCCTCTATCAGCCTGCTTGATAAAGCTCCCCTACGGGGTGAAGCTCACTGCCCCCTCCCCGAGGGCAGGTTTTGGGAGATGCCACGGTATGCAGTTGCAGGGTGAATTAAATCTATAGTGACCACACGCACACAAAGAAATACGTGGACCTCGATAATTCAGTTCATAGCTAAGAAAGTGAACTCAGCTGAAGAGGTACATTTTGAATTCTTTCAGAAACATTCTGTTGTGACAGATTTGACACATGGGAGCAAAAAAGGAAAGCTTTTCACTATGTCCTGCAGGTTCTAGTCATTAGCAGGCATATAGCCATGCCTTTCTTTTTCCATTTTTTTTTTCCTCTCCTGTGAGCATAACTTTTGGATTTCTGTATTCATCTTCTTGGTCATAATTTGTATTGTTTAAGTTTCAAATGTTTTTCTAGGGAAAAAAACCCATATGAGTTAATGCAGGTAAAAATCTTAAGTTTTCTGTGCCAGAGCAATAAGCAGCTGGGTAGCCATCTGCTGCCCCCAGCACCTCGAAGCCAGCAGAGCTCCGACCCTTAGGGTCTCTCACCTGGGCTTAGAAGTGGGTCTTCCTTCTTCTGGACTCTCTTCGACCCATCCTCAACAGAGCCAGCAGAGTGATGGGACTTTCCTGTTTAAAACCTGTCACTGTCTCCTGTGCCCACAGCTACTCAGACTCGTCTGTCACCACGCTCTTCCCTCCATGCTGAACATGCTCGCCTCCACCAAGCCTGCCCCACACACACCATGCTGTGTCTCACCTCTCTGAGGGCCCAGATCATTCTCCTTCCCCGGAATCAATACGCACACCCACACCCACCCTGCAAGCACACAGGTCTGCTTCACAAACACGTCATAATCCTTTACTACCTAGCTCAGAGATAACATTCTCTAGTCTGCGGACCCTTTACTGTCATCCAGACACCATCACTTCCCACACTGTTGCTATATCACACAGTATGGTAATTTCTTTATTAAATATCAGCCTGCGAGTTTATGAG
Organism: Ailuropoda melanoleuca; assembly: GCF_002007445.2. Taxonomy (NCBI): domain Eukaryota; kingdom Metazoa; phylum Chordata; class Mammalia; order Carnivora; family Ursidae; genus Ailuropoda; species Ailuropoda melanoleuca. The sequence continues at coordinate 15,188,023 of NC_048235.1, read as the reverse complement.
ATCCTTCACTTCCAGCAACTGTGTTTACCTTTATCTCTTTAGCCTCCAGCCCAGCGTAGGGTGCACAGTAAACCTTCAGCAAGTGTTTGTTGAATGAATAATGAATAATGTGAATGCTGTAGCTTATCTAGCAAATCTCTGGCTAATACCTTCTGTAATAGTTCAATCAATTATTTAATAAATGTTTGCTTAGCATTTTGTGTAAGACATGACGCCAGGCATTGTTGTGGATTACAGAGCTGAACAAAGCGTGTACAGTCCCTGTGCTTCGGGAGGGAGGACAGCTAATGTGCATGTGTCACTGTATTCAAAATACAAAACACAAACCCTACCAGTTCCATAAAAAACTGTAAGTGAATTTTTGTGCAAATTAGACAAGGAATAGGGAGGCGGTGTCCAACTTTTTAATGAGATGGAAAGGATTTAATCAAACACATTGTTCAAAAGCTATTGAATAACATTCATGTTTTTTTATTTATAAAAATTCAATTAGCCAACTTATAGTACGTCATTAGTTTCAGATGGAGTGTTCGATAACATATCAGTTGCGTATAGCACCCAGTGCTCATCACATCATGTGCCCTCCTTAATGCCCATCACCCAGTTACCCCATCCCCCACCTACCTCTTCTCTAACAACCCTCAGTTTGTTTCCTGGAATTAAGAGTCTCGTGGTTTTTCTCCCTCTCTGATGACTTCCCATTCTGTTTTCCTCCCTTCCCCTATGGTCCTCTGCACTGTTTCTTATGTTCTGCGTATGAGTGAAAACATAACTGTCTTTCTCTGATTGACTCAGTTCGCTCAGCATAACCCCCTCCAGTTCCACCCACATTGACGTCAATGGTTAAGTGTTCATCCTCTCTGATGGCTGAGTAACATTCCATTGTATATATGGACCACATCTTCTTAATCCAGTTATCTGTTGAAGGGCATCTCGGATCCTTCCACAGTTTGGCTCTTGTGGACATTGCTGTTATAAACATTGGGGTGCAGGTGCCCCTTCGGATCACTACATTTGTATCTCTGGGGTAAATACCCAGTTGTGCAATTGCTGGGTTGTAGGGTAGCTCTATGTTTAACTTCTTGAGGAACCTCCATACAGTTTTCCAGGGTGGCTGTACCAGCTTGCATTCCCACCAACAGTGTGAGAGGGATCCCCTTTCTCCACATCCTCGCCAACATTTGTTGTTTCCTCTCTTGTTAATTTTAGCCATGCTGACTGGTGTGAGGTGGTATCTTGTTGTGATTTTGATTTAGCATTCACATTTTTGAATGAAACTTTCGCTAATATTATTTGAAACGTCTTTCTTGGAGCTTAGAAATATAAAGCTGCAGGGGCGCCTGGGTGGCTCAGTCAGTTAAGCGTCTGACTCGATTTCAGCTCAAGTCATGATCTCAGGGTCCTGGGGTTGAGCCCCACATCAGGCTCTGCCCTCAGTGGGGAGTCAGCTTGAGATTCTCTCTCTCCCTCTGCCCCTCCCCCCCACTCTCACACTCTCTCAATCTCTCGCTCGCTCAGATAAATAAGTAATACTTTAAAAAACAGAAATACAAAGCTGCGGAAGCACTGAAGATGTTATAATCCAGCTGCCTTCTTTCATAAACAAAAAGGCAGAACTAGATCTCAGGGCTTCTTTCTTCCATTCTGTAACATTTAACACAGTGATAAACTGCCTCAGATTTTCAAACTTAATTCTATATATTGCTATGTGATTTGTGATAACTAGACACAGAGCCTAAAATGTGTCCGGGAAAAAAAAAATTGAAAGACAACATTTGCCGGTATCTAGACTATATAAAATTATTGTAAATTCATTTCAAAATTTGCTTTTCCTTATTGCTTTCTTTTAAGTGTTATTTAGGGATAAAAATTATGATGAATATGAAATTATATGCAATTTAACTCTGGCAATAAAAGAACTTTAAAATTGTTTGAAATATAGATATTACCTAATGATTTCTTTGCTTCTCTGGACTTTCAAGCATTTGGCAAATTATAAATTCGTATTGACAGAAAATAATGTATGATTTTATGTCATACAATTTGGTGTAGTTTGTGTTGGTAAATAAAACTGATGTGAACACTTCATTCAGTCATTCAAAGATATCATTTAGTGCATTTCATATGTAAGGAATAGTGGTATATAACAAAATAATCTTTTTATGCTTTTAATACCTTAGAAGGTAGTCCCCCTCTGCCTGTTATACTTAGGAGTTACATTTCATATTTGAAAAATAGCATCCTTGGGGCACCTGGGTGGCTCATTCGGTTACGCATCCAAGTCTTGGTTTCAGATCAGGTTATGATCTTAGGGTCATGAGATTGAGCCCCAAGTCAGGTTCCATGCTCAGTGCAGTCTCAAGTCTGCTTGAGATTCTCTTTCCCTCTCCCTTTGCCCCTCTCCACTTCTCATACTCTCTAAATAAATACATAAATAAATAAGTAAGTAAATAATCTATCTTTAAAAAAAAGAAATAGCATTCTCTATCCAGTCTTTATAAACTCATTCTACGTTTACAGTCTTTTTCCATAACTAGCATTTGGCAAAACAGCACATTGTATCTGTTCCATTGTGCATTACACCAAACAGCTAGGTGGAGAAAAGATCTAATATCACCTTAATGGAACGTTTGGGACTAAAAATCCCACTTATCTTTCTGTAGATTGTTAGATTTACCTAGTGATCTTCTAATGAAAACTGTAGAGAAAAATATATCCTCAACTCATTTTAAACCACAACTCAAAACTAAACTTTGTGATGAAATCCTCAAACTCTGCTTTATTCCTATTCAAATGATTATTTACAAATTGGAAAAATATATTAAAAACTTCTCTCCACTTTGTAGCTTGAGACACATCAAGCCTCAAGCAGCATCATTTGTAAAACATATCCTGAAATGATATGAAAACCACAAGACAAAACAGATCTGATAGTCTCCTTTCCTTGGATTTTGACCCAAGTGGTCCTATCTTCAGGGTAAATATGGAAGTTCTAAATCCATGGTGTATTAGAGGTGTAGACAGGGTAAAAGTCGGATAAAAGATAATGGTCGAATGGAAACTTGACAGGTGGTAACTCATCACCTAGTTGATGTAAAAAATCATCTGTCATATTCTTGAAAGTATTTCTAGTATTTGCTGCTAAGTGTGTTCCCTTTCAGAGAAATCCAGAAGTAAATATTACAACGGATTTTGTCTACAGTAAGTTGCCAACTTTTAACTTCATAAATTGATAAAATTTCAAATATAAAATATAAGAGTACAAAAGTGGGTGAAGAATATCTTATTTTTAAAAAGGCTTATTCCCTAGAATTAAGAGTTAGTTTCTTATGTACATGTCTCCCCATTGCTCCAGGCTAGATAGCTAACACAGCCAACTCACTGGGCTCTCATAAAACTGTCACACTTAGCTTAAAGTTTTAAAAACCTGCAGAAATTTCTGAGCATATTGTAGTATTTATTTTAGAATGTTGCTCATATTCTTGGCAAATAATAAAACAGGACCTAACATCTTTGAAGCTTAATAATGCTGTACCCTTATTTGAGAGGCTCCTAGTAAAGACTTTAAAATGGCCTTTCCAAGATACATTCAGGAAGAGAAATGCTGGCATTACATAATATTTTATTCCAGAACATCAGTGATCTTGTTCTCAGGGGAACCCAGCTCTACCTACAGTTGATATTCTTTCAGCACCTACCATGTCACATGAGAGCAAGTGCCAGGTCCTAGGCACTGTGAATACCACAATGAGTCCTGACCTACAAATGACCTCAAGCCAGTAGTCACACTGAAGCAATAGAGACTCAGAATGATGTTTAGAAAAGAAAGAAAGAAAGAAAGAAAGAAAGAAAGAAAAAAAGAAAAAGAAAGAGAGAAAGGAAAGGAAGAAAGGAAGGAAGAAGGGAGTGAGGGAGGGAGAAAGGAAGGATGGAAGCAAGGAAGCAAGGATGGAAGGAAGGAAGGAAGGAAGGAAGGATGGATGGATGGATGGAAGGATGGATGGATGATTACGAATATTCCTTAACAGCACTGCCTTACCCTTAGGATTTTAGTCCAAACCCTACTTCAGTGTTGGTCACTGTTGCAATGTTTCTAAGCCATCATATTAATTGATTATAAAAACAACCACAATTATTACTGTATATGGAAAACAACATGCCAAAAAAAAAAAAACACAAACAAACGTTGCTGGTATAGCATGATTGAAAAACATTGGGAATCTATAGAGAAGACCCTTCTTGCACTGGGTTTTCCTAACATCTTTCATTATATCAGTACTGAGCAATGGACAGGGTTAGAGAAACAGTATGGAGCATTTTAAGACATTAAAATAAGGACAGTGAGCACACCCCAAAGACCTCAAAAAAAAAAAAAAAAGAGGACCAAAGAAACACTAAAAATATACGGGTCATGTACATATGGTTGCATATCGCATATGAAAGAGCAAAACTAAAACACTCTTGTTAGTAAAGTGTGGATATAAAGTTCAATAAATAATTCTGAATTTTGGAGAAGGAACATGGTATAAATGTTAAATCTGTGTTAGTGAGAGGTCTACCTTCATATCAAAGCTCTTCTGAGTTGATGATCGTGGCTATTACATTCCATATATAATGTCAATGTCTCAAGAACACTTTGGCAGAAATAGTACCATTTAACTTAGCCCACTTTTTGTCCTTCACACATCCTCTGTTAAGAAATAAATTATTGTGCTAAAGAAAGAAGTTTGTGATATTAAATTAACAGATAGAAGCTAAGCACTTCGGCTGGAAATGCCACCTTTGGAGTTATATCCTTTATAAATTGTTATTGGAAATTCCGAAAAATCAATTTTAACCTTGTACAGGAACTAAAAGCAAAATAATCATGAAGTGTGTGGAGACAGAGAGGAACCATAAGCCAAAGAATAGAAAAATGTGGACTTTAGGGGGTAAAAACAATAAATCCTAGATCCATTGGTACAATTTCAATAGTAAATCAGCTTTTGATTATTTTATACTCTATACACTTTTCTACCATTATTAAAACAATAAATAACATCTGAGAAGCAAAACTCGTGACTAAAGAAAAAAATCCAATTTTATTAAATCCATAAGATTAAAATCTTATGTTTTGAGAATGCAGGCAAGGATTTGGCCTAAATGAATATTCAGTGTTTGATGCTTGATGCTTGTAATTCACTTAGTCCTCAAAGGAGAATTTATATGTTGTATAAGACAAATTAATGCCCCATTGGTCCTGCCTTATTTTCCCACAGGCAGACACCTGTTGAGGTCAAACCTTAGGGTGAAGACTGAACTTAGACAAATCTGGACTCACACGTTTTTTAAACCTCGGTTTCTTCACCCAAATCGTTAGGACGATAGTCCTTGCCTCTCTCATATGGATGATCAGAAGATAAAATGAGAAAATGTATTTGAATGCTGTCATATTAAGCATTCAAAAGAATCAGTAGTAGTCGCAGTAGGAAAAGTTGTAATATTAAAGTACATGAATCAGAACAAGGGAAAGTAACTGAATTAAATATTTCATGGCATTAGGCATGATAATCCGATTCATCATTCTTGCAAGTAGGATGGTGTTGCCAATGGAATTCAAATCGTCTGTGCAGAAGGACATTTTGCAACTGCTCTATTAGGAATGTCCTCATTATTAGGATAGAAATAGTTGAAGTCTGTTCTCCCTCTGAGTGGTCGGCCGGCTCTGCCATCATTTGCTTGTTTAACTTCCATTTTTCTAGGCTCCCAGTCGCGCCCAGCCTCTCTTTGTTCATATCCTTGCTACTCTTCCCTAGATATGCTAACACCCTCAGCCTAGTTACAGTCTTACAGACCCCAAAGTCATTCTCCCTTCTCCTTGTGATACAAGATGATCAATTAAGGAATTGATTTTACAGCTTAAATTTCTGGAGGGCAACTTTTACCTCTATTTCAAGTTGAGGGGGACACCACCAAGAATAATCAAACAAGAATATCTGCAAAATGCAGTCCTTTTTTATCTCAGTGAGTATGAAATCCAGTTTGAACCTGAGTTGTGTTAAAGCTAGGATTCAACATGTCTGGGCATATCTGGAAGACTAGTCAGGTCAACCTGGCAGGGCTATATTTAAATGACAGGTGGGAAGGTTCCTTGAAATATATTCATCTTGAGGGAGACATTACTCAAGATATACACGCTTAGTGAAAGAATAGCAGAGTGCATCATAGAGGTGATTCTGAACACAAGACGGTTTCCGTCACTTACACATTCTTGCGCACAAGTGCACCATGTTCAAGTTCTAGGGAAACGAGCTTCAATAAAACAGTGGATAAAATCCTAAAGAGCCACAAATTACAATCCCCTTAAGAACAAAAGCACTACTAGACAATACTATTTTATCATTTTTTGCAAAAGTGTAGCTCAACTTTGAGTGTCAAAATTGAGAACTCAGTGAACTGAAGGAGGCACCTGGCCCCACCAGTGCCAGGAAATCCAGGAGATGCCTTTTAGGCAGAGTCCCCTTAGAAAGGGCCACTCAGGCATGCCCCTTTAGCAGAATTAATCACAACAAAGAGGAAGAACCGTCCAGAAAACAAATTAAAGCACCTCATGGCATTTCACCATCAAGCATCCCCAAAGGAATCTCAAAACTCTTTGGGTGTAGACTTTGAGCTGGCTGGGATTTCCATGGAGGACGGCTAGGGAGTCAGCGAAACTCTATTTTGCTTCTGCTGTAGTAGTCTTGTTTTTACCTCCAGGCAGTTGTGAAAGAGGAATTGTGTAAGTAGATTCTATGAACATATTTCAGACAGTTTCATCTAATCAACCCAGCTTTTTTTTTTTAATTTTATTTTCATTTGTTTGAGATAGAGCGAGAGAGAGCATGAGAGAGCATGAGCGGGGGCAGGGGGGCATGGCAGAGGGAGAGAGAGAAGCAGGCTCTCCACTGAGCAGGGAGCCCAACGTTGGGTTCGATCCCAGGACCCTGGAATCATGACCTGAGCCAAAGGCAGATGCTTAACCAACTGAGCCACACAGGTATCCCATAACTCAGCTTTTTTAAACCATTCTCTGGTCCTTCATGACAAACCATACCTTGGACATAGAGAAGGAATCTTCTCATTTGTTCTGATGAGGAGGAATATTTTACAGTCCACACAAACAAACCAAATTAAAAGATTAGAATAGTTGTCCCTTCTTTCAAACTACCATTTTAATATACATTACTTACACCAGGCAATTGTTGTGGAGAACATGGACAGTGGAAATAAATCACATGAGTTCAAATGCCAGCAACCCTGAACATGTTCTCTAACTTCATGGGTCACTCTGTCCTTATTTGTAAAATGAAGACAATAGTTGTAACTTCTTCAAGGTTTTGTTCTGAGAATTAAAAGAGTTAAAGTACTAAAGTTCTTAGAACTTATGTCTAAAGTGCTTAGAACAATGCCAGGTACTTACTTAAGTTTAGCTGACTAAAACTTCTTTAATAAATGACTAAATACACATTCATTCCGCAAATATTTATTGAGTGCACATAAAAGCATAATGAGCACTTCTGATACTGGGAATATGGGAAAGAACAAAACACACAAATTACCTTCCTCAAGGAGCTTATTTTCAAAGTGCTCTCTAAAGCATAGCAAAAGCTAAGCACTCCAGGGCGTCATAGTGCTTCCGGACAGTCGGGCAGGCATTCAAGACTCATAGTGTCACATGTGCCATCTAGCACTACTAAAGATCAAAATTTTCACCCACATTGTGAATGCTTTTTTAGAATGAATATCCAAAAGTAGAAATACTGGGTCAAAAGTTTCCAACCTTATATTTTAAGGAAGGTATGCCTGATTCTTCAAAATAATCGTGGTTAAACCACTTTGGAAATTAGATAAAATGATGACTGCCAGCACTCTAATTCTGACTGTGTTAATAATAAATTTAGGCTTTGGAAAAATATAAATAAACTTAGACCTATGCTAGGATAATATACTTTGGTTATATTGTACCCAAGAATAGCTCTGGGTGTCAAAGCCTTTTTTGGAGGGTGGATTCTGCATAGAAGTTACTAGCTTGTGGTGATTAGAGAAAATGCCGTGAATTTTCCACTCAAGTACAGCTAAAAGCTTCAAGAATTAATATGTTTTGATGCATGAATGGCCCATATTAAGATAACTTTCGGTGTCTTACTCAATAACCAACAAGAGCTTAGATTGTGAAACACTATACGTTCATGGATCAGAAAACTGATAGTATTAAATCTTGTGGAAATAGGGTCACTGGGGTCATTATTTCCCGCTCGCAGTAGGTCGTCACCTCATTTTCTTAAACTTTTAGAAGATGCTAACTAGTATGGTTTTATTGAAGAAGTGCATCTCTTTGGCCTCACATGTGAGAAGTACTCCTTTGGAGACTATTCCTGTTTACAACACTGTTGCCTGAAACCATATTCATTTTATCTGATATCCTTTATTTTATTTAATTTTTTTTAAGATTTATTTATTTGACAGAGAGAGAGCATGCATGCACGCATATGCAGGGGGGAGGGAGAGGGAAACAGAAACTCCAAGCAGACTCTGAGCGGAAGCCCCACGCAGGGCTCGATATGACAACCTTGAGATCAGGGCCTGAGCCAAAAACCAAAAGTCAGACCCTTAACCAACTGCGCCACCAAGGTATCCCTATCTCATAGCTTGTATTTTAGAGATGGAAACCTCGCTCTCTAGAAAAACTTACATGCTTCCATTTGGAAAGGCCAATGGGAACTATAGAACATTTTATGTTTCTTTGTCAAGAACTCAGCTAAATTTAGAACTCGGCTGCTATCGTAACCAAACCCTACACCTGATATATTTCTTTCCTCCTTTCATTTAACTAAAATCAATTCTTTCGTTTTCTTTTGAATTGTCCTGTGTATTATGTATTTGAAGATTCAAAACAATATCAAATCTGTGTGGGGAGAAAGAGCTCAGAAGTCATATGTAAATAGATTAGAGTAAAACCAATTAACATTCTTCAGTTAAAGTCACATCATCAGTGACAGGCACAACAGCATCACTCCCAGTCCCACCATGGCACCTAGTTCAACTAAACATGACGTTGGAGAGGGTCTGAGAACCATTTACGACCAAGTATATAAAGACTGTCTGTCGTCTGGTCTCCCAGAGCAACTCCACAATAGGAAACCTTTGGGGAAGGAATTAGTCTCTGTATATGAGTATAACTTGAATTCTAGGACTATTGTTAAAAAAAAAAAAGTTCATTCCTTAAACCAGTAATTGTTCCCACTGAACTGGCGATTTAAATAGGAAAGTACTATCCAGAGCTGGCTAGTGTACAGGGAGACAGGAATTCTCATACCCTTCTGGTGTGAGTGTCCATGAGCACAATTTCAGAAGGCAACATTGCCTAGTGGTTAGCAACAAGAGTTCGGACTCAGGAAGACCTAAGTCCCAGTTCTGGTTTTCTTACTTTCTGGATATGTGAAATTGGCCAATTTTTTAAGTCCTTTAGGCCTCGATTTTTTAACCATCTTTAAAATAGGCATAATGGTAAAATTAAATTTTAATGTCGTAGTGAAGGTTCAAATACAGTGCCTGGCATGCTGTAAGCATTTATATGTTTGATTTCATTACGATGATTACTTCATATTGTGATCTGGCTATACATACAAAGCCTTTAGATTAAACATTAGCTTCTGATCCAGAAATTCCACTTTCAGGAACTCAGCCTTAGTAAATAATTAAAGGCACCCGCAATGATTTAGCTGCCAGGGCATTGTGGAATTTCAGAGGCAGAATTCTGAATATCACTTGTGTGTTTTGGGTTTGGAGCTAGAACAAAAAGGCACATACTGGGTGTCTAGTAACTCCAGGTCTCACCTGTTGATAATTAACCTTTCTAGAATTCTTTCAAAGTGAAATAAAGAACTTAAATTTTTGATTATTCTATAAGAATAATACTATCTGGAATGGTGGTCTTGAAATTTAGGGTCAAAGCAACACTTTAGAACATGATTGTCAACTTGCAATTTTTCCTGAGGCTTTAAGTTTGGGTTTTGTTTCTCATCTCTAGTGAAGAAATGCTTTTAGCTGACAATAACTAATTAATAACAAGATTAGCCTTAGGGCAGTGTTTACTTGCTGTGATTCCCTAAACCCCCTGTATGAAAATTCACTGATTTGTTTGTCAAACATGCAGATTCCTGTGTTCATCTCAGATCTGCTAAATCAGAATGCTGGACAGGACGTTGGAAATGTGCACATTGCAAAAGTACCAGAGGTTAAACAGGCTGAAGCTTTGGTCCGAGGCCCCGTGGGGATGAGGAGAAGCAGCCCACCCAGGAGAGCAGTTGCAGATCTTCTCAGGTGGAGAGATTCAAGGTCAGGACCCGTCATGGCATTATTTGAAAAGACAAACATAAGAATAAATGACTTTTGAAAGGAAAATGGAAGCAGGCAGGGTGATTTTGCACTCCGCTGCCTTGTGAGGATATATTAGGTCATTGGTCCTCATCGGTTTCTATCTATGTATGTTTATAGGATTCTACCAGTAGGTTTTTCCATAGGACTTTCTTCTGTAACGATTGTACATATAAGCATTCCATTCCTTAAGGGGCACTTTCTTATAAACTCTAATATCCCTAACAAAAAATAACAGCTGCCCAGCCAAGCTCTGGCAAAGGGTTTCATTTTTCTCTCTCCACTCTCTTTGTTGGTGTTAGCCTGAAATTTATCATCACAGGTGAATGCAGTTGAAAGATTGGCTTTCAAAAGGTCAAGATGGTCCCCTCCATGGCCACCATTCTGTAGAACAGAAGGAATTCCCTCTGCATTCTTTCTACATTGTCACCTATTTCTCATTTAGTTTGAGGTGACAATAAAGAATTTGATCATTCATTTTTAAATTGTATATCACTGTTTCAAGCAATTTCGTTTAAAAAAATAAGTGAGAACAGCGTTTTAGTAACCCAACTCTGTGATTACGGACCTATTAACAGGGGGTGGAAACTTTTGCTCTGGAGCCTTCCATGTATATTGCCATAGAAGTCAGCTGTTTAAAAATGACATGGCTCAAGGAAATTGCTGATGAAATAAAGAGAAGGAGTAGCTGATATGGAATTTCTTAACTGGCCAAAGATGTATATATTTGTGTGTATTCAATTCATATATGTCAAATACGCATATATACCCTTGTCTATACGGTAGGATACGCCTACCTACTATACTATATAATTATTAGGCATAAAAAGGGTTCACATTAATGACAAAAATTAAAGGTTACTTTAACATAAACCAGAGTTTTAGGCGTTTCCCCCCATATTCCAATATCTAAAATCTGAGTCTAATATGTAAGGTCTGAAGCCAAGTATTTTTTATTTAACTTGGTCATCCTGGCACCAACCAGTCCCATTCATCCCATCCTAGCTCCCATTTTGCCCACTCACACACATACACACACAATTTATCCACATGGATATAGACATAAGCTTCCAATGTAATTTCTCAGTAACTGAAATTACAGCTCTCCACATGGGGTGTCATATCTAAGTGTCCCCCCCACCTTGACTAAGATTCCTTGCGTTTTATAAAGGGCCGTAAGTTCCCATTTAATGTCTCTCTCTCGCACCACTGAGGCACCCTTTGCGCAGTAGTCCAGTCTCCTGAGCTGGAGAGTGAGAAATCCTGGCCAAGGGCCAACAGGGTAGAAAGAGGAGAAGGATACCAAGAGAATGTTCTCCTGGCACCTGGGAATCTTGAGACAGAGTGGGGAGGCCAGAGTGGAGAAGCAAGGAGGGCACAGTCTATGGGGATAGCTTAAAAATATAGCCAAAGCTGCAGACATGTCCCGAGCCTTTAGCACAAAACCCCTAGCACCTGTATCCAGAGATCATCCTCTTTAGGCAAGTGGGGAGGCTGGGAGTGGGGGGGACGTTTATCAAATGTTCTTACCCAATCCCCTGAGCATTCTTTGAAAGATCGTTTTCTGAGCTTCCACTGTCCCAATAATCTGCAGTTCTTGTTTACAAATTTAAAATAAAATGAATCTTATTGTTCAATCAGAATTTAAGGGTTTTTTTTAAAGCCTAGAAAATAACACGTTGGCATAAACACACTTTCTACAAAGAGTAAATAACTGTAATTAGAGCCTGTCTTATTTTAATTGAGAGAAATTTCTGTAGCTAAACACAAAATAGGAGCTGGAATAGGAGCTAGGAGGCCACCGGAGCTAAGGAAATAGGAAGAGCAGACCAAAGGCACCTGACATGATCTTCGCTCAAGAACTTCAGAGCTTCCCTGAGGACCCGCCTCTCTCCTTAATGATGGAACCTGGAGATATGTAGATGCACTTGCTGTCTTTAGTGTTCTGCTCGGCTGGGCGTTAAGTGTGTTGGCCTGAACGCTGCCTGACTTGGCCTGGGTGTGGCAGATTTCTCTACTCTGCTAGGTCGGTACTGCCGACTGCTTCGTGAAACTCCTGCAGCACTGGGACAAGACGCTGTTACATTATCCATTTGGAAATTCTCTCTCACACCTCTGTCCTCCCTTTGGAGCTGCCTTCTCAACTTACCACGGCCCCTCCAGCCACCTTCTTTAATGTTCCCTCCATCCAAACACATGAGTTCTATCTTGGGCTTCTCACTCTACCCACTCTTCTGGAACAATCTCATCTATTCCCGTGGCTTCAGTTATAATCTTCATATCCAAATATTCTTTTTTTAAAAAAAGATTTTATTTATATATTCGACAAAGAGAGACAGCCAGCAAGAGAGGGAACACAAGCAGGGGGAGTGGGAGAGGAAGAAGCAGGGCCCCAGAGGAGGAGCCTGATGTGGGGCTCGATCCCAGCACCCTGGGATCACGCCCTGAGCCGAAGGCAGATGCTTAACAGCTGAGCCATCCAGGTGCCCTTCATATCCAAAATATTCTAACCTGAGTTTGGAGCTCTGTATTGAGTTCTAGACCCTAACATCCATCTGTACATTAAACGACTCCCCTTAAATATCCAGCAGACACCTCGGGTACCAGCGTCTAAGATGGAACTCATTGTTGTGTACCCTCCCCCAAAGGCTGCATTCCCCAACTAAGCACACGTCACCATCACTCTGTCCCTGTGTCAGCAACCTGGGCATGGCCCTGGGCTCTTCATTCTTCCACGAGTCCCCTCTCCCTCCCACACACCACATCGAAACAGTCACCAAGTCCTGTCATCCTAAAGGATTCTACCACTCCCCGTTCCCCTGCTTCTAGCCTAGTCCAGGCTAACATCGGCGCTTTCCTCTGTTGAGAAAAGTGGTGCTTCATATTCCCTTCAGTCCTCGCTAGTCCCAATTGGAAAAATCCAAAGTGTTCTAAAAATGCAAAATTCATGAAGCCAATTCTTCATTAAGGTACGTGAGTACTTTCCAGTGCTCACAGATTCAAGTCTAAAAGCTCTGATGCTGCTTGAAAGGCCACCTTTGTTTCTCCTACTAGCCTTAATAGACGGTTATGCTCCTGTCTTGCCACCAGCATGATTTTCAACTTGCTTTTCTTTACACTCTTGGAGGTACCAAGCTCCAAGCCATCTCAGTATGAACCTTCATTCTAGGTTGTTCTTTCAGCTTGAGTTTCACCCTTGCTTTGGCCTGCTGCTTCTTCCTAGTATCCGTAATAATATTTTTTCATAAGACTGGCCTTCCCCAGCTCTCAGGCTGGCTAGATCCCTGTGGCAGCGTGGTGCCTTTCTTATGCTGAATTCACTCTCCCCATCTTTCCTAATAACAGAACTTAGACGGTGTTCGTGCAGCAAGGTGACCAGCCCAAACGCTCACCTTCTGTGCAGGAGGGGTCATGGGACCCAGCTCCAACCCTACGAGCTCACTGGATGTCTCCTAGTGGGGCTTACAAAAATGATTTTTTAAAGAGAGAGACTCGACTGGCATGCACCTTTGCCTTTTGCATTCCGCCTTTGTCTTTCCCTCTCCTTTCTCCTTGGACCCATGAGGTCTGAATGGAAGATAAACCAGCGTTTTAGGATCATGAGGAAAAAACTCACATTGTGATGGTAGAACAGGAAGCTGAAAGGAACTTGAGCTCTTGATGATATATCTCTGGGCTCTGACATAGGAGGGGGGAAACCCCACTTTTTTGTTGCTCTATGCCTCACACAGTACCAGACACAAAGTAGAAGCAAGAGATCTGGGGTGAGTAAGTGAATGAGAAGGAGGGTGTGGCATCCCTGGAAGCAGCGGGAAGGAGTTTCTTCCAACCCTAAATCACTTGCTCCTTTTCAAGGTTTAAAGTTCTAAAGGTTCTGTGAATTTTTAAATAGAAATACCTAGAAATGAGTGTCTTATATTCTCTTATTGATCATTCCTCTGATCTGAAGTCCTGAATCAGGCAGACATTGTGGGGCACCTGGGTGGCTCACTCAGTTAGGCATCAGACTCTTGGTTTCAGCTCAGGTGGTAATCTCAGGGTCATGATTTCAGGGCCAGTGGGATCAAGGCCAAGGCTGTGGGGTAAAGCCCTGCATCGGGCTCCAGGCTCAGCAGAGAGTCTGTTTGAGGATTCTCTCCCTCTGCCCCTCCCCCCATGCATGCACGTGCTCTCTCGCGCTCTCTCTCTCTCTCTCTCTCTCTCCCCCTCTCAAATAAATAAATAAATAAATAAATAAATAAAATTTTAAGGCAGACATTGTATGGGAAACGAGCTGAGTCATTAATATTAAAGATGAAGTTAATCAAGTAATCTATTCACAATGTGCTTACCTGGAGCTTGGGAGAATAAGACAGGACCCCAGATAAGTGTTCATGGGAAAGGGGATGCAAACTGGAAATAATGAGACGGAAGGGGATGTCAAAATCCAGTCTGGAATATGAGGAGGCACTTCTGTCTCAGTATCTGTGTTGACCATAAACGGAGATACTTCCTTCCTTTCACACAAAACAGTTCTCCGAGGATCTTCAAGTATAATTTTTCATCTCCTTAACATTTAAAACTTTTGCCATACTGTTACCATCAGTGGGGAGGAGTGATACCATTTTTACTAACTGAAACACAGCTATACAACTACATTAAAACCTGCTAGCAGACAGCAATTCACAGCTGTGGCTGGAAGTGTTGGTGGAGACGAATATACCCTCTTTGTGACAGTTGCCAACCTAGGACACCATCCACGGAAGTAATGGTGACTGACCCCTAACCAGCAGCTTCATGTATCACCGGATGTAATGTGTATCATAGTGAGCAGAGGGAGGAAAGGGTAAAAATAATACAACAGTATCTCCTGTGAGATGTTACTTTAACTAAGAGAAGACCAAAATTAATTATCGTAGAGTTCGTCCTGAGCATCAAAGAAAAGAAATTAAATGTCCAAGAGCTTCTTTTAAAACACAGCACTGAAACGGTGGACAAAGAGGTGGAACACAAAGAGAAAAGAGACAGATACAGAGTTTTCTAGTATTTTGATGCTAAGTCTACTTTGAAAAATTTCAAAATACGTAAGGAGTAAAGGATATTTTGAGCCAATGGCTAAAAAGGACCAAGACAATGCAAAACAGTTCAGCAAGCTGACAGCTGACCCATGGTCACTTTAGATGCCACACGTGAGCCAAAGGAAATCAAATACAGGTTCATTGGGACGACAGTGTTTTGAAAGGACTTCTGTTTGGCTTTAGTAAGTGAAGAATCTCTGTGTTCAGATAATTAAATGAAAATGATATGCTTTTCCTTTTTTATGTGCTTTTTGATGAAAGGAATTTCACTAATGTTCTCCATTTCCTGAACAGCTATGGCAGTGATCTTCCCGTGTTAAACACTGCGGTCTGTGACTCAAAAAAGACATGTAGGAACGCAAACCTCTCGTAACAATTGAGGTACTGTGAGCAGGAAGAGGGACAGGCTCCGACAGGACAAGTGGGGAATGGCATTTCTCTTCTTTTGGGGGGAAAATAAACAGTTTGGAACTATAGAGAAAAGAGATTGAAAATGTATTGAAAGACAAATGGAAGGCCAAATAAAAAAGTGATAAACACTTGTCCTCTGTATGGGAAGAAAAACTTTCTGTCTTCCAGTGGGGAAAAATGCAGCTCAAAGGCAGCCCCAGCAAGCCAGGATAGGTGTTCAAATTGCCGAGAAGCAAATGCAAGGAAAATTCCTCCCTGTGCTTTGCCGGAGAAATCCCTTGAAGAGAGTGAGTAAAAAGCCCTGCAGCCTGGCGAGCAGATGTGTGACCGCATTCTGATAGAAGGAAGACAAGAGAAGAAAGAGTCTTTCTAAAATTTGTTTGCAAAATGATATTTCTATCTTACCACCCAAAATATGCGCAGTTCATACTGACATCAAAGGGGGATCTCTTCAGGCAAAAGATAAAACTGATTGAGTGACTCCTTCAGGATTCACCAATGACAAATGGCCTTCCTATGCATTCCAGTGTCTTAGGCCTCATGTAAGGTATATCTGGATGGGCAGATCTTGAAAAGACTAATTCGGGAAACATCAGAGCCTAAGAAATGCTTAAGAAGAAACAAAACAAAACAGAAACTCCAGTGAAAGATGATGCATATTTGCAAGTTTCTAATGCCAGCCAGAGTGCAGCCCACCTGTTGTCACTCTGAGTCAGTCACCTGAGAGAGGCAGGGCCACACATCTGGGTCCTAAAGGGAGTAAAAAAGGATTTACCAGGTGAACTTCTCTGCCTTCTGGGAACATGTTATTTTCTCTACTTCCTCAAACATTTCCCTAGGATCACACTTGGCACATGGGGAGGGAGCCAGGGTCCTCACGTTAAGCCCTGGGCCTCATCTCCAACCGCCTCCCCAGACATAAAATTTCCCTTCTGCAGGAAGCATCATCGGAAAGTTTACAAAAACAAGTCAGGGCTGCAGTCCTGGGGCAGAAAGGTAGTTGAAATAATTTCTACTGCCTTCCCTTCATCATCTTCCCCAAGGAGAGCCACAAGCAAGTAGAAAGAAGAAGTCATATGGTTTTAGATTGGGCATAAATCTTAAATGATGGTACAAAGTCCAGCAGAAACATCATAATTATTACGCTAGTCTCTGAGGCATTTCCTGCTTCCTTGAGCCACAGTCCCTGGTAATTACTGCCTCAGGACTTTATATCTACTTTTATTGCAACACTTAATGAGTTGAGGTAAAATTAATTATTTACATGTCCATCTCTTTGCTCTCCCATGGCCTGTTAAATTATGAGCTCCCCACCACGCAGCTGATGTCTTATAGACCAAGGCTTCTCTCTCCCAGGCCATCCCGCCTTGTCCCTAAACCTGCAAGTGCCTAGGATTTGTCTGGTACTTACTAGGCAGTAGAAAAACACTCACTGGTTGCACAAAGAAATGAATGACTGGCAGATCCGAGCCAGTACATGAAGTGGAGAAAAGTTTTCAAACAGAACATCAAAAGTGACCCTGTCAAATTTTTTTTTATCCCCCAAGTATTGGAATATATTAACTTCAAAGCCAGAAAATAAAGAAACTGTATTAAAATATATGAAACCTCTCAGGGGTGTGTGTGTACATATGTATGCATTTTTCTCCAAATAGAACGTTATTTTGAGTCTAAATGTGCCAAAAGTGTTTTTCGGAACAAAATGAAATACTGTATTTCTGTTTGTGACTAGGTTTCCCCCGAATATTGGAGCGGAGTCATACACTACAAAATGCGTGTGTGACAGGGCACCGAACCAGGGGCCAAAAAAGAGAGAAGAAACAAGAAGTCCTCAGACAAGTCTAGAAAGGGAAAGGAGAGGGACTTGCTGGTGGTTTACATTCGGGATTGCTTCAGGAAACTGCCGCTCCTCACCTCAGTCCTTCCAGACATCAGGTGTAACCACACGTGGGGGACCGGGTGCCTAGAGACACATGATGGAAGGGTAATGTTGCTCAGAGAGCAGGTCAGGATCTAACAGCAGAGGAATGTGCCTGGGAGGGATGGGTGAGATGCCCCCACGGTAGCAATCTGGGGGCATAAAAAGGCAACAACCAAAACTCCCTTCCATGCGGATTCTGGAGCCAGGTTCACGTTATTCCCTCTAACCTCTTTTCACTTGATGTTTAACAACGGCTATGTCAACGTCCGTCAACATCTTACCTTAAAAATCTGTTGCGAGGCATGGCTTTTGAATTCACCAGGGATGGAAAGCAATGGTCCAGCTGCTCTTTCCCAGCTGTGTTTTTGGTGCTTGAAGGATAAAATTGGAGAACAACCCAGGGGAATAATGCAGGGACCTTGCTAACAGCAATTCACAGAAGCGATTCCAGACAATTCCAAGCCTGGTACAGAACACCGGGAGAACATTTTTGGAGTCCAGGAGGTCCTGCACATGGGAGCAACCTCACCCAGACCCAAGGAGCAGGTGGGGTTTCATAAGCAGCAGTCCTGATGGGTGCACACAGGGGAATCTGTGGGTGTCTCCTTCCACCATCTTTTGTCCATCGGGGAAGGAAGACCGAGGGGTGGGGGTGAGCGAGAAGTGTGGGAGAATGCCAATCCCATCGCCATTTGAAAGACAAGTATAAATCAGCAATAAGCCATCTAGCCTGAGTTTCAAGTGTTAGTCACAGTTATTTTTGTTAGAAAAATCAAGTAGTCAAAAGTCTGTTTCTTATAATATATGCTCATGTGGGAAAAAATACATTTTTTTCTCATTTAGGAATATATGAATCTATTCATTGTTTTCTTTGAAATAAACCTATTGGTAAGACAATTATACATAAAGCACTCTGTCTCCAATAAGAAGGTTCTGGCACTTAGTTTTGAAACCCCTTAGCAGAGATCAGAATGCCTTGTTTCTTCTACTTTGTCTAACTCTTAGTCCTCCCAAGAGAATGCTAATGACTATGTTTTTATATGTTATTGGCCTCCTGCTGAAAATTATCTTCTAATCCTCTTTAAAAATTTTCTTGTTCTAATCAACCTCCAGAGGAATTTATTGTCTGCACAGAGATTTTCTTGTTTTGATTTATACAAATCACTGTGTGATATCAACAAATGCTTGCCTGATGATTTCACTTGCACGGATTTGCCTGGAAATAATATTATCCATCTAATGTTCTAAAGAAATTGGCATGATCGTTTGTGGCATTTCTGCCTGCATTAAATCTTTGGGTTTTGTTTTTGTTTTGGGGGGTTTTTTGTTTGTTTGTTTGTTTGTTTGTTTTTAGAGATGAGGAAAATCACTCCATTCTATGTGTGTACCTAAAGTATTTGCGGGTATTTTAATATTTGAGAGAGAATACACCTGTGTCTACTTCTTTTCCTTATTCTGTAGACTAATGTGTCGTCATTTTGAATCTTAAGCAATATAAATAGCATGACCTGTCAAATAAAAAAATGAAATCTCTTCTAACTTTGTGTCATCACAGTCAGGTGTAGAATATTCTATAGGCAGACTATTAGAATGTTTCACATTAGGAGGGGAGGAGTTAAGATGGCAGAGGAGTAGGGGACCCCTTTTTCAGCCGGTCCCCTGAGTCGAGCTGGATAGGTACCAGACCAGCAGGAACATCCACGGAATCAGCCTGAGACGCAGGAAGATACATCTGGATCTCTACAAATGAACATCTCCAGTGCTGAGTATTGAGGTACGAAGCGGGGAGCCGTGACACCACGCACAGATATCGGAAGATAAATGGAAGGGGGAGGGAGCCGCCATGTCAGGGCCCTGGAAAACGGTAGCCACCTGCACGGGGAGGGGGCAGACTGTGGACCCGCACCCTTGAGACAGCAGACTGAGAACGTGAGCCAGGGGCATGCGCCACCAAGCATCTCACGGAACTCCGGAACTCCGGTGTGCTCACTGGGTCCAGACTGACACCGGGAGCTCCGGAAGCGCGCACGGGGCGGCGGGCGGCTGGCGGCTGGCGGGCCACCTGCACCAGAGAGCGGGTGGACCGCGGACCCGCACCCTCGAAACAGCAGACAGACCGTGAGCCGGGAGCGCGCGCCACCAAGCATCTCACGGAGCTCCAGAACTCCGGTGTGCTCACTGGATCCAGACTGAGACCGGGAGCTCCGGGAGCGTGCGCGGGGCTGCTGGCGGCTGGTGGGCCACCTGCACGGGGGAGCGGACAGACTCGCGGTCGGCACCCGTGTGACACCAGACTGAGACCGGGAGCTCCGGGAGCGTGTGCAGGGCAGCTGGCGACTGGCGGCTGGCAGGGTTAGAAACACAAACGACAGAGACGCGCCAGCCCTGGAAGTGAGGGCTGGGACGCCAGGTGTGGGGCGCACAGCCCAGGATGCTGCAGGGTTGAGCAGCACCAACAGAAACAGAGTTAAAGTGGCCAGAACATCAGTGGAGAACGGGCTGCGATCCCTCTGTTCTGAGATAGAGGCTGAATTTCGGCCACTGCTGCTCTGACTCTCAGAAGAGGCACAGCAGACGCCCAGGGAAAGCTGCCAGAGAACAAAAGCCCAGAAATACCGGCTCACAGGGTGCCCATCCCCATCCCCCCTCGCAGGGGACACGGAGACTCTACCCAAACAGGGTTTAATGAGTACCGGCATGGCACGCCCCTCCCCAGAAGGCAGGCTGAAAAATCAAGAAGCCCAAAACCCGGAGCGCCTGAGTGGTGCAGTCATTAAGCGCCTGTCTTTGGATTAGGGTGTGATCACAGCGTTCCAGAAAGGAGTCCCTCATCGGGCTTCTCCGCGGGGAGCCTGCTTCTTCCTCTCCCACTCCTCTGCTTGGGTTCCCTTTCTAGCTGACTGTCTGGCTCTCTCTCTCAAATAAATAAATAAAATCTTTAAAGAAGAAGCCCACATCCCTAAGAT
>NC_048235.1:15119414-15167170 GCF_002007445.2 Ailuropoda melanoleuca | reverse complement strand
TTTGCATCGGAATCCGGGGATGTACTGTATGGTGATTAACATAATATAATAAAAAAATCATTAAAAAAAAGAATGTTTCACATTAATTTTCAGTTCTCCTTTTAATTCTAGGCTTGTTTTTATTGTTGTTGTTGTTCAACAAATACCTCTTGAGCAAATTCTATGTACAAATTCACCCTAGCAATTATTTCAGGGGAGAAGAAAAAGACAACACATTATTCCTGTTTCTGAGAAGCTTAAAATATTTGGAGAAGTTAGATTCTAATAATAGATAATTGTAATATTAACAAGTAATGTTTATAAAGTGTTTAATAATTTACCAAACTCTATCCCATACATGGTCTAATATGATCCTCTGAGAAATCTTGAGGTAGAATAGATATGTTTATCTGCATTTCATGGACAGGAAAACGAAGGCTCAGGACGTAAAACAGCCTGCTCACGTGTGCAGAGCAAGACCAAAGCCAGGGTTAGGCTGCGTTTACTGTCTGAGCTCTCCTGCCCCAGATGACATCGCTCCAACAGCATCAAAGGGTGACATAAGAACGATCTACACGATTTGCTGTAGTGTTTAGACAGGGTACTATTGCCTCTGATGAAAGAGGTGGCATTAAAGCTGAGCCTGAAGATGGAGTAAGGATTCATCCAGCGAAGACAAGGACAGCAGCAGTCCAGGAAAGAGAATTACATAAGGAAAGCCACAGAGGTGGGGAAGGACAGGACATATCAGGGAGAGATCAAGAGAGCAATTTGTCTGGCTTATGAGTTACATCTTGTACAAAACAGGGCTAGAAGACACCTTAAAATCAGAATGCAAAGGGTATTGTAATTCAACAAAAGTCTTCACTTCATTTAATACACTATATGTTCATTAAATTGAATTTTAAATTAAAAATAAGCAATGGAGAGCTACTAGAGATTTTTTTATTGGGAAAAAATGATATGCTGAGTTTTGCACCATAGAAAAATTACTGTGACAGTGACATATGAATGGGACTGAAGAGCGAGAAAGATTTAGAAATGAGGAGAATATTGCAAAAGCCTAGGAAAAATAGGAATTTGAACCTGCATTAGAGTGTTAGTGGGGGCAGGTCAACATAGGAATGAACAGGAGGATTATATCAGAAGTAGAACAAAAAGACAAGACTGAAGACCCAGCAGATAGCTAAACGTTGGGAAGGAAAAGGGAAAGACTTCTTAAAAGTTTATAGTGAAATTTCAAGCTTGAGTGTGGGAGAAGCAATGTAACCATGAGCAGAAATGTGGAAACAGGAGTAAGAGGTGATCTGTGTGAGAGGAAGGTGATTATCCTTTGGGAATGTTGAGCTTGAGTTGCTGGTGAGTCATCCACATGAATATACAAAACCAATACCTACTAGTTGGAGGTTCACTCCCATAAGACAGTCCATGATGGTAGATAGATTGTCAAGAGAGAGAAAGTTAAAGGACAGGTCTTAGGAGTTACAGACATTTGTTGAGCCAGGTGGGAATGGGACAAAGTAGAGATTTCAGAGGAAAGATCAAAGAAGTAGGACATAAAGATAGTGTCAGTCAGTATTGTACAAGTCCTTAGAAAGACAAAACGCTAACAAAGACGTAATTGGATTCATGCGTAGTGAGCAGAGAAAGAAGTTTTTGTACAAGAATGTAATGGAAAAGAATCCATATGAAACTGGAGCACAAAGGGTTAAATATTCCTTCAAGAATTTTGAGAAAGACATAGTGGGAGAAAGGAGGAGAAAGATGAGGAGCAGAAAAAGACCAAAGAAAAGAAATATTATATCCAAGACAGAGGGAAAAACCATATGAGCCAGTCCCTGAAGGGCATTAGATAAAGATTTTCAGTGGAAAGAATATAGAAAGAGGGTGTATATACAGAGAGAAATCTCGAGGTGGAGAGAATTCGAGGATTCTCATAAAGAATGGCTCCAGGGGCGTCTGGGGGGCTCAGTCGGTTAAGGGTCTGACTCTCGATCTCTGCTCAGGTCTTGATCTCATGTTTGTCAGTTGAGGCCCCACCTTCAAGCCTATTTAAAAAAAAAAAAAAAAAAAAAAATGGCCCCAATTTTTTTTTTTCCCCCCCCCAAAAAAATCTGCACCAAGCAGAGTGAAAATCACCAAGATTCAATTCTACAGGTATATTTCACCTATTTCACAGAAGCAGAATTAGACTGATTAGGGCTTATAAAGTATAGCTTAGGATGAGAAAGAGTTTAAAACCCATCTGATTCCATTTACTTTCTTCAGCAGTGCATTAGCAAGGGGCTTAAGTGACAAGGTTCTTTCTCTTTCTCGTTAGCGTGAGGTGAGTGTTCTTTGTCAGAGGAGGGTTCTGTTCCACACGGTCATCCAGGGACCCAAGGTGTCCACAGCCTCGCCACCTTTAACACATGGCATTCAGGGTGGCTCTGGGCATCAGCAGCTGTCCAGGGACAAAAAGTTGCTCTGTAGAAAGTTAGTTGGAGGTAAAGATCCCACGTGCATTCACGTTCCTTTGCCACCTCCTATGGTCATTGTTGGGGGCTTAGAAAATGAAGTCCCTTGCTGGGCAGTTACAAACTAGCTATGATCGTATCTGTAAGGACAAAGAAGAGATCAGATGTTGGTGGCAAACCACAGCTCTTTCCCTCTCGTGTGTTTGGAAGGGAGATCTTCGTTGTAGCTCGTGCTCCACAGTACGCTCTTCTAAACAAGATTATGGAAATGGCTTCACTTCTGAGGAGATTTCTCCAAGTTGTAAAGAAATAGGCCTAGAGAAGAGAGTTAAGTGATGAGTTTATTTCTTACCGGCTGTACTGAAGATAACTCTCCCCTCTTTGGAAGGACAGATAAAAGCCCAATAGATCATAGATGCTTATTAATTATTTATATAAGTAACACTTACTATCCCACATTTATGTGATCTGAAAATTCTCTGGGTGCAATTAATTAGAAATGAGATCAAAGCTGCATACTCCTTTTGATGTCCTATTTATATAATTTATTTCTGTCAGAAGAAAATAATCATCATGTCATGTGCCATGTGAATATATGCAAGTTTGTTCTGACATTGTTGTTTTGAATATCTTAGCTTTTTCTCACAAAGGCTATGTTCTGTGATGTGACATCTTGTCTACTCTCACTGCTTCCCTTTATATATACAGACTTGGTGGTCCTTCTAACTATTTAAGTCTTCTAGCTTATTTTTACTTTATTGACGTAACTTTTCCGGGTTTCACATTATTCACTTAAAGCTTCTGGACCTTGAGTCTTTTCTTAGGTAAATAGCACAATTGAGGATATTGTGGTAATATTTGTTACTGTGCTTAAATTGTTATTCTAATGATTATTACCTATATTCACTGCCTATGGAATTTTGATAGGATGAGGTTACACATTTAAAAAGCTATTTGGAAACCAGTTATTTTTAAATCAAACAGTTACCAGTTAATAACCTACCAAAGAGTCTGAAAATAACCAGTTGTATGTTTTAGTTCATCTGCACAGAATTGGTTTTTGGTTGGCTCTGCCATCAGATATTTCTGTCATTTGAGTCAAGTCTCTTACTTTTTCTTCATTCCTATTCTGTCCTCACTTGCCGAATGGTAATCGCGTCTTCCCAACCTGCCTTGTCAGGTGATTAGAAATTTAAAAAAAAAAATCAAGATACTTTATGAGGCAAAATTATAAGCATCATTATTTTAATTTCTCAAAATGATTTCAATTTGCTGGTAGAGCCAAAGAATAGCAAGAATTAACAAAAGAGTCAAACAGCAAGTGATCATACCAATAATTGGTGGTGGAAGTTCTCTCAATCTAAGGATTAGGAAAATCATATTAAAGACCTTTTTTTCTCTAAAGCCAAGAAAGTAATGTCTCAGTCTTAGTAAGGAATAGATTTTAATAGGGAAAGGATAAATTTTTCTAAAACTGGTTCTAATTTTATTTGGACCCTTTTTTAAATTGAAAACATATGAGAATTAAAAATCTTCATGAAATCAATTGTAACTGGCTTTTAAACGGGATTCTGCACTTAGAAGAAAACGTAAGGATGACTTTAGTTATTTAGGTACCAGCTGGGTTGCTGTAACACAGAGACCCCAAGTGCAGTGGGGTCTCTTAAACAAATAGCAATCCAGACATGGGCAGACAGTCCACCCAGGCAAGGCAGCTGAGCTTACAAAATTCATTCAGGGATTCGTATTTCTTCCATCTTGGTGCTCTGCCATCTCTGAGGACAGCAATTCCCCAAATTTTTGTCCTCAGAATGCTTCATACTTTTGAATATTACTGGAACCCCAAAGAGCTTTTGTTTGTACATTTCGTATCTATCAGTATTTATCACACGCAAAATGAAAACTAAGAAATGGTTCAAGTATTTATTTAATTCTTTTAAAAATAACATTATATTTCTTTCTTATTTCTGCTGTAACAAATTACCACAAGGGAGGGACTTAAAACAATACGTTACTTTCTTATAGTTCTGGAGGGCATGAGTCTAAAATCGAGGTCTTGGCTGGACAGCATTCCTTCTGGAAGCTTCAGAGGAGAATCCATCCCCTCACTTTTTTCAACTTCAGAGGCTGCCTGCATTATGGTTTTTCCTCCATCTTCAAGGCACATCATGGCGATCTCCTGTTCCTTCATTACATCTTCTTTCCCTGCTCCTGGCCCTCCTCTCTCCCTCAGGTAAGTACCCTAGTGATTACGTGGTGCCCACCCATATAACCCACAGCTTCTCCCAATCTCAAGATCCTTAATTAATCTCATTTGTAAAGTCACCTCTAAAGGGACCTATGCACAGGGTCCTGCGATTATGGTGTGACTACTTTCAGGGGGCCATTATTCAGCTTACCACAGACGATAAAGGCATTATTTTTAACATAAATAAAATAGATTTTAATGAAAAATAACTATTTTCCAAAGCTCAAAGTAAACCTTAGTGAGAAGAATGACATGGTTTTACATTTTGCCAGTCCCTTCGATGACTTGCTTAGCAGAAGCCTCCTGGATTCTCCTATCTGCTTTGGCACGCAATCTGTTGTAGTGTGTTATGTTGGCTGAAGTATATGAAGAAAATCCATTTTCACAGTCATATAACTGAAAAAGGAGGAGCATTTTAAAAGACTTCTCAAATAATTATGGGTATGCTTATTTAATACTACACCGCAACTTGACAAGTGGTATTTTATTAAAGGTTGGCTGCAATGTGGAGCCTGAAACAGTATTAATGTAGTTTTCATACTCTTATCACATGGCTATCCACTGTTCCAGCTTTCACTTTGATATGTTTCCACATGAATGATTTCGTAACATCCTATGTTCATCATTAGGCAAATATCAGTTCGCTAAATTGTGTCTATCTTTTGACTATTAGAACACTTTATTATACAACATTAAGCAACATTTATTACGGGGCGCCTGGGTGGCACAGCGGTTAAGCGTCTGCCTTCGGCTCAGGGCGTGATCCCGGCGTTATGGGATCGAGCCCCACATCAGGCTCTTCTGCTATGAGCCTGCTTCTTCCTCTCCCACTCCCCCTGCTGTGTTCCCTCTCTCGCTGGCTGTCTCTATCTCTGTCGAATAAATAAATAAAATCTTTAAAAAAAAAAACATTTATTACTATCATGACCAAATCTCATTAGAAAATTCTTTAAACATTGGGAAGCTATCACAGTGGCAGATTCAACTTTTCCAATTCTCATTTTTTCTTTAAAACTTGAATCTTTACTCTGGTAACAAACACTGTCAGTTGTTTTCCTTGAAGCAACAAGCTTCTTTCATTCATTTTCGAGAAAATGTCTGCCAAGTGCCCAAGTCTGAATAATCATGGTTTGTCTGCCAGTTGTTTTTCCAAGTAAAAATGGTGTGCCATTAGGAAAACAAAAGTGACCAGCTCAGTTCTCAGCTCAATGGTTGCAGAAGTGCTTTGCTTCAAGACAATCCTATGCACACTTTTCATTTCTTCACACCTACTATTAAACTTAATTCATGAACTTATGATTCTGGATTTAACAACATTGATCATTGGTATGGCTGCTTCATCGAGGATATTTTTTAATGAAACTGCCATTTTGCTTCTGTGGCTAAGTGGATATGGTAAACAGCATCTTAGTAGTATTATTGAAAGAGTTTTGACAACATGGAGACCTACTGAAAATGGCTCAGGGATCCCTAGATGTCTGAAGACAATAGACTGAGAACAGCTGTCTCAGGGCATTATCTCGCCTGCCTTTGAATCAATGCCACATCCACAGTCCAGCGTTCAGGAAGGAAGGAGATCATAAGTAGAGGGCAAGAGATTTCTTTCCAGAGAAGGGACAGAGCAGTTGTCCATTTGATTTCCACTCACATTCCATCAGTGAGAACTTAGTCACCTGACTAAACTGAGCTGCCTGGAGGGTATGGAATGTGGCCTCCAGTTCCCCCATCCTGAGTGTAGCAAAGACTGGATTTCTATTAAGGAGAGAACAAATGTTTCGGAAACAAGGAACTTTCTGCTACATGGATCCCATCAAAGAGTATTGTTTAAGTTGCCATATAACTAGCTTCCTGCCTATTTATTTTAGGGTGTGCACGTCTTTCAAAGGACCGTAAGTTTTCCAAGTAGTTCATTTTAGGAATCAAGTTCTGCTGGCAAACATCCATTAAAATGGTGCAAATCTGAGACTGAAAATAATAACATTAACACAATGGAGGCATCCTTAGAACTAGGATGGGCTCTAAGCTGTGGCTCTGCAGTGGGAAAGAGGAACATAATGCAGGTAGCAAAGCACACTGTTCTGTAGGTGGAACCAGACTGAAATTAGCAGGGGGGTAATTTTAAAGAAAAAAATTAAATGTCTGTGGATCTGTTTCTTATCCTTTCCTCTCATTCAAGACAGGGTCCTTTCCGATAATGGAAGCGGCATTGCTTTACGCAAAGACAAAGGTTAAGTTCTCTTCTCAGGTACCATATTTGAAAATGGTGATAACAGTACCCACCTCAAAATAACATTGGGATGGATTAAATGAGATAACCTGTGTGATATGCTTCCCACAAGTCTCTTAACAAAAACAACAGAACCATGGTGGAAATCACTAGGCAAATAAGTAATGTTCCTGGTTAGGGGCCAAAGCTAAAGGTATTGAATTATCTCTGGTTGTCTACTCCTAACAGTGACCTATAATGATTACAATCAATTCATGATAGGACTAGTCTTTAAACTATCCCAAAATTGGGGCACCTGGGTGGCTCAGTCAGTTAATCGGCTGCCTTTGTCTTAGATCATGATCCCACGGTCCTGGGATCGAGCCCCACATCTGAAGGTCCTGGGATCAAGCCCCACATCTAGCTTCTCATTTAGTGGGGAGTCTGCTTCTCTCTCTCACTCTGCCCCCCCCCACTTGTGTGCACTTGCTCTCTCTCCCTCTCTCAAATAATCAATAAAATCTTAAAAATAAAATATCCCCAAATAATGAGGTGAACAATAGAACAATTTCCAAAGTCAGAATTCCCCATACCACAAAGTATACTACACCTTTGAATTCTCTGAATCCAGTACTTTCATAGATATATTTTAATAGCCTCTTCCCATCTAGATGAAAGGATCTCTTTTAGATCTTATCAGTTAACCCACTCCACAATCTCTCCCCACAGGGGTGGGGACAGGAATGAGAATCAAGATGGTGAGCAGTGAAGAACAGATAAGAAGGGGTCTTACCAAGGGCTCCCCAGCATGATCTGGTCCCTGAGAAGTTCAATGCCGGTGTCCCCCATCAGGTACTTATCAGGGTCTGTGTGCTTTTTGGCTTCTCTTCAGCCAGAGAGGTGGCCTCAACATATCCTTATTCTCCCCCCGTCCCCAATCCCAGGCAGGTGCTCTGCCTTTTGTTAGTGAGAACAGGAAAAGTATCTACCACCTGTCCAATAATTTCCAAGCACTGTGAACCTTTAAGAACAAAGATGAATTTTTTTTTTCTCAGTCACTTGGTTGGTCTGTAGATCAATCAGTGAGAGACTAAATGCTTTGATGACACAAGAGAAACAGGGCTTTTAATGAACTTGAATGCAGGGATGTGAGGCTATTTCCCATTAGGACTCTGGCAGGGGGTAAAGAGTGCAAGGGCGCACAGAGGGCATAAATGAAGGCCTGTCATGCGGCAGGGCGTGGGGGTGCTGAGCACACGGGGAAGGAGCGGAGTCCCGAGCCTCACAGCCCACGCCACAAGCTCGCCCAAGTACATCAAAAAGAAGACGGCACTGGAGAGGACAAAGGGCCAACCAGACCGTGATGGTGCGGAAAACAAACATGATTAGGCTGGGTTAGCCCTGACGGTTTCAGAGTGAATAAACAGGCCATGGAGTTCTGTCACTCACATAGCGATTCATCCCGACCATTAGTAACAGGATGGAGTGACTGCATCTAATGTGCTACATTTAACACAGGTCTGCACCAGCTACATAGAAACTCAAAAATACGTTCTCCTTCCTAAGGGGGAAAAAAAAACACAACAACCTACCAGAGAGTGGAAAATGGCTAGCCATCCTAATTTAAACGTGATGAGATGGGATGGAACACAAACACTCAGAAACACCAACCAGCATAGCTCTTCCTCGCAGATTTCTTTCCTGGAGCTCCCAGCCCCACTCCTCTGGCAGGACTGGGGGTTGGAGGCAGAGCTGTGACCAGACCAGCCACACACAAATTCACAGGGTTTACAGAGGCAACGGTTCCCACCAACCCCTACTAGAAAGCCCTCAGGAATCCACACGAGTTGGCAGCCCGGCATACTCGGCGTTGTTGAGGTCCTAGGTAATAACAGGACGCTTAGCACTTACAACTTTATCCACTGAGCCTTTCTTAAAAATGTCGAAGCATGCCATGGTCACCAAAGGAGAGCTTGTAAGAGTCGAAGTCGCTTGTGCAATAATGATATTGCTCATTATTCTGTAATTCAGTAAATAAACAGATTATAAATCAAAGTTTCTAAGAGCAGAGGTGGAAAGTCAGAGCATACTAGGAGAGCATAAATAATTTAGAAGTATTTACTATTTCTTATATTTTTTCAGCAAAGTTTTAAGGGAAAGTCATACTTCATAATAATTACATATTCAGGGTTGATTTTTATTTTTCTAATATTACCCTCTCTCCTTCTACTTAATTTGGAGAATATATTTAGGCGGTTTTAAAACATTACAGCAAAATGAAGGATGCTTCCCCTCTGCCTGGGTCAAAAATTTTCTAACTTTTCTCTTTTTTCCATTGTTTGCTTTAAAAAGAACACTTACTCAAATAGAAAATTAAAGACTAAGAATTCGAAAGCAATTCTGTATCTACCAGACAAATATTTCTTTGTAGCAATGTTTAGGTCTGTTTTTTTTCTTCTTCCTGAACAGTTACATTCTCTGGAAATGTGTATCCTACAACTACTTTCTATTCCTATTCTCCCAGGTGTTCATTTCTCTGATTAGAGATCAAAACGCTTATTCTGTTCAGCCCATTGCTATCAAATTATTGGTACTCAAAAGCTTATTATTTATAAGTCATGCAGAGAGAGTACTTCATTTTTATCATACCTGAAATGGAAATCACATAGTTTAAATGAAATTTTCATCAAGATTAGTGATTAAGTCAACATGTAATTATTTTGGATTTCAAAACTTTTTTCTTTTCTTCTGAAACACATTACAATCTGTCCCTGTCCTATGGAAATCGTGATGCAGCTGAAATCACAGCTCAACCCCTTGCTTCCTATAGACGGTCCCATTTCCGTGTCTCCCAGAGTCCTTGTGGGAAGGCTCTACCAAGTCCACGTCTGTAGACTTTCCCACAGCTACACCCCCATTTGGAATGTAGCAAGCACCCAATTAATGTTGGCCATTACTATTACAGTCATAATTATTAGGATTAAAATGCTAACATTATCCCATATCTTTAAGGCCTAAAGCTAGGAAGCCTGCTGTCTTAGTCAGCTCTGGGTGCTATAACAAAATGCCATAGGCTGGGTGGCTTAAGCAATACTTCTTCCCCCAGCTCGGGAGGCTGGGAAGAGCAAGACCAGCGTACTGGCAGATTCGGTCCCTGGTGAGGATCGTCTTCCTGGCTTGCAGACACTAAGTGGGGAGAAAAATGACAGGAAGCAAGTCCTCTGGTGCCTCTTCTTATCAGGGCTCCATCCTATGACCTCATCTAAACGTCATTCCCTTCCAAAGGTGCCATCCAGATACTATCACATTGGGAGTTAGGAGTTCAACACACAAATATTGGGGGGACACAATTCAGTACATAGAATTCATCCCCTGCCCTTCCCAAATTCATGTCCTCTCATGTGAATGCAGTCATTTCCTCCCAACAGCCCCAGAAGCCTTAACTCATTCCAGCATCAGCTTGAAGCCTAGGGTCCAAAGTCTCATTTAAATATCTTCTGAATCACATATGGATGAGACTTGAGATAGGACCTTAACCGGAGGCAAAATTTCTCTCCAGCTGTGAATCTGTGAAACCAGACAAATCGTGTGCCTCCGAAATACAGAGCTGGGTTAAGTATAGAACAGACATTCCCATTTCAAAAGGCAGAAACAGAACCAAGGGAGACAGATCCCAAACAAATAAATTCCATTAGATCTTAAGGCTCAGGAATAACCCTTTGGGTCAGTGCTTTGCCCTCTAGGCCCACGCAGTGACAGCACTACCTACCTCACATCCATGCTGAGACAGTGTGGGGTGAGATGCCCCGCCCCTGGGCTGCCTGGGGCCTGAGCCCAGCACTCTCTGAGAGGCCCCTCCCCTGAGGCACTGGGTGCGGGAATCCCAGCCACTGATCTGATAGAATCCAGGCTGGCATATCAGTGGGTGCTTACCAGGATTAGTATTTTGAACTATATTCCTCCTCTTTTTAAAGTGGGCTCTCATTTATCTTGAACCGTGGGAATTTCAAGTTCACCTGCAAGGACAAGCTGCACTCTGGTAAATGTTCGAGAGGTTTTTGAAAAAATCAGAAAGGGCAGACATTAGAAATCCACCATCGTCTTTAGGTTTCATACGACTCTTGGTATAACCCTCTGCTTGCAGGGATGTACAAATGCCTATCCCAGAGCATCGCTCAGTCTGTAAGAGACAAAACTTACATCCTTGGCTTTTCATAGCCTAGGACATAGGATGGCTACTTGTTTTGTATTCTCTACCTGATGATAAATATACCCCATGATAATATTTGTCTCTCAGGTGGAATACAGCAAACATTTTTTTAAGATTTTATTTATTTATTTGACAGAAAGAAAGTGAGAGAGCACAAGCAGGGGGAGCTGCAGAGGGAGAGGGAGAAGCAGATGTGGGGCTCGATCCCAGGACCCCAGGATCATGACCTGAGCCGAAGGAGATGCTTAACCGACTGAGCCACCCAGGCACCCCTCCATCAAACATTTTTAATCCCTTTCTTTGACGTATACCATAGACCTCATGAATAATTAAGTCATGATTCACAAATGGCCAGTTTTTCTTTGCTTTTTTGCTTTGCAGACTTCAAAGGTAGAAGGTGAGGCTGGTGGAAAACGTCAACCTAAATTATCTTATCACTCAATATATGTTTTTGCTAAGAGAATTTCATTCTTTAGCCGCGATGAGAGAAGGCCCAACTTCAGCTTCAAAGCTTTAAAGTCTTTAACAAACCCTTGCTCACTCCAACCCATAATTCTGAATTCCGCCGGAACCTGCACATTCATCTGAGTTGGCCTGCATGCAGTTTCTTCAACCCTCACTAACCAAGACGGCATCCTCCTACTGAGCAAAGCTATGCAAGTGGAGGCCAGATTTTCCAAGGCCAAAACACAGACTTTCTATAGCAGCACAACAGGGTACAAGTGCATAGGGAAATTGAGTCGGTTCAGTTTATGATGAAATCTCTGGTACGTGCTCTTTACTAAATATTTTGTTCCCTGACCTGGTTTTTAATAGCAAAATACTAAGCAAAAACAATCATTAGAACACACATCAATTCCTCAAGACATCAGTTCCATTCTTAAAGGAAAAAGTTAAGTGAATTACTGAATTGAATCCAATTACGGTGGCTAGTAAAACAAAGCATACTTTAGAAATGTGATGCAGACATTCGTTTCATATTAATTATGGACATATTTGGCCTTCAGTCAGTCATGTTCAGTATTTAATTATTTTATGAGACTTTTGGATCTGATTTAGCTTCCCTCGTTTAGTTCCTTTAATCCATTGTTCTTCATAGGAAAAAAGATGTGTTCAGTGCCCATGAAGAGGATTAAATTAACTTTTCTGCAAATCCACGTTGGCCTCGGGCTTCCAAGTCACCCTTTGGTAGGGATCCCTGTAGGGGTTGAGTTGGCCCTTGTTTGTCAGAGAACTGTTCTTGAGCTAGGCCCAAGGCACAACATATAACCTGCCACCTTCTTAGACCAGTGGAGGATTGGGCAGGCCTCAGTGCTGTCCCTTAGGAGTAGCCGAGGAGTACCTTCCTACAGGATTGTCATGCAAAGTAAATGCATTTATTCACAGAAAGTGCTTAGAATAATGCCTGGCACCCAGGAAGCATTCAGCAAGTGATAGTTTATTATTTAGTTAATACGGTTGCTGCTTCTCTTATTGCCGCCCCCCATGAAAGGACAATTAGGGAAGATCTTTATTTATCTTGGGCACTTGCTGAAACTGGCACGGTCCTGCATGGCAGGGCCTCACCCTAGGGGAATGCCCTTCATTGGAACACTTGACATGTTGACGATCGATTTC
Source organism: Ailuropoda melanoleuca (assembly GCF_002007445.2). Taxonomy (NCBI): domain Eukaryota; kingdom Metazoa; phylum Chordata; class Mammalia; order Carnivora; family Ursidae; genus Ailuropoda; species Ailuropoda melanoleuca. Next base: position 15,154,454 of record NC_048235.1, on the reverse strand, counting down.
ACGGAGAGATCGCAAAGAAAGCTTTTCTTAGAGCACCCAGTATGTGAGTGAATAAAGGTAGCACATACAGAGTCACTGCATCAAATTCAAAACAAACTTTGCTCTGTACAACCAAGAAAAAAAATACTTCAGGACCGGGGTTAAGTTCTCAATGAGTGTGTGGCTGAAGCTGATGGAGGAAGTTGTAGAGAAGGAAGGATGGGGAGAAAGAAAACAGATGTAGGGGTGCCTGGGTAGCACAGCGGTTAAGCGTCTGCCTTCAGCTCAGGGTGTGATCCCAGCGTTATGGGATCGAGCCCCACATCAGGCTCCTCTGCTGTGAGCCTGCTTCTTCCTCTCCCACTCCTACTGCTTGTGTTCCCTCTCTCGCTGGCTGTCTCTCTCTCTGTCAAATAAATAAATAAAATCTTAAAAAAAAAAGAAAAAAGAAAACAGATGTAAATTTAGGGAAGGAGGAATTTACATCATCCATGGTATCTTTTAATAGAACAGAGCCAGGCATATAGCATCCCATTCATTCAGCGTGCTGAATTTTCCAAGAAGATAGTGCAGAAAGGCTAAGTCAATTTCACTATCTTCTCAAAATAACTGTGTTCATCAAACCCACGTATTCCAATGTTTACTAATCTGTGTTCAGTCACTTCATTAGTCGGGAGATCCCATTTTCTCACCCATTCTTTCCCACCACCCCAATATAAAAACCTTTCCGTACAGCTTGCTAATGCCTGACATTCCATTAACAGAGGGGAGAAACTTCCATTTCATAAAAAAAAGGCCCTCCGTGCATGATAGTCAAGTGCCTCTGATCCCCTCTAACTTTAAAATTCAATTTAAATTATGCATTGCTGAGTTCAGATTGTTTCCAGAAACCAGCAGTGAGAACAGGTGCTCTGGGACTAAGGGGTGACAGAGATGGAGAAATGCAGCCCAGAGGGGATAATGGGTGAATAACACATAATAATAAAGGCTGGGGACTCAAAGACCAGGGTGTAGTCTTTAAGGGTGTTCAAGCATTAGACCTGGACAGCAGAGTCGGTTGAATAGGAGTGAGAAGGTGCTACGGTATAAAGCCAGGATTAAATTAGATTTGTGTATGAGAATCGCATCTGGTTGTCCATCCTCCAGGGACAAAATGGGTACAAGAGGGATGAGTTCCACTAATTCCACAGGGAGAGGGCGATTGTGTCCAGAGAGCAGATCTTGCTGGTAATCAGTCCATGAGAGTCAACAGAAATGAGGCTTCTGAACCCTGTTCCTTAAATTAAGCGCCCGGAGCCAATCCCACAGCCTCCCCCCGGTGGGTGACTAATTGAAGTTGATTCTCTCTCAACCTTACTCAAGTATAAACTTACTCTTGGAAAGGACAAGTGGGGCTTGCTGCAGCTTGTTCCTCTAGAACCAGTAAGAACAAAGGATTTACCTAAATTCTTCCCCTCTCGGTACTTCACCTCATTAGCTACCGCAGGCTGCGTTCGGCCGCCCACGAATGTTGGACCCGCTTGGCAGGCAGTCCAGCATCGGTGCGTACGCCGTGAGGAGTCTCTTCTGTTGATATGTGTTAGAGTCCCGACTAATATCCATGCAGTGTTCAAGTAATAATTTGATACTAATCCCAAGAATATCTGTGGTTTTTAATGTTTTCAGACTTCCTTCATAGCTACTTTTTTTGTTCTATAAAAATGTTTTTATTTTAATTCTAGTATAGTTAATAGACTGTGTTTCAGGTGTACCATATAGGGATTCACCACTTCCATACAACTCCCAGTGCTCATTACAAGTGCCCTCCTTAATCCGCATCACCTATTTCCCCCCCATGCCCTCTCCCACCCCCTCTCTGGTAACCATCCGTTTGTTCTTTATAGTTGAGACTGTTTTTTGATTCGTCTCTTTCTCTCTCTCCTTTTTTTGTTCATTTGTTTTGTCTCTTAATTTCCATATATGAATGAAATCATATAGTATTTGTCTTTCTCTGATTGTCTTATTTTGCTTACAATTATACTCTCTAGCTCTATCCAAGTTGTTGCAAATGGCAAGATTTTGTTCTTTTTATGGCTGAATAATATTCCATTGTGTGTATATACCACTTCCTCGCTTTGTGTCCCTCCTCACTAGTGTTTTTGTGTCCTTTGGACAAGTACCCAGTGCACGATTCCTGGATCATAGGGTAGTTCTATTTTTAATTTTTTGAGGAGCCTCCATATTGTTTTCCACGGTGGCTGACCTAGTTTGCTTTCCCACCAATGAGGCACAAGTGTTCCTTTTCCTCCACGTCCTCACCAACACTTGTTGTTTCATCCCATGATAATTTATTACCAGTGTGTTGGGCAAGGAAATGTATCTTCTTATAAATAAGTAAAATTCAAACCTTAGGTATTTGTCATTTCCTTCAAAACAGAAAATAAAAATAGATGGTCACATCCAAAATACCTCTCTAGTGCAGAAAAGCATACCAAATCCCAGCCTACAGAATCAGAGGTGAAACAGAGCAGGAAAATGACTGCATTTCTGGTCCAGTGCCAGAAAAGACAAGATGTGAAGCAAACGCTGTGGGAAGGCCTGAGGGCCATGCGTAGGGCCTTTGAAAGAAAAGATGTGAACTTTGGTGAGCAAATTCAATCTCCACTAGGAAGAAGTATCAGTAATGAGCAGCAACACCTTAAACTCAAAGTTGCAAGCCCAACAGGATCCATCAGGTAGTTACTATTTCTCCAGTGTTACATATGAATAAACCAGGGGTCGAGAGATGGCGCGATTTACTCAAAGTCACATGGCTAGTAAGTGCCAGACCGGAGATCTGAGCCGTGGCCAGACTGGTTGAAAGTTAGGCTTTTCCACCATACCATGTTGCTGAAGCAAAAACTTGGCTTCTCTAGTGATTCAGCTGAGCTTCCTTTAGGTTGCCGACATTCCATTGCTATGTTCATCATCCCATATTTTATGATATTCATCAAGCTTAGTCAACTTGCACATGGATTGCATGGAAATGTTTCTTTTAAAAGGCTGTTGTAAATAAAATGGTCCGCAGTGCTTATCTTGTTTGTTGACTGACTATAAATAGATCCTCATTGAGTTGCAAATGTAATGCCATGTTCTAGAAACAATATGAAGATATGAGAATTTGTTGGTTTTCCACATTGTTGTCTTTATCCGTGTTCCTAAGTGTTCCTGCAGAAGAGCAGCAGGTGTGCTGGGTTCATGATCATGACCGACCACAGGAATATCTTCCATGACACACTGCTTAAGCTGGTAATGGCGTCTTAACATTCTTCTCCCAGTGGCTCCGGGTAGGAAGCTGGGCCTGGACAGGAAGGGCACCAAAGAGCCAGTAGGTTCTTTAGATGAGGAAGCAGCAGGCTCTTTTTCATGCAGGGAGCTTGCAGAGCCTCAGCGACTGGATTAGCGAATTTAAACCTTAGCAATGCAGCCTTTTATTTCTTTAAAAACGCTACACCCATCTGTTGGCCTCATGCACAGGCAGCTACACTAGGCCTGAGTATCAACATTCTTAATGTCAAGGGGTTGTAAAATTTTGCTTTTGTGACAAGAAGTCTTCAGGGCCATAATTAACAGAGTAGGGAATTTCAACCCAAATATTATAACTTCTTTAAAACTATGCCATCTGCTAACCTTATGTCCTCAATTGAGCTTGAGTCCTTGAAAACAGCAGGAAAAAAAAATCACAAAACTTAATTTTTATTTCAGTCAGGTTAATTTGGCAGGGGGAGCATGCAGGATGGTGAGGGAGGAGGGGTGGGCATTGTTCACAATTTACAAAGGAAGCGAACAGAACGCTTTTAGTTGGCTTGCATTCTGCTTTTCAGATTTTTCCCACTAGAAGTAGGGTTATAGATTTGGAGAACGTGGATTTACTGTGATACGATTAACAAAGTTTATGCTTTTGTTATTGCTCCTGTCTCCTTCTTCCCTTTCTGCCCCTTCACCGCATTTCTTTCCAGCCTTCCCCAGGTTTGCAAAGCAGCTGTGTGTTCTGTATGTCATGTGGTCATGTGGCTAAGCCTCACACTGATACTTCTTTTGGCCAAGGTGGGAGAAAGTTCCAATAAAATGTCAAACGTATAGAACCTAGCTATGTTACCTGGGTATCCTTCCAGTCTTTTATTCCATGGATCTCGCTTTTTTCTTTCTTCCAGAATTGAGATCATACCAGAAGCATTTATTAAGTGACTAAGGATATAAGGATGCGTAAGACATAGTCTCAGCCTGAGTGATAAACCGCATAATAGTTAAACAGATTACTTCAACCCAGCATGATAATGCGACAATTTAGGAGGGCTCAGAGTACCGTAAAGGAAAGAGCCACTGAGCCCAGGATGAGCAATTCAAGAAAGACAGCCCAGAAGAGGCGTCCCCTGAGCTAAAGGATTTGGCGCTGGTTTGGTGATGAAGGGTCAAGAGGGCGTTCCAGATCAAAGGAACAAGTGGGTCCTAGGGTGACAGCAAACTGACAGCTGCTCAGAATTGCGAGAGCAGGAAAGGCCACGCTGGAGGCTCGAAGACTGAGGCCAGGTCTAGAAAGCTGTACTGAAGACCTTCAGTGTCCTCCTTTAGAAAACAGAAGCATTTTAATATGGCCTTAAGTTGCCATTTAGATAGACGACACCAGAGGCACTGTGAAGTTTGAATTTGAGAGAGAACACACCAGAGTCTGCAAGACCCGTCGGGAGATGAGAATTAATCCAAATGGGCAGAAAATAAGAGAAAAGAAGAAAATCCAGGCTGTTTGGCAGGTTAAGTGGACTTGGTGATTACCGTTTGCACATAGGAATTGAGAGAGAAAGTGTTCTGTCTAGATCACCAGCATGCGGGAGGCGATAATGACCTCATTCGTTTAGACAAAGCAGGACGTGGAGTTTGTCTTGATACAGGGAGGGGAGGCAGAAAGTGAGTTCAGTTCTCCGCTGTCTAATGCAGGGTCTCATATGCACGAGGCCAGAAGAAAGGCTGCTTAAGTTCAGAAAGAGGATGAGGGCTAAAGGTGCAAATATCTGTGTGTAAGTGAAAATCCAGAGTGTACAGAGGGAGAAGATTTGCAGACAGCAAGCCCCGGGCTCATGTTCCAGAAGCCTCCACAGTGTCAAATATTGTGGTCAACATGTTGAAGGGTCTCCCTAAACACCTGTTTAGTCATAAATCAAGATGTACCCACACTCAAAGTACGGTAGACAACTTCAGAGTCAACCTTTCCTCAAAGGTTATTCCCACTGGGTTAACTGCGTGAATGAGTCATCCGTTTGTTCATTAAATCTCTGTTAAGCACCACGAGGCAGGCAACAGTTCAAGACGCTGTGGGTGACGGTATGAATGTAACGTTGTTAAAATATTGAAATATCTGTGTACAGATGGCATATAGCAGTGGTTTTCGGCTAGGGTGACTTTGCCTCCCGGGAGATGTTTGACAATATCCGGAGATATTTCTGGTTGTCACAGCTGAGGGTGAAGTGACAGCGGAACGTAGCGGATAGAAACCAGAGCTGTGGTTACATCCTCTACAATGCACAGCACAGCTCCCACAACAAAGAATTATTGGTCCCAAAATGTCAGGTGTTCAGAACGCCTGGTGTGTAGTCCCTGGTAGGAGCCCCCCGAGAGCTTCCCATCCCTTCTCTGCCTCTCGCTGGGCTCACCGCTCCTCCTACCTTCTCAGGGTCCCAAAACTAAAGGGCCCACATCCGTCGCTACAGTTCCCTGCAGGGCTTTGCCCAGCTTTATGGCTCCCGTCTGTTCTGATTGGTCGTGTCCTAGCTTTATCACTTGTTAAATATTTGGAATATTTTATAAATATTTGTAAAATATGGCCTTTCTTATCAATAAGTTTACCTAAATCATCTTACCTCTTAATAAGTGATGATGCTGACCGGAGTTACTTCCTTTAAGAAAGATCAAACCTTCTACGAAATAACAGGTATCACGAGAAAAATGAAAATTTGATGCACCCAGCAATTTGTGAGGAGTTGGTAACACGTAAATTAGCCGTACATGACGGCACAAGACAAAATAATAACAGGATTATTGCTAACATAAAGGAAAATTTGGAATACCTTTGAGAAGCTTAGGAGGAAATGACCTGGGCCTATATAGTTTATTCCAAAGCATATTAAAGTGTAAAGATTTAAACAATGTTCAAAAAGATATTTTCAGCATAGCAGATGATAACAGGAAAGAAAGTTCCTTAAAGTGCTGTTGAGTCAATCATTTTCCACCCTTACCCATTTATATAAATTGCATTAAATGTGAGGTACAAATACCATTTGGATAGGCAGCACATTTTTAAAGCTTTCATATAAATACTTTAAAAAATGAAATATCCCAAAGAAATTACAGAGCAAAGGAAGTCTGTTTTGAATATGTTGTTTCTTTTAGAACATCTTCGCATATTGACATGGTTAGTTACTAAAGATAAAAATAAATTATTAATCAGCCACCTACAGCGTTGCTTTCTGTTCTGTGCTACTGGGAATTAAATAACTGAATTATGCTTATTAAAATGCACTGTAAATTAGAAAAACGGTTTTGTAAAGACATAATTTTCATGGTCATACAACTTAAAACAGAGTAGCATGCCTGTCAGTTTAACAGCCCTCGAAGTTCCCCTCCGGTTCACCAGAGCAGCCAGAGCTAAGTAGGTGACACTGGCATGAAAGAGGTCTTCCCCCAAGGATTTCAGATTTTTTTAGCCAACAGAGTCAGTGCTGTAACTATACACTGCTCACATAAGGTAAAAGCCAGAGCCGCCTTCACAGTATTTTCGGTTCCTTTCTTACATTCATTTTCAGCAGGAAGACGCTAGCACAAAAAAGTGAGACTGGACCTTCATCCCCATAAGATTTCAGCCAACGCTTGCCTGCAAGTGTTATTCAAGAATTGACATTAAAAAGCAAATGAGATAACAAAACCAAAGTGCTGTAACAAGCATAAAATAAGTTTCAAAAAAGCATCTTCTCATTGTGGCTCATCCACATGGTCCTTGATGCCAGTGAGGTGGTGACTTCCTCGAGGTTAGAGACTCTCTGTTTCTCTTACTCCACGTGCACTTGGTGCTGGCTACGGAGGCGGCTGCTTGAAAGCTGCCTTGAAAGTCATCATCTCTTGGAGCGCACGGGTGGCTCAGTTGGTTAAGTGGTCATGATCTCAGGATCCTGGGATCGAGCCCTGCATGGGGCTCCCTGCTCAGTGGGGAGCCTGCTTCTCCTTCTCCCTCTGCCGAGCATTCCCCCTGCTTGTGCTCTCTCTCTCTCCCTCTGTCAAATAAATAAATAAAATCTGAAAGGAAGGAAGGAAGGAAGAAAGAAAGAAAGAAAGAAAGAAAGAAAGAAAGAAAGGAAAGAAAGAAAGAAGAAAGAAAGAAAGGAGAAAAGAAAAAAAGAAAAGAAAAGAAAAAAGAAAAGAAAAGAAGAAAGAAATCATCTCTGGTAATCAGTTCATGCAGCCAGTCACTGATAACTAAAAAAAATAAAAATAAAAAAATAGTCACAGTCGATGCTCATCCATTATTGTTAACAGAAACAAAAAACAAAAAATGTATAAAGTGAAAAACAAGTATCTTTACTTTCACTGTCACTGAGGAAATCAAATCTTTAGAACAGCAGCCCAGGCTTGGTTTGGCACAAGAAAGCTACAAAGAAGCAGGTATGTATCGCCCTATGATAATAATATGATTTATTTATTGCCATCTGAAATCCCTCCTGCTAGAATGGCCTTTGATTTGGCAGCTTTTTTCCTCAAGAAGCAAATCTTCATGTTAGCTTTAATTCAGTGTTGACGCACCGAGTACCTGTATTTATGGGAAAGCTTCTGTTCTAGACCACCAGTGGTTTGGCATTTCGAACTTTCTCAAGGATGCCGGGATGCTGATCACAGGGCCAGAATGCTTTGTGTGTGGTCTAATGGACAATGAGCCTGGACATAGGGCGGGTAACACCAGGCTCTGTCCCAGGGCACCTACGTGAGAGCTGACCCCACTCCCATCCAAGAGAGTTCTCGAACCACACTAAAGGTTCAGATTCACTGGAACAAAGAGGTCCATAGTAAATGCTTACTAAATACTTGTAAATGAATGGATTGCATCTTTTTAAATTTAGAGAACTTTTACTTACTATGTAAGACACCTTAGACCTAATGCATACTATTGAATCACTTAATTCTCTTGAAATTTCAAGAAATGTACTTTTTTTTTTTTTTAGATTATTTATTTATTTATTTGACAGAGATAGAGAGAGCCCGCGAGAGAGGGAACACAAGCAGGGGGAGTGGGAGAAAGAAGCAGGCTCACAGCAGAGGAGCCTGACGTGGGGCTCGATCCCATAACGCAGGGATCACGCCCTGAGCCGAAGGCAGACGCCTAACCGCTGTGCCACCCAGGCGCTCCTCAAGAAATGTACTTTTATACACATGCATGCACATACACACACAAATCCACATGGAAAAGAATCTATTTTGTGAAATGCTCTTATTGTGTCTTACAAATTATGGTTTGTGTTGAGATGCAAAATTTTTATAATGGTTAGAGAAATCCAGTTTTTCTGATGTTTCAGAGCTTCAAAATACTTCAAATGTCTAAATCCTTTGAGTCTCAACTACTAAAAATGAATGCTGCCACACACGAAAAGTCAGTGACTGGCTGTTTCTTTGAGAATGAAACCTGAAGTACCCCTTGCCTTCCATTGTTCGACAACGACTGAGAATCCACTTCATCAGATTTTTATTCTCTTTAATTCTATTTCTATGTCTGTCAAGTACGAATAATAAAACTACTCATGGCCTAAGTTTGTTGTTAGGAGTAAATGAAACAGTGCACGCAAAGGAATGAGTACTTTTTTTAAAGCTAGATTTTATTAGAATTTTTTATTGCTTTTAGAGAAAGAAAAACTTTTAAAATGATAGTGGTAAGCATTTATAATGATTTTGTGAAATTTCCTCTGTTTATTTATTTAATATAATAATGTTTTATTATGTTATGTTAGTCACCATACAGTACATCCCTAGTTTTTGATGCGATGTTCCATGATTCCTTACTTGCGTATAACACCCAGTGCACCATGCAATACGTGCCCTCCTTAATACCCATCACGGGCCTATCCCAATCCCCCACCCCCCTCCCCTCTGAAGCCCTCAGTTTGTTTCCCAGAGTCCATAGTCTCTCATGCTTCATTCCCCCTTCTGATTACCCCCCCTTTCTTTATCCCTTTCTTCCCCTACCGATCTTCCTAGTTCTTATGTTCCATAGATGAGAGAAATCATATGATAATTGTCTTTCTCTGCTTGACTTATTTCACTTAGCATTATCTCCTCCAGTGCCGTCCATGTTGCAGCAAATGTTGAGAATTCGTTCTTTCTGATAGCTGAGTAATATTCCATTGTATATATGGACCACAGCTTCTTAATCCAGTCATCTGTTGAAGGGCATCTCGGCTCCTTCCATGATTTGGCTATTGTGGACAATGCAGCTATGAACATTGGGGTGCATATGGCCCTTCTCTTTACTACGTCTGTATCTTTGGGGTAAACACCCAGTAGTGCAATGGCTGGGTCATAGGGTAGTTCAATTTTTAACTTTTTAAGGGACCTCCACACTGTTTTCCAGAGTGGCTGTACCAACTTGCATTCCCAACAACAATGGAGGAGGGATCCCCTTTCTCCACATCCTCTCCAACAATTGTTGTTTCTTGCCTTGTCCATTTTTACCATTCTAACTGGCGTAAGGTGGTATCTCAATGTGGTTTTGATTTTAATTTCTCTGATGGCTAATGACTTTGAACATTTTTTCATGTGTCTGTCAGCCATTTGTATATCTTCATTGGAAAAGTGTCTGTTCATATCTTCTGCCCATTTTATGATTTATTTGTTTCTCTTGCATTGAGTTTGAGAAGTCCTTTGTAGATGTTGGATACCAGTCTTTTATCTGTAGTGTCATTTGCAAATATCTTCTCCCATTCCGTGGGCTGCCTCTTAGTTTTTTTGACTCTTTCCTTGGCTGTGCAGAAGCTTTTTATCTTGATGAAGTCCCACAAGTTCATTTTTTCTTTTGTTTCTCTTGCCTTTGGAGATGTGTCATGAAAAAAATTTCCTCTTTTTATAGATTAGAAATGAGAAACTCTTGAAAATATTCTCATACTTTGACCCAACAGTTTCAGGATGAAATTGTTTTCTAAGGAAACATCTAGAGGTCCGCATAAGAATGTTGAAATTAGTATTAGTTATGAAAACAAACTGTGAATAACCTAAATTCTCAATCATAAAGAAAACTTCGTTCAATTAGAGAGCATTCATACAATGAAATATGAGGAATGAGTACCTTTTTATTCACAAATTGAATTTTAAAGCTTGGAAGGACCCCAGACCGCTTTGGTTTGGAAATGAGAAAATTAAGCCTCAGAGAGGGTAAACTGAAGAAAGTCACACAGCTTGTCAGGGGAAGATTCAGAATCAAAACCTGGGTCTCAAGACCTCCAGTTCAGTGCTATTTCCATAGAATTATACTAGAGTCTGAACTAAACTAACTCTGAAATAATTAATAGTTAATCTTGTGTCATAAATACCCACCATAAGGTTTTACCCTCAAGCTAAGCCACTCAACAACAACAACAAAATATATCTTATTTTGGATTGTAATGTAAGCCTCAACAGTGACTAATTTGATTTATTTTCCAGGTTAGTTACGATAGGTGCCTTTCTACAGGCTTTCTCATGGAAATGGGAGCTAAATATGAACACTCATTAATCTTTTTCTTACATCTAAGAGGGAATTTTAATAGAACCGCCAGCTATCACATCAAGCATCCGGAGGTCTTCTGCACTGTCTTCCCAGCACTGCGATTGGGAGTCCTTGAGAATAACCTGCTGTCCAACTCTGGGAGAGCTGTCACAGGAAGTGGGCGAGCACCTGAGAACAGTGAGGGGGCGGAAGGCCGAGGGGGCTACTGTTTCAGCTTTTCTATGCTTGCCTCTCCTTCCTTCCAAGGCCCTCTCTACCTAAATGGTTCCCAAAGCTGGCTTGTTCATCAGGACCAACTGGGGAGCTTGTATGTTTGTTTAAAAGAACTTGTTCATGTATTTTAATTTTTTGGCCTTTTATTATAGACATTTTCAAACATACACAAAAGGGGAGAGAGATCGCGGTCAAATGAATGTCACATGTTCCTACCTTGGTTCGACAAGCCACCCACATTTTGTCCAAATTCTCTTATCTATCTTTCCCCATTTTTGCCCTCTTCTGGATTTTTAAAACCAAATTCCAGTCACCATATCATTTCACCCACAGAGACAGTTACATATATCTAACAGATAAGGACTTTCTAAAAAAAAAAAAAACAAAAGCAAAAAACATAATCACAGTGTCATGCTCACACTTGACAAATTAGCAGCAAATCCTTAATATCATCTAACACCCAGTTTGTATTGATTTTCCCAGATTTTTTTAAAGATATATTTTAGAGTTGGTTTGTTTGAATCAAAATCCAAACAAGATCCTAAAAATATATTTGGTTGGCATGTTTTCTAAGCCTCCTTAAATATGTACTATCTTCCTGTCCCCACTCTCATTTTCTTTATGCCATTTGTTTGTTGAAAAATGGGTTCTTCTGCCTTTGAAGATTTCCCTTATTCTGAATTTGGCACATTGCATCCTCAAGGTATCAATTTATATGTTCCTCTTTCCCTCATGTTTCTTATAAACTGGTAGATCAAGATGCTTAATTAGATTCAGGCTCAGTTTTTTGAGACGAGAATACTGCATAGGAGACACTTAATGTCTGGTTGTCTGTTCCATCTTTCATGATAAGACTGATCCATGGGTTCAGATATTGTCGGGCTGCTCCATCCCTTTTAAAGTTTCCCCCTTAAGTTTCTACCTAATGGATGTAGGATCCTTTGTTTATTACTGCCTAGATCCATACTTTCATTAAAGTTTGCAAAGTGAACATTCTCAAATTCTAGTATTCCTTCTGCATTTTGTCCATTAGTTAATTCACTCATTTATTTTCAGTTTTATGGAGATATAAGTGACACACCACACTGAATAAATTTGAAGTGTACAGCATAACGACTTGACAGGCTTATATTGCAAAATGGCATGCATATAGTGCGGTAAGTCTCATCCAAACTCATTACCTCATGAGTTTTTCTCTTGCAATGAAAACTTTTAGGATCAACCCTCTCAGCAACTTTCAAGTGTACCATATGGCAGCACTGACTATCGTCATGTCATCCTCATGTCCCCGGTACTTATTTATCTTATAACTGAGGTTTGACTTTTCGACCACCCTCACCCACTCCCACCAACCCCCTCCCCTGCCTCTAGTAACCGCAATGAATTTTTTTGGAGTATCACTATTAACTTAGGAATTTTTATTTTACATACTTGATGTGTTGCAATCCATTGCACTTCTTTCTGCTGCTGAAACTATCATGTCTTCGGCCAACAGGCACTCTCCAGTTGGCACTTGTGTCCTTTTGACAAGACCGGGTTTGGCAGCCTTCTTACTTTCTGACACAAGATGCCCCAGAATCATCTTCTCTACTGCGAGGACTGCAGATCTGGTGTAGCAGACCCCACTTCTGTGCCTCCCTGTGTTGGCCTGGCTGTAAATTTTTGGCGTGGTGCTACTGAAGACTGTCCGAGAAGGCCAAGCCCGCATTAAAGCGCAGAGGGGCTGTGGTGAGGACCGGCTCAGCACGTTTCATCCCCAGCTGCATGGTGGAGGCCGGTCACTGCAGTGCACTGCCTAGCTGGGCTCACGGCAGCAGCTGCTCCGGGTCCGCCAAGCCACTCGTGGCACGACCCCAGAGCCCCTCCCCTTATGCCTCAGACCACATGCCTCTACCCTCCCACCTGGACTTTTAGGGCATCACTCAAGTACACCTGCTCACGAGTTTGCCTTGCATCCTGCGGCTCTGTTACCCAGGCTGCTCGAAGGGCCTCAGTACGAGAACCAGGAACGCAGGCCAACTCTGACCAATGTGAGAAGGGAGAGGGAAGGAGTTGGCGAATTCCTTACCCTTCCTCCTCACTGACATCGTTCCAAGATGCAATAGTTCCATATGGCCTCCCAGAAGATATCCCTCATGACCAGGCAACCAGATGTGTTTTCTAGTAGAACTGCAACTCATTGGCAATACACTATCTTGCATTCACTTCCCTCCTTTTTCTGCTTCTTCTCTGTTTTATTTTTATTTTTGCTTCCCTGGGTTGCAACACTTACACACACACACATCAAGTAAGAGTTAGCATATAGGTTTGAATGATAAAAATATATTAATATTTTAATAAATGCCAGTGAAACATCGTCAACTAAGAGCACAGATAGCTTTAAAAGAAAATCTGTAAAAGGTTATCATGATAACAATTTCGGTTTGAAAGATACCAGTTGCCAGAATAATGTTCTCCCAGGCTTTGCCTCTCCATATCCTACACCTTGAGTAGGAGTGATGGTACCTGCTTTGGGTAGAAGGCATACACACCCAGGGGACACAAATACTCTTAGCACAGCTGTGAGGAAATCTACATACGCCAACTTGTAAATGAAACTCAAACTCCAGGGCTCAGTAGGGTAACTACGTAACTGGATTGCTCTCCTAACAGACCCACATTAGTTTATGATACTTGCACAAATGAATTTTTATATAATGTTATTTATTTTGTTAATACTTTTGTATTTCTTGGTTTGCTTTGTTTTTAGCACCTGCTTACTGCTTTATACAATAGATAAAATGGACAATATCCATCAGTGAGGAGCAAATCCAGAAGAGAAACTCTTAGTTGATAGAGATTTGGGGGGTTGTGATACTTTGAAGGTAACAGTAATTGTAGGAAGCTTCAAAAAAGGAAGAAAGAAAAATAAAGATTCTCTGCCTTGTATTTGGACAATCCAGATTTGGTAGGATCTGAGGTGGGGCCTGGAAAATTGTGCTTCCTCAAAGGTCTCCAGATTATTCTGATGTGCTATAGGGTTTGAAGGCAATGCTATACCCTTGCCTTCCTCCTGAAGGGAAGGAAAGGGAAGGGAAGGAGTGGGTGAGAAATAATCACACCCACCCCACTTTTCCTGTCTTCATTTAAAACAAAATGAGGAGAAATTGGGCTTCAAGTGTAATCTCTCAAAGCCTACCCAAGCATTTCTACTGAACTCAGATCCAATCAAATTTTCCAACTAAGTGAAACAGCATTCAAGAAAAAGGAAATAATGGGTCCTGAATGCTTACTGATACTACACGGCTTGATATATGTCCGTGTTTAACATACAAGGCCAATCTGCAAATAGTCTGAACCGCTTATTTCTATCGTGTGGGTTTTTTAATCTGAGAATCTCAAAATACCAGCCTTACTCGTCTGCCACACGCGGAAAGCTGCCGGACCCAAGGAGCCGGCAGTAACACGACACTAACGGAAGCGCTTTTCTTTAAAAGATACTTTTTGCTGTGCTGAACAACTCCAGCCATAAAGGAAAGCAGGTAGAACAGCACATCCACGAGAGTGACGTCTATTTTCTTTTTTTTTTTTTAAGAAACGAAACTTTATAGATATGGAAGCAGCTCTCTATTCTCTACCCCTCAATATCATTCTTTTCACTCTTCTCTGAGAAGTAACCACTTTTCTGAATTTGGAATTTAGTATTCTAGTCACATTATGATAGTTTCACTACATAGATACCCGTAAGGAACATGGAATAGTATTTGGCATTTTCTAAAATTTCTGTAAATTATATTATGCTGTATGTAGCTTTTTGCAGGGAGGTGTTCTTTTTCAACCTTGTTTTTAAGACTTATATTTGTATAGAAGGCCATTGCTCACTCGATTGAACTTTTATTCCACTCTAAATATTTTACAATGTATTCTTCTTAAAGAATCCGTAGATAATTTTCAAATGTCGCTATTAAAGCAATGCCACAACGGACGGATACGCATTGATCAGCTGTTGCTGGTATAACAACCCCCACACCTCAGTGACTTCCAACACAGAACACTTATTCTTTTATCACCGGGTCAACCGTACGGCTGCAGCTGGATTCTAAGACTGGGGCGAGAGAGCCCACAGCAAAGGAAGAGAGAAACAAGGGGCGGGGCTCGCGCCTCTCTCCGAGCAGGCACGTGCCCTTTCCTGCCCCCGCCCAAGCAACGGCAGCCTCAGCATCCCCTGGAATTTTGTCGGAAAGGCAGATTCTCAGGCCCCAACCCGGACCTACTGAAGGGGAAGCTCCGAGGGTACAGTCCAGCAGTCTGTGTTTCAACACGCTCCTCGTGGCTCTGATGCCTGAGTTTGAGAACCACCAGCACAGAATAAAGGATTAACAGTAATGAACATCCTAGGGTGGGTTCTCTTTAATTTCCTTAAGGTAGGTGAATGCATGGATTTTTTTTTAAAATTTTTTAAAGATTTTGTTTATTTCTTTGACAGCCAGAGAGGGAACACCAGCAGGGGGAGTGGGAGAGGGAGAAGCAGGCTTCCTGCTGAGCATGGAGCCCAATGCCGGGCTCTATTCCAGGACCCCTGGATCATGACTTGAGCCTAAGGCACGTGCTTAACGACTAAGCCACCCAGGCGTCCCTGGATGGATGTTTATTAAACAGTGGGATTCTTTTTTACAATATGGATTACATTACAAAGTATTCAAATTGTATAAACTATGAAACATGAGGGGAAACCAAGAGAAGCTACACTATTTATCGACATATTTATAAATAATCCTGATTCATGTGATAACTGAGTGTAATGCTGTTGATTTATAGGAAGATTCTACTTTGATTTATGCTTTTGTTTTATTACAACTGACCTTTGTGTGATCCCATTTTGTGAAGAAGTTCTTTGGATCAGAGTTCTACAATATTGGTCTCTAAATGAATACTTCTACCAGAGTTCATTTTCTGGCTAATTTGCATCCAAATGGCCCTATCTGAAACACTGATAACAGGGCTAAAGATAGTTTAAAGACCCAGATCTTTGGAAGAAAGCATATTAGAGTTCAGCATGAAGAGTTGTATTATGCTAGGAGATAAAATTTCCTATATAACAATTTTCTAATCTATGCCTTTTAAAGATATAATACAGACTTTTAGGTTATTGCTCAAATAAATAGAATTCGAATACATTTTACAACGGTTAATAGATAACAAATACATTTTTAAAGGGAGAAAGTGGAAACCTATATTTGAGGACATGCTACGTTTCAGACTTTTTCAGGTACTTACACATGTTATTTCAATAATCTATTGCCTAAATATTATCGTGTAAGTGTTTAGATAGGAAAACCAAGGCTCCGAGCCGTGAGGTAACTTGTCTGTGCCACGTTACAAGTGGCAGCCTAAATCCCATGTTCTTTCCTCTGTATCACTTGTATACCTCCCCAAAACAATTTTTCCATGAAGTTTCAATGAATAATGACTAGGTAAATGCATTTAAAAAGGAGCCTTCGCACGTGGAAAGTGCAGCGCAAGTTTAACCAACCAAAGGGTCAAATCTGAGCCTAAAATTAAGTTAATTGGTAGGTAAGTTCATAGAACATGTAAAAACATTCACCACTTTTTAAAGTTGAGTGGAAAACATTCAGATGAGCTCTCTACATTTGGCAATGTAATCTTGTCCGAAAATGAATTAGAGCAGCTTGCCAAGATAATGATCACAGTGGCACAATTTGTTATGAAAAAGCTGCTTAATGAAGAAAGCCAAGGATTGGTGGCCACTCTCCTGCGTGCTCTGTCTGCCTTGTCCTTTCTCAAGAAGTATCACGATCAGAGTCACTGTGTCCTCTGTACCCTGCCTGTCTGGGACGGCACAAGGGAACGTAATACTCAGCAATCTAATCGCTGTGCTGGTAATAATAACTCTTGCTTCCCATAGCGAGTAGTGAAACTGAAGTTTGACAGAATGAAGGGTTAAAATAAAATGCAATACCAAATAGAAGTCACCTGTATAGGAGAATTCAAAAACTAACTTTTCATCCATTTCAGAAGAATATTAAACTTGCAAAGAAAGAGTTTAGGGCATCCTAAAGATTTTCAAAAATGAGTTTACTTGAATTGGTAGACGCAAGTCTACCAAAAAGCACTCTTAACAGATGCACTTACTGTATTTAAAACATACACTAAAATAAAAACACTATTAAAAAACGGTATTAAAAATTTATTATTTGACAGGAAGTATCTAGACCTAAAGGTAGTCCAGAATACATTCCCATATCTAAACCTGTCCAAAATACATACTCATAGTCTGAAGGCAAATTATGTACATTTTTACTTAAACAGGACATTTCAGAAGTAGAACATTTCTGGGCAAATGGGTATCTTTATATATATATATACACACACTGTAATATATAATATATGTAATCCTTATATCTATATATAATATATAATTTATTCGTTAAATATATATAATGTATATAATTTATATCAATATATAATACAATATATATAACCTTATGTATTATGTATAAATATCTTTATATATATTATATATCTCTCCTTTATTTCAGGCAAAATTTAGAAACCTATTTCTTTGTTGTCTCTTCATAGTGGAAATAAACAGACCATAGATGACAAATGTGTAAGTTCAAAATAGAAAAATAAAAAAACAAACAGAGGTAAGCCAGTTGCTTTGCCTTCTGCAGTCAAAGTATTCAATTCATTTCCAGAACCTTTCATTTCCTATGCAAGCAATGTGACATCAGAGAGTGAGTGCCAAACGGAGCACACTGTAAACGCATTTTATGGCGGACTATTTAATCAAGATGCACTTTACCCCAGAGAGTCATGAAGAGACATGCTTAAGGAGGCTTTCCAAAAAAAAAAAAAATCAAGAAATGTTAAAAATGAATAACTAGTAACTTTCATCAAACTAGAGATTGAGCAATGAGGTTTTTGATAGGTTTTCTGCATAGGTGCTATGCGCTGTGCGGTAGACATTGAATATTGAACCCCTAAGAGATCATACTTCCTAGGACCTGACCAGGTGGTAGTGGCCGCAATCTTGGAATATTATGCTATAAATGATTTATGAGGTCATGGCAAAACTAGTTTTTCATAGGATCATTTCTAGTTATTATCTGAGATGTATAGGGCTTTAGAGAACCATTCCTTGAGCTCTTAATAATATTCTCCCCAACACAGTGATGTCATCCACTTACACTGTTGGCTTGTCACTTCTCGACAATGTACTGAAATTAGAAGGGGTTGATGAGATCCCTTGAAGCACTCTCTCCAATGGTAAATCTGCTACAAGATAAAAGGCATTTTTCTCCCCACTGTCACAGCTTTAAGTTTGGTAATAACTGATCCATAAAATTAACAGTAAACATACGGGGCGCCTGGGTGGCTCAGTTGGTTAAGCATCTGCCCTCGGCTCAGGTCATGATCCCAGGGTCCTGGGATAGAGCCCGGCATTGGGCTCCTTGCTCAGCAGGGAGCCTGCTTCTCGCTCTTCCTCTGCTGCTACCCCCACCTCCACTCATGCTTTCTCTCTATCTCAAATAAATAAAATCTTTTTTAAAAAAACAAACACAGTAAACATCCAATAAGCAAGTTCTTCCTTGAGCTGGAGCTGCTAGACCCTAGCCTGCCTCTGCCCTGTTATTGCAAGGAGAGTAATTATCACAGACTGAAATTGTTCTGTTTTGGTTTTTACACTCACTATGAAATTTGGGGAGGGTATGAACTGTAGAATTAGATGATGATCCCATTAACACAAATCTCTTCAACGGGACCCTTCAGTTCATTAATCTCCGATAAAGTAATCTGTTTAGGACATTGTCGGAATAGCCTTGAGTCACTTAACACGACGGTATAATGATCCCCTGAGACTCACCCCACATTAAATTAATCTAGAGGCAATGTTTTTCTCCTGGTGTCTAAGCTTCCTTCCTCACCTCTTTTACCTCTGCCGTGCTGGAGAATTCCATAAATGTCAGCCAGCCGGACTCAGACTGTGCTCTTTCCTAACATGATAGCAGAAAACGGGACAAGAACCCAGAATGTGTGTTGCCTGTCTCTGGTCCCATCATCTCACTGTCAACTTTCACTTGCAGTTAGGGCAGCTAAATAAAAGATGTGAGTTGGCAGGAACCCAGTATCTTTCACTTGCCCCTCTACCTGCTACCCTTCCGCACTCAGCTCTGTGTCCCGGGGATCGGGCTTTGTGGATTATATCAATGGTCTTCCTTGCTCTTTGGCTTCCCTGAGGAGCTCAGATGGAAACTGGGGGAGGGAGGCTAATGAAGTCAGGGTACTTGTTCCCCTAGTTCCCTTCCTGTGTGGTTACCTTGGACTGCCTGTGTCCTTCCATGGCAAGTCACTTCTTTCTCACGGTGGCTAAACCTGACTCTTTCTTTCCTGGTTTCTGGGTACCCCCCTTCCCTCCTCCCTTCAGGCTATATTATATTACAAAGTAATAGTAATCCAGACTCTGTGGTACTTGCACAAAAACAGACCAATAGAACAAAATAGAAAGCCCGGAAATAAACCCAAGCATACAGTGATAACTCTTTTTTATTAATTTTATTTTTAAGCAATCTCCACAGCCAACATGGGGCTCAAAACCACAACCCTGAGATCAAGAGTTGCATGCTCTACTGACCCAGCCAGCCAAGTGCCCCAGTATTAACTAGTTTTCAACATGGACATCTGGAATATACAATGAGTAAAAGAGAGTCTCTTCAATGAACGGTGCTGGGAAAGCTAAATATCTACATGCAAAAGAATGAAATTGGATCTGATCTTACACTATACACAAAAATCTACTCCAAATGGGTTGAACACTTAAACGTAAGATCTGGAACGGGTCAAACTCCTTGAAGAAAACATGGGGGGAAAGCTCCTTGACATTGGTCTTGACTATGATTTTTTGGATATGACATGAAAAATACAAACAACAAAACCAAAAATAAACAAGGTCTACATCAAACTAAAAAGCTTCTGCATGTCAAAGAAAACAACAAAATGAAAAGGCAACCTAAAGAATGGGAGAAGATATTTGCCAGTCATATATCTGATAAGGGGCTAGTATCCAAAATATATAAGGAACTCATATAACTGAATAGCAAGAATAAGAATAAAATGGTTTAAAAATGGACAGAAGACTTGAATAGACATTTTTTCCAAGGAAGACATCCAGGTGGCCAACAGATGCGTGAACAGATGCTCAACATTACTCATCACCAGGGAAGTGCAAATCAAAAGCACAATGAAAGACCCCCTCACACTTGTTAGGGTGGGCCTTATCAAAAAGACAAAAGATAACATGTGGTGCAGATGTGGAGAACAAGAGGAGCCCTTGGGTGCTGTTGGTGGGAATGTAAATTGGTACAGCCACTATGGAGGTTTTCCTCCATAAAAATTAAAAACAGAACCACCATATGATCCCACAATCCCTCTTCTAGGCAGATAGCCAAAGGAAATCAAACCAATACCTCGGGGGATATCTGCACGCCCACGTTTACTGCAGCATTATTTGCAACAGCCAAGATACGGAACAGCTTTAGTCTCCATTGATAGATAAATGGATAAAGAAATGGTGGTTTATATATATAAGGAATATTATTCAGCCTTTAAAAAGAAGGAGATCTTGCCATTTGCAGCAACATGGGTGAACCTGGAAGACATTATGCTCAGTGAAATAAGGCAGACACAGAAAGAAAAATACTGTATGATCTCACCTAGGTGTGGAAGCTACAAATAGTCAAAATCATAGAAGCAGAGCGTAGAATGATAGTTACCAGGGGTGGGGAGATGAGGAAAATGGGGAGATATTGGTCAAAGGGTACAGAGTTTAAGTTTTGTGAGATGGAAGATTCTAGAGATCTAATGTCACGGTGATGACTACATCTAGCAGTACTGTGTCGTGCGGTGGAGATTAGCTCAGAGCGTAGCTCTCAGAAGGTGCTCTTGTACACACACACAAAAAATGTTAATTATGTGAGGAGATGGGTATGATTTTTTGTTTTAGTTTTTATTTAGTTATTCGAGAGAGATGGAGAGTGAGAGACAGAGCGAGTTCAGGGCAGGGAGGGAGGGAGGGCAGAAAGAGGGGGAGAAGCAGACGCAGGGAGCCAGACACCGGGCTCCACCCTTGGCTCCTGGGATCATGACCTGAGCCGAAGGCAGACGCTTGAGCCACCGAGCCCCCCCCCGGGTGCCCCTGGGAGGTGGGTATGTTGATTAGTTTGACTCTAGCACTCATTTCACTACGTGTGTGTACATCAAAGCATCATGTTGTGCACGATATACAGCTTTTGTTTTTAAAAAAAGGTTCAGCTGCTATTAGCTTCAGGACACTGCACTGTCCATTGTGATTCGCGTAGGCTAATGGTTCTCATGCTCTAACACATACTGGAATCGCCTGAAAGGCTTGTGAAAGCCGATTGCGTGGCCCACGACCAGAGGCTTGGCTTCAGCAGGTCGGTGCCGCCGAACTTCGCATTTCTAAGTTCCCAGGTAATGCTGGCGTGGACGGTCAGAGACCACGCTTTGAGAATCACTGCTCTGTACGGACCCCTTTGCGTACAAAGAGTATAGGCAAACGGTGTCTGGTAATAGCTGCCAGGAAACCACGCCCAGGGTTGCCAACAGCTGGTTTGAGAGAGATAATTAATAGGCCTGCTTGTATCAGTTAGGGTCCCAACTGGAAACAGATGGCACACTTCAAATGGGATAATTCCCTACAGCCAATAAGTGAACGTGCAAAGCTTGTTAGGCCCTGGGGTTTTGTACTGAAGACCTAAGCACACGGGTACAAAAACGGAGCTCTGCCCGTCTCCACGCACACTCACTTAAAACAGCTGACACAAGGTCAAGTCACAAGGTTACAGCCGTCTGTACTCCAGCTACGAGGCCCAGGTAAGTGTCTTAGCTGGATGTTCTGCAACCTTGTTTGTTGGTTTCTTTGTTTCCTAAGAGTACCTGGTAGCTTTGGCCTCTTGATCCCACTAATTCATCTTTACTCAAAGCATGACTCATAGGCTTTTAAGTGTCTAGGAAAGCTTTTTTGTGACGGGTCAGACTTTTATCTAGGTAGTTCTGTCCTGTCTCCCTTTGTCTGAGCTATGGCCCCTTTCCCTACTACCTACTATAACAGCCTATTCTCATTTCAACACATGTGCACAGGGTCATTTTATTTCTCTCTATCTCTGAATTTGAGGTTATATTAATTCTTTCTACCTTCCAATTTTCTAAATACCTGTCAAAAGGTATTCAACAGGCACACTGACAGCTTTAGGTTACAGATGATCTCTGTGTGGTCCTAATTATTACAGCATTTTCCTTTGCTTGTTTCATTTTGGTATTACATAGTTTTAATAGTAATATATTTTTAAGAAGAGCTTACATGAAATAAGTAAATAAGCACAGAACAGTTATAAGCATCTAGGAACCCATTCCCCATCTCAGGACTAAACATTCTGTATCAGAACATATCTCCAGCCCTCTCTCAAGTAGCCATGAACCTTTTTAAAAACTAATATGGTATATGTATATTTTCCTAAGCAACATATTGTTTAGCTTTGCTGGATTTTGGACAAATTTTCTTCAATTTCTACTACGCACACCATATTTTCTTTCTAAAAATCATTCATATTGTTACATGTAACAATAGCACTTTCGTTTTCCCTGTGAAAATTTCACAATGCAAAGATGCTGCAATTTAGTTTCTCATTCTCTTGTTGCATTCTCTTGCTGTGTGTAGTTTCCAGTTTTTTGTTATTACGAACAAAACTGCTATACCTTTTTGGGGGCACCTGACGGGCTCAGTTGGTGGAGCATGGGACTCTTGACCTCGGGGTCAAGAGTTTGAGCCCCCTGTGGGATGTAGAGATTACTTAAAACTACAATCGTAAAAAAAAAAAAAAAAAAAAAACCCAGCAGTAGTTTCTTACAGGTGTCTCTTGGGTATGTGTTTCAGAGTGCCTCTGGGGTGCGCTAACCCTGGTGGTACAATTGCTGAATTATGAGGATGTGTGCAGATTCACGAGGCAATACCCAATTGTTCTGCAACATATGTGCATCCCTTTAGAATCCTACCAGTATCGTATGAGAGTTCCTGTTGAGCCATACCTTCACCTTGGATACGATCAGACATCCTAATTTTTGTCAGCATGGTTTGTGTATAAGGGTATTACATTGAGGACCTAACTTTCATTTCTCTAACAACAAATGAAAGTTTCTCTTCTTAAGCATTGTTTTAGTTTCTTAGGGCTGTCTTTTACAAATTACCATTACCGGGTGGTGTGAAACAACAAAAATGTATTCTCCTGTGGTCCTGGAGGCCAGAAGTCCAAAGTCAAGGTGTCGGTAGAGGCGTGCTCCTTCTGATGGCTCTTGGGAAGGATCCTTCTTTGCATCTTCCAGTTTGTGGTGGCACCAGGCATTCCTTGGCTTGTGGCTGCATGGACCCAGTCTCCGCCTTTGCCTTCCTGTGGTCTTTAAGCTCCGTGTATCTCTCACCTGAATGTCTTATAAATCCACTTGCCATTGGATTTAGGCTTACCTGAATATTCAAGGATGATTGAAACGATCAAGATTCTTAATTTATTACATCTCCAAAGACCCTTTTTCCAAAAAGGTCACGTTCACAGGTTTTAGGGATTAGGACATGGACAGTTATTTTGCAACCCACAATTTAACCCACTACTTGTACAATCACAGTTTGTGTCTTCTTCCGAATTACAGGTTTGTGATTTTCCCCACTCTTCTATTGAATCTTTCCTATTTTTCTATTGAGTCTTTTTGTTTTTGATTTGTAGGATTTCTTTATATTAAAGATATTAATTTTTTGTTAATTACATTTATTAAATGAGCATTATCCCAACCCGTGAATTGCATTTACACTTTTTAAAATGGTGTCTTTTGGGGGCACCTCGGTGGATCAGTTGGTTGAGCATCTGAATTGGCTTAGGTCATGATTTCTGGGTCCTGGGATCGAGCCCTGTGTGGGGTTCCCCGCTCAGTGGGAAGTCTGCTTGTCCCTCTCCTTCTTCCTCCCTCTCCTCATGCCCTCTCTTTCTCTCTCAAATAAATAAATAAAATCCTTAAAAATAAGTAGAAAATAGAATAAAATAAAATAAAATAATGTCTTTTGGGGTGCCTAGGTGGTGCCATCAGTTAAGTGTCAGACTCTTGGTTTTGGCTCAGGTCGTAATCTCAGGGTCATGAGATCAAGCCCCGAGTTGGGCTCTGCGCTCTGCAGAGAGTCTGCTTGAGATTCTCTCTCCCTACCCCGTGCCCCTCCTGCTCTCTCTCTCTAAAATAAATAAATACTTTAAATAAATAAATAAATAAATAATATGATGTCTTTTGATAAACAGAGGTTCTTAATTTTTATGAATTGAATTTCTTGATCTTTTCTTTCATGGTTAGAACATAGTGTGGCTTATCTAGTAAATCCTTCCATAGTCCAAAATAAATTATTTTCTTATATTTCCTTCTAAGTATTTTAACAATTGGCCTTAAAGCCTTACATCTTTAATTCATCAAGGGGGAATTTTTGTGCATCATATGAGCTAAGAATCTAATTGTACTGTTTTCCATGGAGGGGATACCACTGCCCTTCATCCTGACTCAGTGTCAGCAGCACTGGTGGATAGCTTACCATCAGAGGACTGTAAGCTTGAGGCTATGAGGCATGATCTGACATGACAAAGGGATTTTATGTTGAGGATACAGTCGACGTTTAAGTGACATCAGCTTTATTACAGAGCACAATTCAACATATGTCATTTAGAAAGAATAAGAAAATCCAGATGAACATTCCTGCTCTACCAACAGCATGACATGCATGGCGTCCTACAAGCCTCAACTAATTCAATCTTGTATACACTTAAGTCTATCTCTAGGCAGGTTTAACTATCATTGCAAGTAACTTACGGTAGCTGTTTTGGCATCAGCAGTCTCCTGTTTACCAAATGACATCACTAAATAAAGTGGTGCGAAGAAACACTCAGGTCATTAACTCCTTCTCAGCCATCAGGTGGCTGAATCATCCGCACCCTGTGTAGTTAAGGTAATCGTGAGCACATTTGGTTCACTGTATACCTGTTCAATCAACCATGCAAATTAGCCAGTTGTGTGAGACAGTCCATTGATCTGATAATTTCGTGTGTAATAAATTGCATACATGCATGCAAAAGGAAATCTGAGGTCTCAAAACACCCAGTTTATAAAATGCATTTTTTTTCATACAAGGGAGGAAATATTACTTCAAGTCAAACCATAATTTCTGGACATCATAAAAACACAAGTCTTTCTTTGGAAATTCATAACTGGTAAAGATAGTACGCTCATGAATTTTTATATACAGTGTTCTTTTCGACTCTGTTTTGAAATAGTCATTTGTTGGATTAGAAACCTTTAGATGTGTTCTGTCCAAGATGGTTAGCCATTAGCCACCTTTGACTATTTAAATTTAAATGATTCAAAGTTAAGTAAAATAAAAAATTCAACCCCTCGTTTTGTACTAGCCATATGTCAAGTACTTAGCACCATATAGAATGGCAGAGATGGAACATTTCCATCCGCACACAAAGTTCTTTTGGATGGTGGTGGTCGAGATACTTTCTTCCGCTCTACTGGTATGGCTCTGACATTCATGTAGTACTTTGAGTTTTTTTCATCCATGCTTATACTGACTCCTTACTGTGCTTTGGTAAGAAGCTGTTATAACAAATTTCCTTATCTGTTGCTGAGCAACAAAGTCCCCCCAACACAGCAGTTTAAAATAACAAACACTATCTCACATAGTTTCTGAGGGTAGGGGTGAGGGGTAGGGGTGTGGGAGCAGCTTCATTGGGTGATCGGGCTCAGGGTCAGTCATGAGTCTGCAGTCAGGCTGTCTCTGGGGCTGCATGCATCCAAAGGCTTGACTGGGGCTGGTTGGACCCGCTTCCTTCTTGGAGTTCCAAGTTGGTTGGAATCGTGGTTGTTGTAAGACTTCCGTTCTTCACTATGGAGGTTTTGGGCTTGTCCCAGAGCAAATAATGAAAAAGAGAGTTCATTGTCTTTTATAACCTAATCTCAGAAGTGACATACCATCACGTAGGCTTATTCTACTGTCCCAGACCCTGGCTGGTAAGATATGGGAGGAGATTACACAAAGGTGTGCAAGTCACAAGTGGGGATCCCTGGGGCCCCCATCTTGTAGTCCAGCAAATCACGTCACTACTTATGAAGCTCAGTAACTTGCCAGTAAATGTTAGAGGCAAAATTCTCCCGTAAATCTTCTGACTTTTACCTCCTTTCTTCTCTAGCACTCTGCCTTCCCCCGTTCAGGCACGCCCTCAACCTCTTCACACAGTTTGGCTTTTTTATAAACTAGTGACACAGACTAATAATGTTAACCTGCAAACATTACAGCTGAGATTCAAAAGGTCGTAGAGGCTTGATTAATAACAGTTGTTCCTCTCCTTTTCTTTGCTTGATTCAGGAAAAACGATTACAGGAGAGTAGAAACAACAGAAGGAGCCCACTACTGACAAAGATTCTCTGCTGGACCAAACGCTAGACAGGCTTCTCTAAGCCCTCTAGGCCTCGACCTTGGTGTCTGTCCTTGTCAGACCAGCATCACTCAGTTGTAGCAAGAAATCTGTTAAGTCGGCATAGTCAGAATCTCCCACCCTGGATATCTGATCAAATGTCGTCATCCCCACCATCTCCCAGGTAATATTGGATCACCTTGGCTGCCTTCAGCAAGAATCCTCCTGTCCCATCCATTTGGCCAGAATCCTCTCTCACTCCCCTTACCTTACAAAGATTGCTTTGTTCTTTGTCTACTCCTACAGGAGAAGAGAAGAGGCTTTCTACACATTGTTGTTTAGGAAATGGACAGAAACAGACTCTCTTCTTTCCTAAACATATAAAACAATACAGCTGACTTAAAGATTGCCATACCTTCAACCATAGCTTATCTTAATTAAAAAAAAATTCTTTACTGATTCTATTTCAATAAAGGGCAAAGCGTGGACAAAGCGGGCCATGATGAATATAAACCAATTTCACTTTTTGGCTGGGCATGGGATATTTGTCAATTGGAGGAACAAATAGATACAAATTTCAAATGTCATGGATTTACTGCCAGTGGGCAATCCAGCTGACTGCTTTATCCTCTGGTAATTATTTGAAATCCTAGTTTGGTTAACACTCACTGTAGATTCTAAGAAATTACTTCTGGGAGTTCATTACAAAGATATTGGGAAATATGCTAAAGAGATTGGGGCACTTGAGAGGAAAGAACAGTAGGAATGAAGGAAAATCTTTTAGTTGAATAAATAAAATTTCATATCCTTATGTTCATCTTCCTTATGGTAGAAAAATGGACAGTGTGCAAGACTGAATCATTTTGTATCGAAAAGCTTCTTTTTCACCATTAAGGAAAAAGCTCCAAGTGTCCTTCCATCTTGTCATGAGAGTCAGGCTCAATTCCTATTGACCGATGAGTTGAGGACATACATCACTTATTTTCTCTTTCACGCAATTCCTACTGTATTTTAAAATGGATTATCTAGCTGTGGGAGATGATGTCAGGTACAAGCACCCCAAATCCTGACACAGTTCAGATTAAATAAAATGGAAACTTCTGATCTCCCATTAAAGAAGTCTTGAGTTAAGATGGCCTTCAGAGATGGTTTATTCAATGTTATCGAGAACCTTTATTTGCCTTCCCTGGTTTAGGTCTCCTCCTCAGCAAGTAGGATAACTACAATAGTCCCAGGCATGACTCCCTAATCCGACAACGTTCAAAGAAAGACGTAATGTCTCTTGTGGTTCTCTCTTAGGAGGGAGACATTTTTTTTTCTTTGCCAGAAGCGTCCAGCAAACTTTCTCTAATATCTCATTGGCTGCAGTTGGTCCACATGCCCATGACCAAGACTACAGAACTACCCCTTGGACTTAGATAGATCATCTTTTAGAGAAAGGATTTTGAAGGACTATTATAATTCTCATTTCCCAAATGGGATCCTTTTAATCTCATATTAGCCTTTATGACCAAAAAAATTCTACCAGGAAAATGGATGGTATCGTAACAGTCAAAAAGTATCGGTAGAGGGAATTTCCCACATTGTCATATGGGAACGGAAAAAAGAAAGAAAGCACACACTCGTGGTTGCAGACCAGGAAAGGAAAGTGAAATATAAATTGAAATGCTGATCAGGAAATCCTGTGAGATAGTCCTTGTCAGACTTCATTGAGAACCACTGGTGTGTATGTTTCTGCTGTTCAGACTAAAGTTAAAAGGCAGACAATGATTTTGAATCAAAATGCATTTAAGAGTATGTGTATCTACCTAGAAAAGTAGTAAGGCCAAACAAATAATGGGTGTATTACATATAAATACTCCTAAACACGTCAGTGATGCTCTCGTTCTGTGATCGAAGGACCCACTTTTAAACAATTTCTTCTCCACACTCAGTATAGCTGCTACAAAGGAGTATCTTCGTCCAGCCGTCACTTGGTAGGTGTTCGCTCTCCTCTGAGGCTGCTTCCCGAGCTACAACCACCACCTTGGGTCATAAAGCGCTCAGACGAGGTGCAGGGTATAGGAATTAGTGTAGAAAATGGATAGGGTGTTACCTCACCTACCTAAGCTTCAGTTTCTCATCTGGCACAGGGTGGTAGGTATAATTACTCATACCTTACAGGATTTCCAAGAATTACCTGAGATGATACATACGAAGAAGTTGGAGCAGAGTCTGGGGCACAGTTGGCTTCAAATCAAGGTTATTTTTTATTATTGGATCTACAGAGCCTCATAGCCGGGATGGAGGGGTAGGGTGAGAAATAGTGGGTAGATTTGAGGAGAATAACGATATTGTAGTCATTATCAGTGTATTTTATTGGTATCTTTCGCAACTGTCAAGGCAGATTTTTTTTTTTTTTTGGTTTTCTTAGAGATGCACCTTTATAAAGTAAAGTGAGACTCCCAAATTTAGTAATAACCAAAAACATTAGATTTTATGTGGCAAAGACTAGACTCAAACCAGATTTACTGATCTTGAGTTCTTTCTCTTATCTTTATGGAGAAAGTGTTTTTAACAGTTTCTGAAAGATTCATTGCTTGCTGTT
Source organism: Ailuropoda melanoleuca (assembly GCF_002007445.2). Taxonomy (NCBI): domain Eukaryota; kingdom Metazoa; phylum Chordata; class Mammalia; order Carnivora; family Ursidae; genus Ailuropoda; species Ailuropoda melanoleuca. The sequence continues at coordinate 15,125,404 of NC_048235.1, read as the reverse complement.
CAAAAAGGTAGACTTGGGATCCTTCAGTCACTGAGCTGAGAAAACATTGTAAGAATTATATTTATCCAGCAAGATCCTGTCCTAAACCACTTGGGGGATGTTGATTTTATCTTTGTAGGGACAGAAGGTCCACAACCACCCCATTCTATTCCTAAATAAGGTATACTTTTTTTTTTTTTTAATAGCTACCCAGTAAGTGATTTGTATTTGCCCAACTGTCCAGGGCATCTGGAATTTCACCATTAGAATGAAATTTACCATTAAGGTTTAGCTTTAAGAAAGCCCTTGTTAACAAGGCACTTCGGAGGGACTAGAAATATTAACATATTCATACCCATAGTTAACCACCACTGATTCTTATCAGATTGAGTCCTTGTCAGTTCTAATGGCCCCCTTGGAGAGTACAAGCAGATCCCAGAGGAGAGCTGTATTTGAGTGCAAAGAGTAAAATAATTCCAAAGCTGGGGAAGCGGAGAGGGCAGAAGAGGGCTGAAGAGGGTGTTACCTCCAGGAATTGTAGGCAGAAAGGGAGCACAGGTGATGTGAGAACAGGAACAAGGAACAGAGAAGCCAATCAGACTAAGAATTACTTAATCCTAGGACTAGGCCTAAAAGTGCCTTAGAATTCTTTTCTGCTTTAAGTGTATGATTTTCCCTGGTCTTAGTATTTGGCAATGAAAGCAAACAATTAAAAGTCCATGTTAGGCCATGTTAATGGTTCTTAATCACCAAACACATCTAACTCATTAAAATTCGAGTCCTATTTCTCATAGCATTTTGTTGGTACTTGATAAATATTTGCAGAATGAGTGAATCCTTCTGTGATTCTGGTTGTTTTTTTTTTTTTTTTTACTTTGGAAGTGACTCAGTATCGGGTGCATGAAAAACTATAATACTTGATGTAGCATTCCAAAGATAATAGCAAAGTCTATAATGATGCTGTCCAATAGAATTCTGTCATGAAGAAAATAATTCTTTCATTCATCCTGAACAATAGGTAGCCACTAGCCACAAGCTGATATGGTATACTTGAAATGTAACCAGTGAGACCAAAATAACTGGATTTTAAATTAATTTAAACAACCACTTGTGGCTAGTTATCTACCTATGGTATTGGAACAGGCAGGTCTAGAGCTTGCTAAAAGTTTTCTGCTCCTCTCACTTTGTTTTTAAAAATAGCTATTTTGAGTGATACCCTCAATTCTAGATACTTTCCTTTTGTTTGTGTTTTTTTTCTTTTTCTTTTTTTAAATGGAAATAGTTTGATTTACCTATGATAACTCTAAAGATCAAATTGACTTGCACAGCAGCATCTGGGGAAAATTTATGTGGCTCATTAATAAGAACTTGTAATTTGTGGTCAATTTCTAATTTCAACTGTTGACATAAAAGGAGCGAGCCTGTGTGTTGAAATAGTGAAGCATGAGAGTCTATCCTCCGCACTGACCGGCTGGCCTCCCAAGCCAGTCTTTCTTTTGATTGCCTCCTCCCTCCTCAGGAATCTGGCACCTTCCGGCGGCTGCCCTCTGGTCTGCAGAGGCCTAAGGTCCTTTCCCAAAGTTCTCTGTCTCTTAGCTTCTCACTGCCCTCTCCTCCCTTCTAAATCAAAACGTATCTTGGATTACTTGTGATAACCTCCCTTTTACTCTTCCGAATTTTAGAGATGAGAAAGCTGACACACTGCGGGTGGGGAGGGTAAGAAAACGGCTGTTGATGTACCGCTGTGCGCTTGCTAGACACTTTGGACGATGCTCAGTGAAAGTGTTGCCCACATGGATGAATGTTGTCTCCCTGGCAAAAGCATGGCATTCAGTAATTTTTTTTTTGAATGAATAAATACACAAATGCATTTTCACCGTGTAAAAAAAATACGATTCCTTATCACAGATGAGGAAACTGAAATTTAGAGCAGTTATACGACTTCCTCCTACACAATACTCCAACATTTAATCTTCTTGTCTCATAACTGTTTAACTCCCTGCCTTGTTTCCTGTGTCCGCTGGGTTTTGCTCTTTACCCTGCGAGGAGAGCAGCCCGCTGAACAGACCCGCAGATTTACAACAATGGCTGCAAATGTACGGATAGAACCCGCTCCCAGCGTCCTCGCCTTTTCCAGGGTTCTCTGAGTTTTAATGCTGACCTTCTGTGGACAGTGTCAGCTCACAGACATGGCTCCCTGGGAATTTCACGCTGTTCAGGATAGATTTTATTTTGGTACTTTAGCGGCATTAAAAAACCCCACAACATTCCACAGTAGATATTTTTCCTGGAGTCTGGACGCTTACATAAAAACCATGCGTTCGTTTATAAATTGCATTTCAATAGTGTCGCATTTATCTTAGGCTACGTTACGAGTAGACGACTGATTTGTGTATTGGTCCCTATCACGACGGATGGTTTGTAAGACACATTAAAAACTGGCTCCTCCTCCATCTCTTCCCCACACCCCTCGGAACCTTACACGCTTGGGAGTACCGTGTAAAAACGTAGGCGCTTTTGGAAAGGATTTGAAAATTACAATATGGCTCTGTGATTTTCGACACAAAGACCACAAACAGCGCTAGAGCACAAGAACTATTTAAAATATATAAAATATATCACATCCCGAAGTTGGAGGGCTACAAAGTCCAAGTCGTCCAGGCCAGTCTGCAGGGACTGTTCTTGCTCCCGCCCTGCAAACACCGGGCAGGCGACACGTCGCGGCGAAATTCAGCTACAGAAGACGAAGAGCATCACCTGCAGTTCGATGCGTGGGAAACGCTGCGGGAGGGGGCTTGCAAAAAAGAACACCGGGGAGGGGCGCGCCGCGGGGCTCCGGGGCCGCTCGGGTGCTGAGCGCCGGAACGCCGGCGCTCGGCGGAGCCGGGGACACGCCGCCGGGTGGAAAGGGCTACGCGCCTGCGGGCGCACAGCGCTGCGGCAAGGGAGGCGGCCCCAGCCCCGCGCTCCGCGTTGCTACTGTCGCGGAGGCGGACCCCGCAGGAGGATCCCGTCCGCGCCGCGGGGCGGGGGGCGAGGCGGGGCGCTGACGTCACCTCCCCTCCCCCACCTCCTCCAGGAGGGAGGGAGTGGGGAAGAGGCAGTGATCGCCGCAGTTCCCGGCCGCAACTCCTGAACTCGGCGGCTCGCTGCCTGGACATGTCCTGACAAACTTGGCTTCTCCTCGGCCCTGTTCCGTGGCCCTCGCGCACTCTCATTCAGCCTCCTTATAGTGTTCAACTTTCCACCCGGGACGGGAGCCTCCGGAGATGTGGCCCCCCGGGTCCGGGCAGCGCGGGCGGATCGCACTCTCGTTGGGGACATGCTGAAGATCGGAAGCAGGCAAAGTTGGTACTGGAGATAGGCTTTTAGCAAAGATCCAAATTGTGGGGATTACGGAGCTGCCGGAGACTTTAAAGCCAGCACCCAAGGACTCGCTCGAGTGGCTGGACTGGTGAGTTCTTTGTTTAGTATAAGCCTTTTGTATTTAAGTTTAAACGTAAATGAAATTGCGTGGGGTGTCTGGCCCTGCGCTAGTGCAGGGAAGCGTGTGCATCCTACAGGCTCTTTTCCTGGCGAGCTGCACACCCCTCTCGCTGCACATGGCTCGGGAGGCAAGATCAGTCTGCACAGGCTTTGGAATTCATAAAATACGTACATAGCACTGTTCAAAAGAACTTGAAAAGCCATGCTGTTTGTGCATTATTTTGAATGTAACTTACTATAGAAATGGTGCCCAGGGAGGGCGCACCTCGGGGCCGCGCGATCTGCAGTGGCGCAGCGCCCTCTAGTCCGGGCACCCGGCAGGGCGTGCGGTCCCCGCTGGGTTCCGCGCGGGCCGAGAACTTGGACCTGCCGGGCGCTCCTGGGACGTGGGCGTGAGCTCCCAGCCCTCCCTTGCCACCCACTCCGGCTATTCGGTATCGAATTTTCACATACGAGCTTGGGTGCCCTGGTTGGAGAGGCGGTGCTGGAGGAAAGCGTTTTCGTTTTCAGGAACCGTCCCCCAGTCCCCTAATTTCCAAAAGCCTTTGGGGACAGGGTTAGGGAGGGCCAACAATCGAAAGGACAAACGCGGAGCTTGAACTGCATTTCTCTTTCTCGTGAAGGTAATTCGATGGTAGCAGAGGCATCTCTATTCCGTTTCGTTAGGGCTAAAGGAGCAGGAAAACGTGGCAGCGCCAGGGTCTGAAATCTCCATCTCTGGCTCTCGGCTGTTCCTGTGGGGAAAAAGTGCAACTTCTTCCAGGCAATTAGGTTTCGCAGTGAGCCTGGAAAATCGGGATTCCCAAGCAGATGTTCTAGCCCGAGTGAGGGTTTTTATTTATTAATGAATGGTCATTTTCTTCAGGAACTCTTTTGTGCCATTTAAGACGTCTTGTGATTTTATGTTATGGGATGATGTCTTTTTACATTTTACTGTTCTTTTTTCCCCTCCAACTCGACCTCGCCCCCCACCCCCACCCCCCAGCAAACTGTTGGCGTTCTTGTGTGACTGTGATTTGTTGAAAGTTGGAATTAGGCAAGGGGCGCAAACCGGTAGAGCTTGGAGATGAGGTCACCTATTTTCGATGTGTTCGAAGTATAAAATAGACCTGTAAGTCCAGGACACTGCGCATTTATGGCCACGGCCGAGTGTTTGGATGGTGGTGTTTGCTGGGTGCGTGAGTTTATGTGTATTCCACACAATGGGCACACCACCTACTCTTGGTGCTACGAATCGGCACATTCACTCTGCAGGCATTGTTTTTCCTTCGTAGCCATAACCTGCTAGACACCTTTATTTTTTCAAACACCTTATTTGGGATGTTTTAAGAAGAGACTGCATTAACTTTGAACCGAGGACTTTCTCTCTTTAACCCTAGACTCACTCGCCCCCGTCTGCCTTGCAGGTCCCCCCCGCAGCCCCCTCCACCGGTTCCGGGGAGATCAGATCTCTTTGTCCTCACAGTGTTAAATGTTCGAGCCCCACAAACTTTCCGAGGTCATGTCCGCCCTCTTCTCTGGGCTGTTTTCCAACGCCCGGGAGCAGTCCGGGCTTCGGCCGGGCTCAGCTGTGCGGAGCCGGCGGCCGGAGATACGTCGGCGCCGAGGCTGGGTTCGCAGCCCCGGGACCCCGGACTGCGCGCTCGTGCTGGGGGGCTTCCCGGCGTGGGGCTCCCCCTTCTCCCTAGGGAGCTTGGAGTCGCACGTTAGACCGGGTTCACAGTTTGTGGGGTGCACTTGCCGGCTGGGAAAGCGCACGAGGCGGCTCCGCAGCCTTTTGTCCCGCAGACGTGGGAGCCTGGGGTGTCCGCCAGAAGAGGCCGGCGTTGGGGTTCGTGACCGGGGTCGGGGAGGTTCTGGGGTTTAACTAGCTCTGCACGACGGAGTGGCGGAGGAGGCGCTTTCATTTTCCCTGGATCTTGGTGTGGACTTAAGGAGGAAGTAGATCCGATCTAACTGCATTCCTTGGGAGACCTTTTGGAAGATTTTATTCCACCGAGCAATTGCATCCCCAGAACAGGCTTTCAAATGCAGATTTAGGAATTCCCTGAAGGTTCTAGGGAATCTAAAGGGAGCCGGAGGAAGCTTTATTAGCCTCAGCTGGCTCCCCCCGCCCCAAGGCTGAACTGCTTCCCCTTTCCCTGCAGGACACATTCCGTACTAATTCCCTGCACAAATCTGTGTGCCAGCCGTAAGTAACGGCCGCACTGGGGCAAGCCCCACGCTGCTCTCCGGAGGGTCGCCAGATCACCCTGGGCGCTCGCTTGTCTCCTCGCGAGGAGCTGGCGGCTGTGGCGGCAGGGGGTCACTGACCCGTGGCGGGGGCCGCTGCCCGGGGCCCGCGAGCTCCGTCCGGCCGCGGGGGAAAGTGAGATCGAGTTTCCGCGCGGCAGAAACGAGCGCCGGCGCTCGCGGGCGTGGCTGCGGCGGAGGGATATACTTCCCGCCGGGCCCGGGAGCGGCGCGCGGACGCCGAGCCGGGGCCCGGGAGCGGCGCGCGGAGCGAGGGGCCGCCGACAGTAGGC
>NC_048235.1:14971770-15119380 GCF_002007445.2 Ailuropoda melanoleuca | reverse complement strand
GGGAACTTGCGGACCGGCTCCGGACTCGGGCGGCGGGGACGACGCGCGGGGGCGGAGGGGTGGGAGGGGATAACTGGCCGCGTGAACCGCATGGCAATTACCGAGCCAGAGCCGCTGCGAGCCGGCTGCGGGCGGCGGCGGCCCGGGCTGCGCGGGTCTGGTCCTGGAGCCGTTGCTGGAAATCAGAGCGGCGGGCGAGGGCGAGGGCTTCCGCGGCGCCCGGAGCTCGGAAACTTCGCCGCCGCGCCCCGCTCGCTCCCCCGGTCTCTCTCTCGAGCCTGCGCACGACTTAACTGACCTCGCCCCCGGGTTAGTTCTTCAGTTTACGAGACGGTGCCGGCGTAGGTGAGATGAAAGGGGCGGCCGGTAGCCAGAGAGCTGGGGTCCTGGCAATGGAGTCCGGACTCCTAGCTGTTTCGTGTCCCGAGGGAGCGCTGCTCTGAGGTTAAGCACTAACTGGTTGAACGTGGATGGAATAGGTGCGATTGATCAATTGCGGGGCCGAACCTTTGCAAAAATGTGCTGCTTACTAGTTTCTTTCTAGAAGAGAAACTTGTAAGGTCTTTTTTTTCCCTTTTTTTTTTAAGAAAGGGATTCTCAGTCTTCACTGCTTTTTCTTACGATGCTGTCTTCCAGGAAGCTAACTTTCTGTTGTCTCCTGAGATTTTTTTGTTCCCACTGATGTGAATCGCAGAGCTTTGAAAACGACGCAATTGTATGCATTAGGAAAGTAAACTCAAGTATTTTTTTATGCATTTAAGGGTTTTGTTTTTTTGTTTTTTTTGCATGTGTATGAACTACGGTTTCATTAAGTGGCTTTTGTTAAACAGCTCTGGTGCTTGGTAGATTTTATTTTCCTTTTTTACTGGATATTTACAGTCACTATTAAAATCGGAAAAAAATTAAAAGGCAAATGATCTTCATTTATCTTTAGTAAAGGCAGCTCCTTAAGGCTTTGTATGTTCGGACATGGGTTTCAGTAGTTGGAGTTATCTGCACTCGGTAAAACTAGGCTGTGGTAGTATTATTTCCATATTCTTAGAGTTGTGATTGATACCCAGCATGTCCAGTTGTTAACGGTTATTCATGAAAATGTGTTTCTGTAGTTGTATAGGTTAATATATATATATATAATATAGGACATTTGGCTTTATCTTTGAATTTTAAAAGGACAGCTCTACTTCCACAACTAGAATTATTATTCTTGTCTTTATTGTAGTATTAAACTTTAAGACGGATTTAAAAATACTTGAAGTGTTATATAATTGAAAAAAATTGATATAACTCTAAGTGAAGCCAAACATGGCATTTAACAAGCTCAGTGTAAGTTTTAATTTGAATAAAGTGTGCATGTGTGTACCCATTTCTTGAAAAAGGAACATCTTAAGTGAGCCAAAATCTTTTGTTTCTCTGAAGGGAAGCAAGATTGTTAGAGGACTTAATGAAAGCATTCAGGCCACCTGTATAGTCCTTGTGTCTTTTATTTAGTCACTAGAAGTTCCCCCAGTGGGTTATCATAATGTTAATAGCTCATTTAATCCATGTTGTGGACAGGTGCCAGAAGGGGAATCTGAAAATTCTGTGTGAACCAACACTGGTTTCGTCCGAGCTCCTGCCTGTCTCGTGCTTGTCAGTAGACTCAGGCCCTGAGCCACCTGTGAAGCGCCTGTTTCTTTGACTGTTAGACGTGAAGGGATCTCAGCGGTTCTTTGACCTCCTATCAAGTCCGCCACCACCTGTTTTCCACCCCAGTTTGGCTGAGTTTACATAGACTCAGTAAACTGAATCAAATTAGTGCATTATTGTTGCATTAAATGTTGTCTCAGTGGCCTAATTTGTGGCCTAAAGGACCTGACTTAATAGCAGGAAGCCATAAGGCTAGGTGTCTGTTTAATCTTTATGAGTGGGAAATTGCAGTAGGTAAGCTTTCTTTTGACCAAACTATATAGATGATGAAGCCAAACTGTATTTTTTTTTTGTCCCACTTAATTGGTCAATTTGCAGGTGTTAGTTTATCCTTAGGCACTGGAAAGGAGTTTTTGAAATGAGTGATTCAGGTCATTCAAGATCATTGCCACTTTGTCTTCTGATTGCAAAGTGTAGTGTGTCAGATGAAGAATCTGTATGCTTCATATTTTAAGGTTTTTAAAAATCTTACCTTTAAGTCCCAGGTTTAAACGTACTGCCAAAATTCTTGCTTAATCCCAAAGGCTTATTATATGTGTGGATATATATCTGTGGTTAAATGTCTTTTTACAAACTAGGAAAACCAGGCGATATTTAATCCTTATCCTTCATAGACTGTTGGAGCAGAGAGCTTCATATTAAACTCTGCATCACAGAAACTGATCTGGCATCTCCTATAGCCAATTTGGAAGCATTTTGAGGTGGGAGTGACCCCTTTCTCAGCTGCTGGAAATCAGAGCCATCTCTAGGGCAGCCATCTGCACTGTTGTTACTGGCCTGGTGTTGCACCTGGAGTTTCTGTTAATTTCAGAAGGCTGGATGTGTATTTTCCCATGTTCCCCTCCTTCCCTCCCCTCCCCTGCTTGAGCCCTGCCTCCAATCTCCATCCATTTATGGACTCAGCAACTGTGGCTCTCCTCTGTGCCGAACACTGGGCTGGACACAGGATACAGGGGGACAGCGCTCATTTCCTGCCCTCGCGGAGCTTGCAGTCCAGTGGGGGAGAAGGACAAATACGCGGTCGGTTATATCCAGCATGATAGGAACAGGGTACTTGATCCTAGCACCTCAGTGAGCTGGGCAGGGGCGGGGAGGTGGATATTAGGGTGAGTTCTGAGGGGAGAGTGAATCAGAAGGGAATAATTCAAGGACAGGAAATGACGTGTATGAAGCAAATCGTAGAAACCTTGGTTGTGACATGATTTGTGGCATGCTGAAACAGACCATGTTATCGTTAGGAAAATGGTGGGTTGGGCTTATTATAAATGCCTCTTCGATCCTGTTTTTACATGACTTATGTTTTACCCTGTGTGTGTGTGTGTGTGTGTGTGTGTACACGCATGCGCGCATGCAAGTAGAACATAGGAAATCCATGACCTGGGCTTACATTGGTTCATAGACAAGGAGGATAGTTTTTTTATGGGGCAGGTGTTAAGAAGGGAAGGAAAAGAAGAAATGTAGAACACCGAGATGACAATAAATGTGAGGACTGAAGGGCAGAAAAAACGACGTTTAGCCTGTCTTTTGGCGGGGGATGGAAAGCTTGTAAGTTTAGAGCCTTCACCACTAGGTGGTGTCGTGTGTCCGGGACAGCTTGGTGGTTCCCAGCCTTGGGAAGTAGGCTTTTTTGGTTTGAAATAGTAAATTAGAGATTGAATTAGTAGAGTAGGTAGAGGTAAAATTATCAGAAGTCTTTCATAACAAGGCTTAGAAGAATATACTTAATAACCAGGCTAAGGGGAGACACTGAATTTTTGCAGACTGGGGACTAATGTTGCAAAGAAGTTTTCCTGAGATTGTGATTGTGGTTGATAGGCTAAGTAGAAAGGGGGCCAGAAAGCGGGAATACCGGAAAGCTAGGAAACACTGTGCCCGAGCAAATACAAATAAGAACTAGGTGGCAGCAGCAGAAACAGAAAGGGAACAGTTTTGAGAAATTGAAGGGGGGAAAAATGTCCAGTCTTGATAACTTTAGATACGGAGGTTTGGTAGTTAGAAATAAAAGATCAGTGTGTGTGTGAGAGGGAAGTGGTGGGGGCAGGGTGGGGAGGAGACAAGTGTCTCCCTGGAGGGAGGAGGCTATAAAGATTTTAGTACAATCTGTAGCTTTCCAAATAAATGGAACCCAAGGATTAGGTGACTTCCTTGAATCCACACAGTTGGTTAGGGACAAAGACTGGGCGAGATCACAGTTTTTGTCTGCTAGCCCCTTTTTTCTTATTTGATTTCTTAGGTTGCAAGCCTGTGTTATTTGTGATTTCGGAGGTGGTGAAACTCTTCCCTGGCATAGAAATGCGTAGTGGAATCATAGAGTGGAATGGCTGATGTTTTGCAGCTGGGAGTGGGTGAAAGGCTGGGTCCCGTAGGTCTGATGGTATCTCAGGAGGGGTGTTCCCACTCTTGAGGGAGGTTAAGGCTGGAATGGGGGTTTGCAAAGTGATCCTTTACAGTCAAGGCATCGTGGGTGAGGTCTTTAAGGATGATGCCTTGTGCATGTGTGAAAAGAGTCGGAAGACAGAAGTTTGTCATGACAAACATGAAGAGTGTTGAAGAGAATCAGGAAAAGTTAGTGTCGTTCATGGCTTACGTGTTGTGGATTGCCGTGTGTTAGGCAGTGTGTGACACGGAAAGGACACAGCGGTATTGGGGAGGGTATAAGGAGTGTGACATTGAGTCAGGGAGTGCTGAGAAAAGGGCATCTGATTCGACATTGGCTTGTGACACCAGGAGAAGTTGTTTGTGAGGCCCTGGAGAGCCATTGAGGGGAGAAACGGCCTCTTTACAGGAGACAGAGGTCAAGGTAGCCCTGAGCACATATGTTTTTAGAACTTCGCCTGAACAAGAAAGAGAACCCTAAGGTGTGCGTTTGAAGGAAGTGAAGGTTTGAATGTTTATTTTCAAGTAGGGACAAACCTGTGTGTGTGTGTGAAACGGGCCTGTTGAAGGGGTCATTTGAGTGTGATGCCTGAGAGGGATAATTTAGGGAAGAAATTTTCTAGCCTCACAGGGTGTCTTCATTTGTAGCTGGGGTGGGTCCCATCTCTTCTGAGAGGTGGGAAGAAGGGAGAGTAGGGGAAGAGAGCATTTTAAGGAGAGGAAGAGGAGGGACCCTCTCCCTGGTGACTTTGCATTTTCTTACCCTGCAAGGAACGTTCACATTCCTGATCCATTATTAAGTGAAATACCTGTACGTACACCTGAAAATAACTATAATCATAATTTGGCTGGTAGTAAAACTTCACTAATTTGGGAGTGGAGGGTGTGGCTAGTGTTAATTGCCGGCTGCCCTGCCAAGGTGATGTTTAAGTGATTGCTGTTTGCAGAGGAAAATACATGAGGTGAGATGAGCTTAAATCACAGGGTAAACTGTGTTTATGGAGCTTCTCTGAGCAACGTTTGCCCTGGAGCGTGGGTGAGGAGAAAGTGGTTGGAGGGTGAGTAACAGGTAGTGGTCATGTCTTGTCTGTAAAAAGAGGAGAGAGGAGTGAATTGCAAGGCATCCGTCCCCAGCCAGAAATGTACACGCCACCGGTGTTCTCCTGACTTGTCTTTAATGTCACAATAGCTCAGAACAGCCAGAGACTGTGCTCTTCAGATACCCATAGACGTGTTTGATAGATTCATATGGGAAGCAAATTACATAGATTTTCTGTGGAGGCTCCTTAAAAATTAGGAGGTCTCTTTAACTTTCTTAAGGTTTTATGTCCTGAAAAAGAGTTGTAAGGTGCTGAGGGGAGAGACGTGGAGTTCTCACTGTCAGTATTGGTAGTTTGGAGACCTCTTGGAGTTAAATTAGAATCCGTTGTTGATCATTTGAAGGCAATATTTAAATGAAGTCATTGCTAGAGTAATCAGAACTAACAACGTGCAGAATTACCAGAAGCAGTTAAATGATACATACCAAGCTTAAGGCTGCTGTTCCTTTCTGGATTCATGGCTGGGCCCTCCACCCCTGTATTTACTGACCGACGTCCTAATATGGCTTATAAAAGATGTGGTATGCACCCAGAAAATAAAGAAGACCCAACCCATTAATTTTTCAGTGGCATAATGAAAACTTTTAAAAGTCCTGTTCATGGCTATTATAATTTATGAGGAAAATGATTTTTTTCCCCTCCTGTCAATGTTGTGAAGCTGCGAATTGGTCATAGCTGAATAAAAAACAGACTTCCTTAGTAGGAGACAATCTTTTTTTTTTTTTTTTTACTCTTATTAAATGATTTTAGAGGCCATTAAACATTTATTTAATATACAATATTTTAAAAAAGTCACTTACGTTTCATATTTTCTTTGACTACTTTGTGACATTTTTCTTTGAAAATGTAGGTATCTTCCCTGCAGTTTAGACATCTTCAAAAATACTTTAAAAATGTGACACTATTCAAACTGAACATTAAGCTCTGAATGAAAGTAATAAGTTCAACTCTAGTGACGCTGTTCCTGCTGCTGATACAAAGTGGGCGTATGTGGGAGAACACGCTAAGGGAGAACAGAGAGCTCTTCGTGCGAATATTTTTGTGGATTTTGTCACCATACGTGGAATTGATACTGTTTCCCTGTGGCGTGGAGGACTAATGGGCTGTTAAGAACTGGGACCTCTAAATAATAAATGTGTAACATTTAATAGAATTTATGCATGTGTAATGCTGCCTCCCCCTCATCCTATCTCGGGAGCGTATGAAACATTTCTGAATCTTCATCTTTAGATCTAAGTATTTGAATTGATGCAGTTACGTTCTCAGTGCCGGGGCTGGGTTCTGTTTTGTGAAGAATGTGTGGTCACAGTCATTGACTTGGAATAGTTGACGTGAAGGTCTCCCTAATGAAGAAATACGAGCGTGTTAATATCTGATTTCTACTAGGAAAATTATTTTTCTCTTATTTATGGATTTTCAGAAATCTGTGCTAAAGATATTTCAGCTGTGGACCTGAGGCCCTTTTCTGTAAGGGCTGAGCTAAGTAAACACTCTTGGTTTTCACTTTGGAAAATGCATAGAAATCCTAACTTACTGTGAGTTCAAGGACTATGATCACCTTCTAAATATCAAAGTGTGGCCTTTGGCTAAAATCATGTTAATTTTCATAAGCATGAACTCTAGGTAATGTACTTTTCAGATGAAATGGTACTAGTATCTTTTTTGGGTTTTTTTCTTCTCTGTTAAACATTACAGTTTGTTTTGCAGAGAGGACCAGCCACCGTTTCTTGGATCATGGCATTTTATAGCGGAACCTGAGTTCACAGTTCTGGGTTCCGTTACAAAAGGTTAACGGTATCTCCTACTTAAAAGTGGGTTTCTTTTCCCTCCTAATCAAAAGGATTGCCTTTAACAGTTGATTCTGATCACAGCGGCATTCTGTCAGCCATTACAGCAGAGTCCGTTCTGGGGTGGGAAAGGTTTCTGTGATGAGTGTGGTCCGGCTTTGAGGCGTCCCTGAGCAGAGCTGGCGGGGGGGGTTTGCAGAAGGTGGTCCAGGCGCGGGAATGGGGCTGTTGGCGGGGGGGGGGGGGGGGGGGGGGGGCCCGGGGTCGAGTGGCTGAGCTGCAGTGGGGAGAGAGCAGACGCAGTAAGGCGATGTGTTGGGTCTTCCCTTGGCCGGGGTTTACAGGCTGAGAGGGCGTCCAGGGCCAGCCAGCAGCGCGTGCCGCAGCGCGGGACCAGCCAGTCCTTATGGGTCGTCTGCGCATCCTAATGTTTGGCTTCAGCTGTTCAAAGACTGTTGGACCTGTCCTGTCTTTACCACGCCTCCGTGTCCGTCTCCTGTGCTGCTTCTCCTCCTCCGTCCTCCAAATCTTGGGGGCATCAGGGCTGTGTGCTTGGTTTTCTTTTCCTCCCCATCTGTGTTCTCTCCCTGGGTGATATGATTCAGTTTTGTGGTTTTAAATATCTTCTGTGTTTTCGGCCGTTCTCAGATTTGTGTCTCTAGGCTGGACCTCTCCCACACCTCTCCCTGCCCATTTGAAATCATTACTGGGGTAACAGTGGGTATTTCCACCTTAACTTTCCAAAACTGAACTCCTGATCTTAATCTCTAGATCCTGTTCCTCTTGGTGAGTGCCTGGCAGCTCCATTCTCCATGCTCAGCACCCAGTCCTGGGAATCTTGATACCTGTCTCCTTTCTCCCCTCTGTCTCCTCTCACTCCCCCCCCCCCCTTNATCCAGAATTTGACTGCTGCTCCCCACCCCCAGCACTAGCATTTCTGGGCTAAGCCACCAAGGCCTGTCACCTCTATTAGTGCAGCAGTCTTCTAGCTGCTTAGTAACAGTCTTATCAGTACTAGTTCACGAGTTGTGACGAGTGGACCAGAATAATGTGAGATGTGAGCAACAGCGGAAACTATCTTCATGACTTTTCTGTAAATCTAAAATCCTTCTAAAATTAAAAATCTATAGGAAAAAAATCTCCCTTACTGCTCTCCCCCGACGCACTGTGCCCCTGCCACAGTGGTCTCTGCTGTTTCTCTGACTCCTGCTTCTCTACTGGAGGTGATTTGGAGCCCCAGGGAACATTGGCAATGTCTGGAAACGTTTTTTTTTTTTTTGGTAGGGGGTGTGTGGTGTGAGATGGAGAAGATCCAGCAGGCTTTTAGGGGGTTCAGTCCAGGATAATACTGAACGTCCTAAAATGCCTCCTGGGCCTTTGGAATTTAGGGTTCTCTCTTTCCCTTCAGGTTCCTGACCACAGTCTCCTGCCCTTCTCTACTTTCTCCTTACTGCCTCGTCGTCAGTACTGGTGCACACTGTTTGCTTGTTTCTCACCGGGAAACATATGTCTTCCATGAGGATTTATTGCTTAGTTTGGCTCACTTTTGTATCCCCGGCATCTAGAACTATTCTTAGCACATAGCAGGGGTTCATTCAATACTCACTGAATAAATCAAATAATTGGGTGAGAGGAGTGAATGAATGATAGACACAGATACCATGCAGCTATGCTAAGAAATTCAGAAAAGGGAAAACGTAACGTGAACATTCCCCCAGCTGCCTATTCTCTGGAAGTTAACCACTGTTGACCGTTTATTTTTTTAATCCAGAATTTTTCTGTTCAATTTTCAGCACATTCATGTCCTGTGCCCACAATTCATCTCCCGTCCCTTTTTACAAACATAAATGGGGTCAGTTTCGCTTTGCCAGTTAACATGTCGGACGATCTCCACATAGCAACATAGAGAGTGCTGTCTTATTCTTTTTAATGACTGCATAATCTTTTATATGTGGAATTAAGCAAAGATAATTGCTTACAATAGAATCTTGGCATAATACTTGTAAAGTAGATAGCAGTAACAAATCTTGTAAAACAAAAGACAGTGCTTGTTTGACAGCTTTTTAAGTGTTTTTAAAAGCACTGTTTATATGTTCAAATACATATACACACATACACATTGTTCCTAGTTTGTAAATGCCTCAGGATCAGGGATCAATACCTGTAGGTTGAATTGAAGTTTTCCCTTGTTTTGATAAAATTATTGTATCATGACAAAATTAAGATTTCTCTGAATATTAGAACTGTTGACCAAATGAAGAGATCACTTGGGGGAGAAAACCGTTTTTCTTATTGTTTAAATGATGTTTATTCTCCTGGAAGCCAAAAATCTGTGTCCTCTCCGGGCTTTCTCCGCTGAGGATGTGGCGTGACGGCTAAGGAGCAAGGCAGGCCAGCTGCAGCGTAATTCGTAATTCGGTATCCGTTAAGCTGCTTCTTGGTTTGTCCTATCAGGACTCTCCTTTTCCCTCATGAGATGACTGATGGGCAGAGTCGGCAGTGGCACAGGTAGGATACTCTAAATTAATGCCGCCGTGCCAACTTGGGCTGGCCGTTCAGCCAGCCTGCGGTCTGCTGCCGCTCCCGCCTTCGGGCGGGACCCCCGTTAGCGAGTCTTCACCCGAGGGTTCCTTTGCCAGGGCGCGGCTGCCCTCTGCTGAGTACCGGGACGTGTGGTGAGGCTCCGTTGATTGGTAAGGTGATTTGTTGGCGTGTAGAGGAATAGTTGGTCTGAAAATAATTGTCCTGGCCACCCGGCAGGCCACTGGCCTTCCTTCCCACGTTAGAGGCAGCCCTGTCTCAAATGCCCCCTTGCCTTCCGTCTCACCCTCCGACCTTCCCGGAGGGCCCGCCATCTTGCTGCATTGATCGGGCCCCTTCCGTGTGTTGAGCTTAGATCCTTTAGCTGTGTGTGTACGTGTGTGTCTTGTATTCAGTTGTGAACACTGGTTGTTGATAGCAGTGGTGAGAAAGCATTGATGCGGTTGGTGAAATTTGCTTTGCTGACTTAGGAAAAGTTCTGTTTGACATTAAGCTGCTGGCTTCTCATTTGTAAATGGACTCTTTTTTGACTCACGTGCTGTAGAAGTGACCTCAGTATCAAAGTGATGTAATTATGTTATAATTATTTTAATACCCTTAGGTAGTTCTGGTGCTAAACAGGACAGTAAACCCTGACATTTTGTAGGGAGTGAATTTAATTACTTTCATAAAGAAATAATTTCATGATAAATTTTGAAAGGAGATTACACAGTGTCATTATGGGAGGTCATATGAAACCACCTTTCAGAGTTTTTGTTTTAAATTCATTGTTCAGAGCTTCTTGGGCTTAGAATACTATAAGTGGCATTAAATTTGTGAGCTTTGGGGCATTTATTTTATTGTGTGTGAGTAAACCTAAAAAAATGTTTGTCATCTTCTTTTGTTAACAATTGGTTATATTTGCCTTGAAGATTTAAATATAAGAATACAACTTAGTTGTTTGAGTCGGCAGTCTTTGATCGGATGCTCCTTCTGATTAAACTGGAGTCATCAAATATGAGAAAAAGATTTTTCCTAAACTTAGTAATTCCAGACATGTTAGAGGTATTGATACTTGGGAAACAGGAAAAAAGCCTAATAACTACTGCATGTATTAATATTTCATGCAGATGTACTGCAATACTTTATTAATCTGTAAGGTCCCAGACAAACTAACAGAACAAATTCACACTGTTTTGTTTGTTTTATTTCTTTGAGGTCATGATTCTTATTTCTTTCTTGTTCTAGGTTCCTGAGGGTTAAGCGATGGGGAGACCCCTGGTCTTGCTTCCACTTCTGCTCCTCCTCCAGCATTTTGGAGATGGTGATGGAAGCCAGACACTTGCCCAGATGCCTCTCCAGTTTACGCAGTTCCAGTACAACGTCACTGTGCACGAGAACTCTGCCGCGAAAACCTATGTGGGGCATCCTGTGAAGATGGGTATCTACCTTACAAATCCACTGTGGGAGCTAAGGTACAAAATTGTCTCCGGAGACAATGAAAACCTTTTCAAAGCCGAAGAGTACATTCTTGGGGACTTTTGCTTCTTAAGAATAAGGACCAAAGGAGGAAATACAGCTATTCTGAATAGAGAAGTGAAAGACCATTACACCCTGATAGTCAAAGCAGTTGAAAAGAATACTAATGCTGAAGCTCGAGCAAAGGTCAGGGTGCAAGTGCTGGATACAAATGACTTGAGACCGCTCTTCTCACCCACCTCGTACAGTGTTTCCTTACCTGAGAACACAGCCATGAGGACCAGCGTTGCAAGAGTCAGTGCCACGGACGCAGACATAGGAACCAATGGAGAGTTTTACTACAGTTTCAAAGACCGAACAGACATGTTTGCTATTCACCCAACCAGTGGTGCAGTAGTTTTAACTGGCAGACTCGATTACGCAGAGACCAAGCTCTATGAACTGGAAATTCTTGCTGTGGACCGCGGCATGAAACTGTATGGAAGCAGTGGTATCAGCAGCATGGCCAAGCTGACCGTCCACGTGGAGCAGGCCAATGGGTGTGCTCCCGTCCTAACGGCGGTGACGCTGTCCCCGTCAGAGCTGGACAAGGACCCAACATACGCAATCGTAACGGTGGATGACTGCGATCAGGGTCCCAATGGGGAAATAGCTTCCTTAAGCATTGTGGCCGGTGACCTCCTTCAACAGTTTAGAACGGTGCGGTCCTCCCCGGGGAGCAAAGAATATAAAGTCAAAGCTGTGGGTGCCATCGACTGGGACAGTCATCCTTTTGGCTACAATCTGACGCTACAGGCTAAAGATAAAGGGACTCCTCCCCAGTTCTCTTCTGTAAAAGTCATTCGTGTGACTTCTCCGCAGTTCAAAGCTGGCCCGGTCAAGTTTGAAAAGGATGTTTATAGAGCGGAGATCAGTGAATTTGCTCCTTCCAATACACCCGTGGTCATGGTGAAAGCCACGCCTAGTTATTCTCATTTGAGGTATGTTTTTAAAAGTACACCCGGAAAAGCTAAATTCAGTTTAAATCACAACACTGGTCTCATTTCCATTTTAGAACCAATTAAAAGACAGCAGGCGTCCCATTTTGAACTCGAAGTAACAACAAGTGACAGAAGAGCCTCCACCAGAGTCTTGGTTAAAGTCTTAAGCGCAAATAGCAATCCCCCTGAATTTACCCAGAGCGCTTACAAGGCATCTTTTGACGAGAATGTGCCCATTGGGACGACAGTCATGAGCGTGAGTGCCGTAGACCCGGATGAGGGTGAGAACGGCTATGTGACCTACAGTATTGCAAACTTAAATCACGTGCCGTTTGTCATTAACCATTTCACTGGTGCCGTGAGTACTTCAGAAGACTTGGACTACGAGCTGATGCCTCGAGTTTATACTCTGAGGATTCGGGCGTCAGACTGGGGCTTGCCATACCGCCGGGAAGTTGAAGTCCTTGCCACGGTGACTCTCAGTAACTTGAATGACAACACACCCTTGTTTGAGAAGATCAACTGTGCGGGGACGATTCCCAGGGATCTAGGTGTGGGGGAGCAAATAACTACCGTTTCCGCCATCGATGCCGATGAACTTCAGTTGGTCCGATACCAGATTGAAGCCGGAAACGACCTGGATCTGTTTAGCTTAAACCCCAACTCTGGGGTGCTATCCCTAAAGCGCTCGCTCCTGGATGGCTTAGGGACCAGGGTGTCCTTTCACAGCCTGAGAATCACAGCTACAGATGGAGAAAATTTTGCCACACCGTTATACATCAACCTGACCGTGGCCGCCAGTCGCAAGCCAGTACACTTGCAGTGTGAAGAGACTGGCGTTGCCAAGATGCTGGCGGAGAAACTCCTGCAGGCGAATAAGTTACACAGTCAGGGAGAGGTCGAGGATATTTTCTTTGATTCCCACTCTGTCAATGCGCATGCGCCTCAGTTCAGAAGTACCCTTCCAACTGGCATTGAGGTAAAGGAAAACCATCCAGTGGGTTCCAGCATAATTTTCATGAATGCTACTGACCTTGACACTGGCTTCAATGGGAAACTGGTCTATGCTATTTCTGGAGGAAATGAGGACAGTTGCTTCATTATTGACATGGAAACTGGAATGCTAAAAATTTTATCGCCACTTGACCGTGAAACAACAGACAAGTACACCCTGAACGTTACAGTCTCTGACCTTGGTATACCACAGAAGGCCGCTTGGCGTCTCCTAGATGTCAGAGTTCTGGATGCCAATGATAATCCCCCAGAGTTTTTACAGGAGAGCTATTTTGTTGAAGTGAGCGAAGACAAAGAGATAAATAGTGAAATCATCCAGGTTGAAGCCACAGATAAAGATTTAGGGCCAAATGGACATGTGACCTATTCTGTTCTTACAGACACAGATAAATTTTCCATCGACGGTGTGACTGGAGTTGTTAAAGTCATGCGCCCTTTGGACCGGGAAGCCCAGCATGTGCATTACTTAAAGATTGAGGCCAGGGATCAAGCGCGAGAAGAGCCCCAGTTGCTTTCCACTGTGCTTTTGAAAGTATCATTAGAGGATGTTAATGACAACCCACCTAAATTCGTGCCACCTAATTACCGTGTGAAAGTTCGAGAGGACCTTCCAGAAGGAACCATAATCATGTGGTTGGAGGCCTATGATCCTGATTTAGGTCAGTCTAGCCAAGTGAGGTACAGTCTTCTGGATCACGGAGAAGGACACTTTGATGTGGACAAACTCAGCGGAGCAGTCAGAATTGTACAGCATTTGGACTTTGAGAAGAAGCAAGTGTATAATCTCACCGTGAGGGCCAAAGACAAAGGGAAGCCGGTTTCTCTGTCTTCCACTTGCTATGTTGAGGTGGAGGTCATTGATGTGAATGAGAACTTACACCCACCAGTGTTTTCCAGCTTCGTGGAAAAGGGTGTCGTGAAAGAGGATGTCCCTGTTGGTTTCTCCATAATGACAGTGTCTGCTCATGATGAGGACACAGGAAGAGACGGGGAGGTCCGCTATTCCATTAGAGACGGTTCTGGTGTTGGGGTTTTCAGAATAGATGAAGAAACAGGTAAATATGTTATTACTCTGGTTTTCCTAAAGGAAATCTCTGCCCCGCACTAGCTGCTTTACCGTTCCCTTTTGGCCTCTCAGGGCTCAACACAGAAGTTGCGTGCGTCCTTTTTGTCCTTTCACAGGTGTCTCTGTGCGTAGTTAGCAATGAGTTTGGAACCAAAGGAACCTGAATGACTTGGCATAAAATGAGTTTAAAAAAACAAAAACAAGCAGGGGAAAATTGACGTCATCACCACTGATACCGGTCTTTAAGTTTGTGCTCTGTATTATCAGAAGCATCATTGTGGTTTCGCTGTAGCTTTGCGAAACCGTTCCAAACTGCACACTTAGGACAGCCCCTCCCACTGCTAAGATGCCTTCTCGAGATGGTGGTACACACCTGCAAACCAGTGCCGGGCACAGAGAGAACGCTCTGCTGGAGCTTCCCTGATGTGGGCTGCTTTCCTTAGGAGGTCCTCCAGGTTTTGTTTGAGAGAGAAGCAAGGCAGTGCAACGTTGCATTGAAGGGACTTGGCTCTTTCAGGGTGATCTTGACAGGTTAGTTATCTTACTGACACTGACTTCATCTGTAAGATGGGGACACTCGAAATGGCTGCAAGATGAATGGGAGATAGAGTGAAACAATGTGGGAGGGCTGCCCAGCATGTGTTAGAGTCTATTGGTGCCTTGGGAATGATAGGAATGCTTTGTTACGCTACTCTTCCCCCTGGAATAAGAGCCTAAAACCAGAACATCCAAGACAGCCAGTTGAGGCTAGAGTGTGTGTTGTTTTGCACTTTGTTCAGATCTCTCATGGAGCTGCTTTTTACAGAATGGCTGTGTGTCTGTCTGCCCAGTGGAGTGTGAACCTTTGTCCTAGTTTGCTGAGGGCTGCCCTAGCAGAGCGCACAGGCTGGGTGGCTTAAACCACAGGCATTGATGGTTTCACAGTTCTGGAGGCTAGAAGTCGAAGTTGGAGGTGTTGGCATGGTTTTCTCTGAGTCTTTTCTCCTTGGCTTGTCTTCTCCCTGTGTCTTCACACCATCTTCCCTGCATATGTCTGGGTCCTAATCTCTTGAAAGGACGCCAGCCCTGTTGGATTAGGGACCACCCTGATGACCTCATTTTATTTATCTCTTTTAAGTCCTTATCTCCAAGTCAATGTTCTGAGGGATTGGGACTTGAACGCATGAATATTGGGGGACACAATTCAGCCCCAAACCATCTTTCAGGACAGGCTTTTAGCTCCTGCCTGTTCTGTCCTCGGGCCTAGCAAGAAGTACCAGGCATGTAGAAGCTGCTCATTAAATGTTGAAAGAATGAGTAAATTAATGATTATTTTGGCTTTGAATGTTGGCCCTCTGAGAATGGGAGTGGAAGAAAAAGGAAATTGGGTAGTAATCACAGTGCCGGATGAACTGCCTGCCATAGATGGAGTTCAGTTTGTTAATCTCCTTGATGTTTCTTTTAGGAGCATATCCATTCTAAGAAAAGATGCTTTTCTTAATACATTGAAACTTTAAGTTTATATTCAGTAATACCACAAATAAATTCTTCAGTTAATACCCACCCCCCCAACCATGCCTACATCTGATGTGTATAAAGTACAAGAAACATATAATTATCCTAGAAACGAGTTATTTTAGAGGCTATGATATTTTTAATGTACTTTTGTTTTTTCAAGGGGTTCTTTTTCTAATGAGTTATGTACCACTCACGTGTGTTAGATGTATTTATATACCACTTGTCTAAAATACCAGAAAAAAATTTTTTTATTTAGAGATTTATTTTTTGTTTTTAAATTTCAGTGTAATGTATAAAATGCCCCATTTTTGTTTTTACCTTCTGCCATTTAACACCTTCAGTCAGATTTCATGAGATTGTCAGTCACATGACATGCCGTGATTAGCCTTCTGTAAACAACTTTGCTTTCTGTGTACAAATCAGTGTCGACGGCGTAAGAAATAAAACCATACACTAGGCAAAGGACTTTATTAACCTTGTTTCACACTGAATTCCCAGCCTTCTTCAGCTTCATTAGCTGCAAAGAATGAATTGTGTCTAAGCAAAAACTGAAAAGAGCTGCAGAGTCCAAGGGTTTGGGCTTAAAAATATGAGCGCTCTGGATTTTATCGGACCCCTGAACGGCATTTTACAAAGGACGTGCTAACGTAAAATAGCAGTTGCCAGTCACGTCTTCAGGTTCTGTCTCCTTCGGACGTTGACTGCGTTCACTTTGCTTTGTTCTTAATTCTGCCCGCGATCTGGGACGTCCCCGTCATCCTGGTCTCCCGTAGCAAGCGGTGCTTTTCCGTCCACAGGTTGTGCGGGCGGAGTGGCAGCCCGTCCTCCTGAACTGGTCAGACTGTCCGCACCCGGTTGCTTTGAGATGCTGGGTCGCATTTCTGTCAGGGGCAGTGTCTCAGCAGGGTCTGTCACGGCCCGTGGTCACTGCAGGGGACGCTGGCACGTCAGCGTTGGCCAAGTGGAGCCCTGTTCCTTGGTTTGCGAACACAGTCCCTTCTTTAATCGCGGAGATATGTTTCCCCTGCCTTCTTCAGGCGGAGCGGGAGTATTGTATCACCCGCTGTGGCTGTCTGGTGACCCACCTTCTTTCCTGCCAGTGCATACGTGTGCTCGCAGTCTGGCGAGCTTCTCCTGGATCACCGTCCGTCCTTTCGTCTTGTTGGAGCAGAGGTGGGACCGCGGGGCTTGGCGGGGTTCGGACGACATGGGAGGGCGGATTAGGTTGGTGCTCAGGGTGGGTCTCGGGTGGCCCAGTGGAGATTAGGTGCTCACCCCTGGGGACACAACGCGGCTGTTAGAGCCAGATTTTTAAATAATAGTGTAACTGGCTGCTGTTGGTGATGCTATTTTCTTTCAGTCACTCATCCAAAGAATAGGATATATATATATATGTATATATATATATTTTGTGATACCCTCCAATATTAATTCAAATTTTCAGGTACAGTGTCAACATGGAAGAATACGCAGAATTTAAGAACTGCAGCTAAAACAATGAGTATGTTTGTGAATTTCCTAAGGACGATTATTCCTACTTTTTTTTTTTTTTTTCCTTTTCTAAAGTCACTCTTGAAAGCCTAAAAAGAATTGGTACAAGTTGAAGTTGAGACAGAAAATAGAACCGCAGTCTTAATTTAAGTCATCAGGTAATGGAAATTATATGAGCACTGCCTTTTGGGTTTTTTTTTTTTCTTCAAGGGGAAGGAATATTTTCATTGTTGCTTTTTATGTGTGTATTATGTATTATTTTTTAGAGGAGGAGGGAGCACACGTGAGCAGGGGAAGGGGAGAGGGAGAGAGAACCTGAAGCAGGTTCCACGTTCAGCATGGAGCCTGATGTGGGTCTCGATCTCACCAGCCTGAGATGGTGACGGGAGCTGAGTCAAGAGTTGGCCCTTTTACTGATTAAGCCACCCAGGCACCCCTATTGTTGCTTTTTAAAGACTCATTTAGAATAATGAGTATTTTTTTGCCTATAAATTTAAGAGATTGGGATACTCTTACTACCAGGGAAAAAGGGGAAACAACCAACCAAACAAGACCGTGTTCTGAAATCTATAGTAGTTTTCGGAGCTGAATGGCAGTGCCGGAGTTTTCTAGTGGTGACTTGGTGGGGGGTGAGGGGATGAAGTAAAACTGTGGGCAATGGGGTTGGTAAGTGTGTAAGAAACTGTTGTCTATGTCTATAAATAATGAGATTTG
The DNA here is from genome assembly GCF_002007445.2 of Ailuropoda melanoleuca. Classification (NCBI taxonomy): domain Eukaryota; kingdom Metazoa; phylum Chordata; class Mammalia; order Carnivora; family Ursidae; genus Ailuropoda; species Ailuropoda melanoleuca. The sequence goes on along the minus strand of NC_048235.1, from coordinate 15,101,670 downwards.
AAGGTGCAAAGGTGGAAATTTCTCCATCACCTGTTTTGTGGTCTTCGGCTTTACAGAAAAAAGTACTTAATACACAGATTAATGTTTATGTTTTTTTGGAGTCGAATCAAAGTGATCTAATGGTATTTACACATTGGCCTGTTATACATGGTAAGATGCTCTAATTTTTGGCAATAGAATTACCAGCCCAAGTTACTTTAGAGAGAATTACCAGCCCGAGTTACTTTAGAGAGAATTACCAGCCCAAGTTACTTTAGAGAGAATTACCAGCCCGAGTTCCTTTAGAGAGAATTACCAGCCCGAGTTCCTTTAGAGAGAATTACCAGCCCGAGTTACTTTAGAGAGAATTACCAGCCCAGGTTACTTTAGAGAGAATTACCAGCCCGAGTTACTTTAGAGAGAATTACCAGCCCGAGTTACTTTAGAGAGAATTACCAGCCCAGGTTACTTTAGAGAGAATTACCAGCCTGAGTTACTTTAGAGAGAATTACCAGCCGGAGTTACTTTGGAGAGAATTACCAGCCCGAGTTACTTTAGAGAGAATTACCAGCCCAGGTTAGTTTAGAGATTTTTGGCAAGATAGTTGGTATCATAGCATAGAATTCTTTCAGGAGAAGTCAGTATGTTTTGTGCAGTAGAAATAGTAAAGTTAGATATGTTCTTTTTGGGGGTTTGTGTAGCGAATTCCTAGTGCAGGTCGAAAGCGTGGAGAGAGGTACCTGTCTGATGGGAAAAAGGAGGAGAAGTTCAGGAACGCCGGTGGGGGCCCCGGAGGACATGACACTAAAAATCAGTGTGGGTTGGAGATGGCCTGGCTCTGGTCAGCTTTAATAGCACTTTTCCAGAACTTCAGACGCTGTTCATTGCCCGTTTCTTTTGTGCTGTTACTTTGTCTTGCGGTGACGCATGTCCTACTGGGCCAATTCACAAGGGCCTGTGCAGGACCGAGAAGCTGCCCACTTCACTGTTCGCTTCCTGCCTTTGACTTAACTTTAAACTGTAGTGTTGGTTGAATAATACAGATAAGTTTTTTGGATACTGTACCTATTTCAGCATTGTCAGATAGGTGTCATTTGTTTTCTTTTCATAGAACAGAGAATATATTCAGCAGTCTGAATTTAGTTCTTACTATTTTTATGGTCCTGTTCTTTAAAAAAAAAAAAAAGCTACTTAAATTGGAAACATCCCCTGAAAAGTAGTTTTTAAGTTTTTTCTTTTTTCTTTTTTTTTTTTTTTTGAAATAGAAATTCTATGAACTACCTAAAACATGTAGCCAAATGTGCAGTCCTGTTAGCTCTGCCTTTTGCACATATTTTGCTCATTGGCTTTGCAGGGAGGTGACGTGGAATCGCAGTGTGGGGGTGATTGTCATTTGACTCCTCTGATAATCTCTCACTGTGTCACGTGCTTTTCCTGGAGAGGCCTCTGGGTGTTGGTGAACCGTTCGGACAAATCCATGCCCACAGGATTGCTCGTCCATTTCAGCTTCGGCGGTTCTGTGAGAAATGATTTGGGAAATAGGTCTTGTTAGAGACCCAATCTGCTGGGCTCTAATTAAAATTACCCCCCCCATTTGTCTCCTGAAAAACCTACAGGGGTGGCCATAAAACAGATTTAACAGAAACGTTAGCAGAGGATCTCTGAAGCATGCGTAATTTCACATTTAGATTCTGATTTGTCTGACTTGATACTTCTCAGCATTCACCCCCATGCTCACGTCAAATGTGTGCCCGGTTGCTTTGCTGTAAGCTTCCAAGTTGAGCGGAATAGAACCTGGAATATCCCTCTTGCAGATTTATGGAATAAACTCAGTTTAGTGTTCTTGGCCGAGACTATACATCCAAGTTAATTATTACCTGAGCATCAGGAAAGAGGTGCAGCTGCTTGTTAATCTTTGAACTAAGGTAATGTCTAGAAAAAATGCTTGGCCAACAGATCATTTTTTTTAATTGTTGGTAGTTGGGGTCTCTTCCCCTGATGTATGTGTTTTACTGGGACGCCTTCAGTACGTTTTCTCCTCGGTCTAGAGTACTTTGGTTCAGTTTCTGGCTGTTAGTATAATGCAACCCAGTAAGAGTGTTTCCCCTTTCCACTTCGACTTATTTGGGGAGACCATGTTTTTCTTTAAGATAAGAGCAAATTTCTAAACTTACTAATGCTGTGTTGCTCTTAGAATCCCCATTGTGGTTTCAGAATTGAAATTTACATTTTGGTGAAAAGGCTTGGGAAGAATTAATATAGAAGTACAGCTGTTGCAATGAGATAAATCACCATTCATGAAATAGGGGAGGGAAAATAGGGACATTTTTCGGAAGAGAACATGGTTACATTCACATCATGAGGGAGTGGTATCGCACGATTCCTGGATTACCCATTTGGGGACTGGCTCGTGGCTCTCCTTTGTTAGGGGGCACAGAATGAACGGATTTGTGTAGTGGAACCAGAAGGGAATTCCAATCCAGGCTAACCTTATTGTTGACATCAGGGAGAGGGGAAAATGTTTCTGGGACTTTTTTCTGATCTGGCAGAAGTCTGAATATTTAATTATTATCTAATTACTCAAAGGAAAAAAAAACAGATTATCCCCCAATTTAAAGTAGAATATCAGGCGTACAACGGGGACCTGTGTTTTTTCCTGGGGCCCGTTGTCCTGACAGGAAGTAGAATGCAAAGTACCATATTAATGGCCCCCAGTAGACCAAAAGCCTGAAAGAGTGGCTCAGAGCTGGGCCGGCCTTAGGAACGTGGTCTTCTGTAGAGGGACCCACTGCCTCTGCTGGAGCTGAGTCTGGAATTCCTGGCAGCAGGAACTTGAACAGAGACTGGGGGGGAGGCCCAAAGGGAGTTCACAGATGTGTCAGTGAAGGGGCTTTGGTGTTGGCATCTCCTCTAATGTGGCAGCAGCTGCTGTCCTTTTTGTTCTCGTCCTTGGAAAGTTGAACAGAAAAGAAACCAATTTCTTAGCCACAGTGAGAGTGAACATCAGGGCTTGGCAGAAGTTATGTTGTGATAATGTGCTGTTGCTGTGTTGAAGAGTAACAGTTGGCTCGTGTGTGTGTGTGTGTGTGTGTGTGTGTGTGTGTGAGAGAGAGAGAGAGAGAGAGAGAGAGAGACACACGCCCTGAGTCCAGGCAGGGAGGGCATGGTAATTCCTACTGGGGACAGGAGCCGCCTCTGAAGCTGGAGGATGTTAAGGTGAAAATAGAATCTAATTAGGAATCCTAAGGAAGTTCATTTTGTTTTAAGCGAAAACAGATCTGCTTTTCTTTAGTTATTTGTAGGGTATTTAACAGGTTGGTGTGCTAAGCCCTGATGGCATACTGGTTGGGGGAGGAGTTGGGTTGTCAGTCTGTCGGGGCGAGATACAGGTGGTCTTCTCTTGTGAGGCAGAGTTAGAGGGGAGCCCTGCCATGCCTTTACATAATCCTAAAGGGAGTGTAAGGGCCAAAACCTGGACAGGATAGAGTAGGAACAACTTAAAATATGCTCTCTCTGGCTGTGTGCTTTCAGTGATTATGATGAGAAGGATGAAGGGCGTCAGTAGAATAAAGCACGGACACTTACTGCTACCGTCAGCTGTTGTTCTAAGCACTCTGTGTATATTCGTTTAATTGTCAGGACTACCAGGTAGATACTGTTATCCCCATGTTATTGACGAGGGAACATTCACAGAGAAGCGAAGTCACTTGCTTAAGGCCACTTTGAGCCGAAGGCAGCCGCTTAGCTGACTGAGCCACCCCAGTTGCCCCTGAAAACTACTAGTTGAGTGGGATTCTGGACTGAACTGTGTTGACCAAGCTGGGCTGGGGACTTGAATTCTAGATGTTGAGGCTTGGTCTTGAGGAAGTATTGACTCTAACGATCTTCTTCCATCATTTCTTCTCAAGGTGGCATATTTGTCTTTAGCATGTTGAAGTGACCAGGATTTTAGAAATACGTAGGGTGGCATTTAAGCAATTTAAGATTATTCCAATGAAGTGATTATTAGTGGGGGGGGTCATGCTGAGCACAGACTGTGCATTTCACTGTCTAATGTCTTATCTGTTTGCAGTTTTTTTTAATTTTTTTTTAAAGATTTTATTTACTTATTTGACAGAGATAGCCAGCAAGAGAGGGAACAAAAGCAGGGGAAGTGGGAGAGGGAGAAGCGGGCTCCCAGCGGAGGAGTCTGATGTGGGGCTCGATCCCAGAACGCTGGGATCACTCCCTGAGCGGAAGGCAGACGCTTAACGACTGCTCCACCCAGGCGCCCCCAGTTTGCAGTTGTGAAGGTCCAGTCGTCTCATAAATAAAAATGCTGCTGGTCTGAACTATACGGGATGTTAATTAGAACCTTTTCTCATCAAGACAATGTTTTAGATGGTGGTTAGGGTCCTGGCTAACCTTTAAAAGCAATTTTAACCCACTGAACAAATAGCTGACTTACAGTCCCTACTTCCCCCTCCCCCCCGAATCACATTCCTGATAGTCCTTGTTCTCTGGCATTGTTCTCCTTGAGGTCTTGGCTTCAGTATCTGTCCTTACTGGCCATCTGGTTTGTGCCAGTGACCTTGTTCTCCTTCTCAGCCCTCTTGGCAAGGAACCATTTTTATGTTCCAAGACTCGATGAAGACTTGAGCGTTCATAACTTGATGAGTGGCCTCTGTGTATAGACATTTAATGCTCAGTTAATACCTGGCCATTTATTTTCCCCCCTCCTCTTGCCTGCCTTGCCCAATTATGAAGATTGAATAGATCTTAAAACTTTAGGGGTTTGGGCATTGTTGGATTTTGGTTTTTAACCATTGAGTTCCTGTTGTTTTGACTTTATGGATTATTTTTATTCATAAGACTGGGTTTGTCAAGATTTTATTATCTATTCACTTATAATTTGTACACTGTTACTTTGCAATTACCTTTATGGCCCTTAAAAAAAAAAATCAAGCGTGTTGGTTATAAATCATGCGTGCTGCCCAAGACATCCTGCCACGGAGCAGTCTTTCGGGTCTTAGTTACTGGGAATAAGTGCGCTTGGAGAGCTGCCTCTTGAAGGGCACGTGCCTGTACTTGCTGAGTCAGCTGTGACCCGGTGCAACGGCGGTAGCGGTAAGTCTAGGAAACTCTTCACATGTGCGCTTCCAGGGTCAGCTCCCTGGTGAGTTTGCCTTGCCGGCTACACGGTGACCTTCCCAGAGTGTCAGAGCGGTGTAGAACCCGTTCCGTGGCCAGGCCTCCGCGTGGCTGAGTGAGCTGGCCTGTTGGAAGACATTCTTCAGGATTGTCGTCTTTTTAGTTTCAGCCTAGTTGATTTTTTTTTCTTTTTTGATAAAAGTTACCCAGCAGTTTCTGTAGTTTCTTAAGATTTCTTTCTCGTTTGTGGTTATTTAACTATATTATCTTTTTATTGCTGGTGAGCTTTCTTCTTTGTCCTTCGTATGTAATTATGGGCCACAGTAATTGAATGCTTACCGTGAACCAGTGCTATTTCAAGCTCTTTTCCTGAGCTGTCTCCCTGGATCGTCACAATAATTCGTGAGTAAAATTAGACGGTAATGTGCCGTGTTCATGTAGGGCCTATATGAAATTCTAAATATTCAGCAAGTGATGGGGACGATGGTACATACTGACCTCGTGCCACTGCATTTTGAAATCGTGTGTGTGTTAAGCGTAGTAGAGATGGATGGGGTTTGAATGTGGTGCTTTGAGATTATTATGGTAGTATAGACATGACTCTTAAAGCAGAGGTGTCCATCTCTCATCGAATATTTCTTAAAACCATTTGGTGTCTCCCTTACATAAAGCCCAAGATTTTTGCATAAGCCCTTGGGCCCTGAGAGACCTGCGTCCCTCTCCCACTTGTCTGTGCTCACTCTTTTGCTCCCAGTCATCCTGTGCTTCAGCCAAATGAAGCCAGGCCCTCCCCCCTGCTCCACCCTGTTGTGTCCTGTCTCCCTGTCTTTGGGTGACACATTGACCACTTGATCGGCTCTTACTAACCCTGACTCTGCATAATAAATCTCTCCTGACTGGCCTTCTCCTTCTTATGGAGCTCATTCTTCTTTTCTTATGTGTACTTTTTTTTATATTGCTGGAGTATCACTCTCGTGTGAATGTTTATTTGTACTTTTTCCTCTAAATTGTCAGCTTGTGTGGGTGGATGCTAAGCCTTTAATAACCACTGGACTCACAAAAGAGGAACTCAATAAATATTGTTTAGGTCAGCCTCACAAGCCATTGTTGCCTCTCTTGAAACAGGTAGTCTGCTTTGTTCCAGGAGCACTTTCTGTATGCTCTTCTGTCACATGTCGAGGTATTGTTTACCTTTCTCTTGTCTGTCTCCCAGAACTCAAGGACAGCTTAGTCTTAACTCCTTTTCTAGCCTCTCCTAAGCACAGTGGCCGACATGGCAGTGTGTAGCCCGTGTTTGCTCGACAGACTGATTATACCATATTAATGATGGTAGTCATAGGTTGGGAGAAACCTTTCCTCTACCACCTGTCTGTTTCTAGACTTCCAGAGGTTCTAAATAGTTTTGACATTACAGAAACTTGAAAATCTGTGGAAAGCTGTACATTCTGTCTTCAGAGACCGAGATTTGGTTGTAATAGCGGGAGGCTCATGAAGAGCTGACCGTCTGTGTCCTCGAATCCATGGTTTTATGTCCCTTTGTTCTAGAGGTTCCAGGGCTGCCAGTTCTCTTGAGTTCTCCTGAAGGAGGACCAGATAGCAAGGAGAAGGGTGGTGATGGGTGGTGATGGGTGGTGGGTGGCGGTGGTGATGACGACAGTGACAGTGGTAGTGACATGCATTTGAAAAAGCCACAACAGCCTACACCTATTTTTATATACACTTCATGGCTCTTAGTGTAACATGTGCTTATTACACGGTGGGTGTCACTGCTGTTTTGTAAGTGAGGGAGGCCAGCCTGTACAGTCGACGAGTAGCAGCCACTTCCATGTATACTTGTATGTGTGCTTGAGATGATTCAAGACAGCCTGTCATTCAAGACTCCTTCCAAGCGGTGCAGTAGCCTGTTGTTCTTTGTAAACCTGTATCCTCAGAGAGCCCTGTCTCCTCGTGTAAGTGCACAAGACAATTATAATAAAATAATTGCAATACACACAGTACATAATATATCTGTTTTTAAGTTAAGCAGCCCTCTAGGCCAGGCTCTGATCTGTTGTGTTGCCAGCTTACCATGGAAAGCCTCTGTTGCTCAGCTAGTATGCCTGTATTTATTAAAGTAAAATCATCTGTCAGAAAGACTTCTAATCATAAAGTTAACTTTCTTCACAGACTGGATTGTATTTAAATGGACTTTAAAAACCAGAGCATTTGGGGATTAATAAACCATTTTAGTTTTGTAAATAGTCCCTTATTCTGTACAAAGGAAAAAAAATGAAAAATAATGCCTATTGTTAACGGTTGCTCTTCCCATAATGAAAGGGTGGTTTTTCTCCTGCCATTGTAAAAGGAGCATTAAACAGCTTTACAGCGATAGATGGAATAAATGCATATGTGGCAAAATGTTCTGATCTGTGGTTTATGGGCATTGATATTCACATCACTTCAAGTCGGTATGTTTTTTGACCCCTGGAGAGGAGTTTTTGTCAACAGTGATTTTGGAATCTTTCATGAAGTCATGTTTTCTTTATCATAACTTGAAGACATTCTGTTAGTTGAAAGTAAAAGCAGGTCTCTGGAACATGACTTTAAAGTTGGTGTACTTTAAAGTATTTTAAAGCAGTCCCACCATAAGTTCTTAGTTAAAAGGTCCTCTGAAATTCATTTGGTTTTAGTTCTTAATATTTTTATTCACGCCTTTCCTCTTAGAGCTGCTTGACATCAGGACTCCCAGACAGCTTTCCTGACTTCTGACTGTGCTTGGCACACAGCTGGTATTTAGTAAATACTTACTCGGTGATGTTCATCTTTTGATAAACCCAGTAAATGTTTGTCACATAATGTTGTTCTTTTGATCTGTTGCTCAGCTGAAGGTGTTTACATTTTTAATGGAAGAAAGATGAATTTGCTGTGTAAATACCGTTTATTGGGTGAAGCATCACAATGGAACTCAGTCACTTTTAAAGGGTTGATCTAAACATTTTTTTTTTAACAGAAGTATTTTTTCTTAATAGTGTGCTGCCTTGTGTACAAGATGAAATCTGATTAGGAAAGTATGAACACGCATAATACCCATGTTTGGCTTTAATTAGCTCAGTGCTGTTGATTTTAGAAAGAAGTCACACTAAGGAGATGATCACGTCTATAGAATATAAAGTTTTCTAATTTAAGGCTCATCATGATTTTTTAAATGGTGCTTTACATACAGTGTATGTCAAGAGTGATTTTAGCATGTTAAAAATCTGCTTTTGTCATTTTTCTTCTACAATGTGAGCCTGATGAGGATAGGTGGGGACTTTGCTCAGCTCCAATTGCTGGTGCCTAGAACTGTTCCTGGCACGTGGTAGGCCCAGCAAGCACTTGACGGATGAGTCTAATGTGAACATGGGTTAGGCTATTCCAGAATATTAAAAAGAAACCCATCAGTAACTATTACTGGGAAAGACCTTTTGAATTTGTTCTCTACTACCAATGAGAATTTCCTTTCTGTATCTAGGGGAAGTGTCGTATGTGACAGAGGACTGCCTGTTCTTTAAAATTGCTCTTCCCTTTAAAATGCCCTCATTTTCTGTACCTCTGAAATAGCTAAAAACAAGAAAATTAGAATAACATCCATAACAACATTTCAATAGCAATACTTTTTCCTTTTGTTTATATTTCGTCCTCTGTAGAAGCAACCTAATATGTCAGATTGAGTACCAAAGCCTAGGATTAGAAATAGTAAAATCTGTGACTTTTCAGGTGATAATACTGGATGAGGCATTGCTGTTTTCTTGGGCTGTAGAGTGGTGCTGTTGCTGTTGCCTCTAGCATCCTCTGGATTGAAAAATACCTTTTTTTTTTTTTTTTAAGATTTTATCTTTCTGCTTTTTTTTTTTTTTTAGATTTTATTTATCCATTTATTAGAGAGACAGAGAGAGCGCACGCGCGTGGTCCAGCATGGGCAAGAGGGAAGGGGCAGAGGGAGAAGCGGACTCCCCGCTGAGCAGGGAGCCGGATGTGGGACTCGATCCAGGACCCTGAGATCATGACCTGAGCCTAAAGCAGCTGCTTAACCAACTGCCTGAACAGCCCACGCGCCCCTACTTCTGACATAAAGGATGAATATCCGTTTATATCGTACATTATGTGGCAAATTTTGAACTTTTGAAAGACTCTCTCAGATTAGCAGGATCTGTTTTTGTTGGTATCACTATTGGTGAGTTTCCTAAAGCTTCAAAGAAGTGATCACTTCTGGAGATTTCACAGAGTCTTTGAAACTGTCCGTTTCCTGGATTAAATTGAGCACCTATAGATGTAACCTTTAAAAAGCTATTTGGGGGCGCCTGGGTGGCACAGCGGTCAAGCGTCTGCCTTTGGCTCAGGGCGTGATCCCGGCGTTGTGGGATCGAGCCCCACATCAGGCTCCTCCACTATGAGCCTGCTTCTTCCTCTCCCACTCTCCCTGCTTGTGTTCCCTCTCTCGCTGGCTGTCTCTATCTCTGTCAAATAAATAAATAAAACCATTAAAAAAAAAGATTTAAAAAAAAAATAAATAAAAAGCTATTTGTGTTTATGTTAAGTCTTTGAGGGGAATCCAACGATGAGGCTGTTTGAAGGAGAATAAAGTATGCAAACACTAAAAATACTTTACTTGCTTAAATGAATGCATCTAAATAACAAATTTTTTTGAAACTGTCCCTTGGTCTTGGTCTCCCTTTGTAACCCGGGCCTCTAATTCTGTGAACCTTTCATCCATGTGAATAGACAGCAGTAGCCTATTTGGTTAATTCTGTCTTTCTAATTTATAAAGAACTCCTTAGGATGATGAAAGGAAGGTCTGAAAACCTTTGTGGCAGTTTTCTCTGCACATTTGGGTAGAGATCTGTTCAAGGAGGCACATTGGGCACCTGAGAACAGGTGAGAGAGAAATGGGGAGATGATGGCTCGGTTCCGTTAGATTTGATGAAGGAGATTAGAAAATGGGGTGGATCCAGCGTAGACATGTCCAAAGCTCAGTTGGGAGTTTTATATGTGGGCTGGTAATAAATATTGTGAGGGAAATTACGGAGAATTGTTATGTAGCCTTTTGTTGAGAAATAAACTGCCCTGAAACATAGCGGCTTATACAGCTACCGTCATTTGGGTGACAGTTCAGTTGGTTGGCAGTTTGGGCTGGACCCTCGCTGGGTGTGTCCTCTGCTAGTTTCAGCTGGATTTGTTCCTGTTGGGTCCCTTGCTGAGCAGCTGGGTGGCTTGGCTTCTGGGAGTTGGGGGGGTGTTGGCTGCCAGCAGGGGCTCCCAGGGCCTGTGTCCGCCATCCTTCAGCTGCCTGGCTAGTGCGTCAGGGTTCTGAGCGCTGGAAGAGAGAAGTATCTCGGTCTCATGCCCTAGGTCAGAACTCCTACTCATTTCTCCATCGTGTCGGCCGAGTAAGGTGACTGAGCGGGTAGGAAAATAGGCTGCACCTCTTTTTTTTTTTTAAGATTTTATTTCTTTTTTGATAGAGCACAAGTAGGGGGAGCGAGAGGGAGAGGGAGAAGGACTCCCCGTTGAGCAGAGAGCCCAATGTGAGACTCTGATCCCAAGACTGGGATCGTGACCTGAGCTGAAGGCAGAAGCTTAACTGACCGAGCCACCCAGGTGCCCCGAGGTTGCACCTCTTGATGGAAGGGGTTGCAAAGTATTGGGTTCATTTGTCTGTCTGTCTGTCTGTCTTTCTTCCTTTTAAAAGATGTTATTTATTTATTTGACAGGCAGCGAGAGGGAACACAAGCATGGGGAGAGGGAGTGGGAGAAGCAGGCTCCTCGCTGAGCAGGGAGCCTGATGCAGGGAGACGCTTAACGACTGAGCCACCCAGGCACCCCATTTTTCAGTCGACTGCACGGATACTTTATCTGTGTTTTTTTTTTTTCCCTTTGATGGGGATGTACCTTTTGGATATTAAATGTGCACAAGAATTTAAAGGCTTTTTAAAATTGTGAAAATATCTGTGGTGTCTTAAAAAATTTCTACCTTAGCTATATATTCAGGTTTTTAATACTGTTAGAACATTTAGTGGTATTGAAGTACTTCAAGTTATTTTTAATATGCTTCCACTTAAGCTAGAACTTTAAGAGATACCAGGAGTATTGCATGAGAAGGTTCCAAGGCAGTAGCCCTTTGTTCCTTCTCTATTTCAGTTTCTATCACAAAGATTTCTTAAGTTTCTTGCCCCCAAGAGGATCCCAGTTTTTGGACAGCATTTTAATGCCAAAGGAAGAGACGGGTTGAAGAGTAAAAGGCAGAGGGAGTTCTTCACAATGACCTTTTGCTTGCAGATGGTGGTTTTGCTCCTTAACACCACCTTTCTTGCTAGTTAATTTGTCACAAGTTATTTCACTCATTTATTGCTTTTTCTTTTTTTAATGGACTTTTTTTTTTTTTTAAGATTTTATTTATTTATTTGACAGAGAGACAGCCAGCGAGAGAGGGAACACAAGCAGGGAGAGTGGGAGAGGAAGAAGCAGGCTGCCAGCAGAGGAGCCTGATGTGGGGTTCGATCCCAGAACGCCGGGATCACGCCCTGAGCCGAAGGCGGACGCCCAACGACTCCGCCACCCGGGCGCCCCCATTTATTGCTTTTTCTTAGAGGAGGAAAGACGTGGGGGAAATGGAATGCGAAGTAGGTGGAAGATTTGGGGGACATGAAGATAGAAACTGGAGTAGAGGGGAGAACACCAGAGTGTTGCTTTGGTGTCTTTTGGCTTCATACACATCCCTGATATCTCTGCTGAGTTTCAAGTTCAGTGGCATTGTATTAAAAATAAAGATGAATTTTAGTGCTGCTTACTATTTTGTTAAATTTGGCTTGTATTAGAATTGTTAGGGGACGTATTTGCAACAGAATAAATAGGAAATAAGGCTTCATGATGAGTTGAAACAGAAATCGCAGGATTTGAAGCAGAAACTCCTAATTGTACTGATGCACTAAATATTCTGATGTTTCTGTCTGGAAATTTGGGGAGAGTTAATGTCTTTGAACACGTTGACCTGTATATAGAAAAGGAAACTTGGGAGTATCTTTCACAGGGTTCTTTTAGAAAAAGAAAATACAATGGAACTCCAGTCAGCATTTTTTGCCTCAAAGACATTAGAAAAACAAGCAAGTAAAAATAATCATTGTTAGAGATGAAAAAAAATAAGTGACCTCAGTAAAGCATAAATGTTTGCCATTGTTTACTGCTTAAGAGAGTTCAGGGATTATTAAATACCAAAACAGTCAAGTTTCTAATAAAACTCTTTCATGGGGGCGGTGCCTGGGTGGCTCAGTCAGTTAAATGACTGACTTGACTCTTGGTTTCTGCTCTGGTCAGGATCTCAGGGTCCTGAGATCGAGTTCTGCCTGGGGCTTCACACACAGTGGATGTGCTTGAAGATTCTCTCCCTCTGCTCCCCGCTCCCCCGCACGTGTGTGTGCCCTCTCTTAAATAAATAAATCTTTGAAAAGTAAAACTCTTTCATAGGATGAAATCGAGGTTCTGTAACAGAAACCTCATGTTTCATGAGAAACCTAATCTATAGGTGCTGACCTAAAATTTAATACTTTAACAGTGACTCTTGAATATGGTCTACAGAAGACCGCAATGTATTTAAGAGATTAACAGTTTTAAATTCTCTGTTTTGGGATTAGAGATGATCCTATTATAGATACCTATTCAGTACAACCTGTGTAAAGGAGGAGAAACACAACTAAACAATGCCTGTCCCCAATGGACCATAACACCATTTACTGGAAGTATTCTACCGTTTAGATTCTGTTACTTAGATACGAGTATCCATGTGAAAAGTGAGCTGATTTTCACAGTTTATATTAGCATAGTTGTGTAAATTCTGTGTTTACTTTCACTTTTTATCAGCTCTGCATAGGAGTTGGTGCTATGTAATACCGTCCATTATTAATTTTAACTATTCTAGTCGCCACACTAAAGAAACAGGTGAAATTAATTTTAATAATAAATTTTATTTAATCCACCAGATCAGAGAGGGTCATTTCAGCCTGAAGTCCACATAGAAAAGTATTAATGAGATCGTTTACATTCTTGTATTCACGTGACATCTTTAGATCAGTGTGCATTTTATGTTTAGGAACACGTCTCCGTTTGGACTGGCCCCATTTCCAGTGTCCATTACCACAGCAGAGGTTTAGAGATCTGTGCAGAGTTCAGCCACTTTAAAGAGTATTTGTGGATTTAAAGCCAGGCTCAGTCACCCAGGTGAGGTGGTGCCCCCGAGGTCTGTCCCTCCGTGACTGGCTGGTGTCCCCTTGCAGGAAGGGGAGGTGGAAAGGGTTAAGTGGTTTTGCATGTAGAGTTCCCTGCTGTGTGGGAGTCAGATCCCTCTTCTAATGGCATTCACTGAGGATGTTAAAAACCCATTATGCTGGTGTTGCAGAAAATTTCTTTGTCAAAGATGCTGATGGCCTGGATCCTGGCATGGCTTTTAAAATATTACAGTAAAGCAATTCTTGTGATGTTAAAGTGATGTCAAAGCCAGATGGAAACTCATTTTGCAGTCATTTGACTCGGGCGTTCTCTTGCTTTGTGTTAATGGATGTAGGAAAACAACCTAATAGTTACTTTCAAATTAGAATTTTGTTTTCAATTAAAAATTGTCCAGTGATAGCTTTTATAAAATTCTGAATGAATCAAGTCTTTTTTTTTTCTCCCCAGGATACACATCTGTTAATTTGCCCCATTCAGATTGCTTTTTTTGCAGGCATATTTGGGGTTGGTAGAAATTCTAATTTGATTTTACCTTTGAGATGCAAATCTTTCTCTGAAAGTATGATGTCTTAAGACAAATTTACAGTTATTTTCCGAAAGACTGGATTAGATGAGGTCTGCCATTTCCAAGTGAAAGCAACCTTTAGTCATTAACAAGTTCCTGTGGGTTTACAGAATCTTTAACTTGTATAAGTAGTTCAAAGCCCTTATTTTTTATACTTCTCTGAAATTGTGGACAGTCATGAGAAGTCCCTGTTACATAAACTTGCTCTTTTTTTGTTTCAGTGTTCTTTTCTGAGTTAAAAAGTCGTATTTTTAGATTTTGGAATTTTTGGTGTAAGTTTTGGGATGTGCACTACCGAGATGACTTTTTCATTTATTCTAGTCATGACCCTTTTCATGGAGTTTTAATGGGCACAGACTGTTAAAATCTCCTGTGTCCTGGCACTGCTGCCCTCGGAGAGCGCAGATTACCTGTTTCCATTTGGGCTTCCACATCAGACATTGTGAACGAAGCTTAAGTAAATATGTTTATTCTGTGCTGGCTGCTGACCAGGAGTCTTCAGCGCCTGGAGGTTTTTTCTTTCTTTCTTTCTTCTGCCGCTGCTGCCTTCCCCCCCACCCCCATCCCTTAAGCCCCTGTTGGGTGAAGCATCACTGTGACAGGTAAATAGCATTCCTCAGTAAAGCCTGAACTCTTCCCTGGCTCGCCCTTCATTTCGTCAGGACTGTTGATTGTAGAGATTGTCTTGCTGGGGACCCCATTGATTAGGTCACAGTCTGGTCTTCGGAAAACAGAGATGCCCCGGGGCCCCTTCGCTGCAGGGGATTTGCTAAAGCTTCTGTGAAAGGCCGCGTGGGGGTCTCCACTAGCACCTTGTGAACAGGAATCCCTTCAGGCAGCAGAGCACGTATTAAGGACCTATTAACTTCCTCAGGCTTCTCCTTGAATTGAAAAGCACTGGGGAGCGACGGAATAATAAAAGGAAATTGTTGCCAAAGCCCCTGGGTGCGTCTTGCCCTCTCTCTGCGGGTGCATCCCTTCAGCAGCGGGTTTATTTCCTGCTGGGGAGTCTGTTAGCTTTAGAAGTCCCCTTAAAGGTTATGGAAGGGGGGAGTTTGGAAATGATTATATAATGTTGATTTTTTTTTTCTTTGAAGAGTAGATTTTCTATTTGAGCATTTGCACAAAATGGGCAGAGAACTAACCGGCATTTTAAAATGAGCTTTATTTTCCAATAAAACAATATATCACCATTGTAGAAGTCTGGGAAAATGTAGACTGTTAAAAAGAAGGAAAAAACTTCTTAAAATTCTGCTCCGGAGCACCATTGAAGTTTTGTTAAATTGTGTGTACATACACACACACACACACACACACACCCCACACACACAGCTCCAGGTACTATATTAAAAAAAAAAAAAAGATAAATATATAATGCAGATATATTGTTGACTTCCTTTTAACATATCTACAGCTTTTTATGATTATTCATACAGAACGTGATTCTTGATTATAAGGAATGCTATCAGAGAGATACTCCAATATGTAGAATAACACCCAATTTTAGAACATGTAAATTGTTTCCTTGTTGGTGTGTTTCTGTTTTGCCCTCACATAAATTTCAGGAGGCGGAATTACTGGGTCAAAGAAAATAAAAATTTAAAAAGCTTTCTGATAAAAACAAATTGCCACATTTTCATCCAGAAAGAAAAGTCTCACTAGCCATTTGAGAATATTCATCTCTCTGCACTCTTGTTGACACTAACTGTTTGGATTTAAAACAGAAACCAGAAAGGTGCCATTATTTTTGGTGAAAAAAAGCTTACTTTATTGAGGGAACTATCATAATTGAAATGGTGATTGTTAGTTTTGTGTCTGGTTACATGTTTGAAAGTTCTTATTTTTTATAAACCAACTTTTTGAGACCATATTCTTATTTGCTTAGCTTTTTTTTGGATTTTTGTCCCCAGTGACCTCTTAAGGCTTGTTTCTTTAACTTGGCTTTTTTATTTTTTATTTTTTTTTATTTATTTTTTTTTTTTAAAGATTTTATTTATTTGACAGAGATAGAGACAGCCAGCGAGAGAGAGAACACAAGCAGGGGGAGTGGGAGAGGAAGAAGCAGGCTCCTAGCAGAGGAGCCTGATGTGGGTCTCGATCCCAGAACGCCGGGATCACGCCCTGAGCCGAAGGCAGACACTCAATGACTGTGCCACCCAGGCACCCCCAACTTGTCTTTTTTAAAAAATGAGTGTCTCCTGTGTGTCAGATAAAGGTCCTATGGGGGAGACCTCTAAAAATGGAGGCTTTTTATTTCACTTGGTTAGTTGCTGTTTATAAAAGCTTCTTTTTAGCGTGAATTTCTAATTTGAGTTGCTGTGAGGGTTTCCAGATAGTAAATGGGATTAAAAATGGGATTAAGGGGTGCCTGGGTGGCATAGCGGTTAAGCGTCTGCCTTTGGCTCAGGGCGTGATCCCGGCGTTATGGGATCGAGCCCCACATCAGGCTCCTCTGCTANGCTATGAGCCTGCTTCTTCCTCTCCCACTCCCCCTGCTTGTGTTCCCTCTCTTGCTGGCTGTCTCTCTCTCTGTCAAATAAATAAATAAAATCTTTAAAAAAAAAAAGTGATAAAGTTTTAGTTGATGATTTAGGCAATGGATCTAAGAGTTAAAATATAGGGGCGCCTGGGTGGCACAGCGGTTAAGCGTCTGCCTTCAGCTCAGGGCGTGATCCAGGCGTTATGGAATCGAGTCCCACATCAGGCTCCTCCACTATGGGCCTGCTTCTTCCTCTCCCACTCCCCTTGCTTGTGCTCCCTCTCTCGCTGCCTGTCTCTCTGTCAAATAAATAAATAAAATCTTAAAAAAAAAATAAAAGTTAAAATATAAAAATTATAATATAGGCCCAGATATTATGAGGTTAATACATTGATTTGAATACACTGAGGTGATTTTATTGACCCCTCAGAAAAAATACTCATTCAGAAATCCACTAATATTTTATGTTTTGCTTGCTTTATATTGCGTATTTAAAATAGTAACTTACAAAAACTGTATTTTAGAGTCCAGTTTACTAGTAAAATGATGGAGATGGGAGAATGGGGCAAAAAATCTCTCCATGGTTTCTTCAGGATTTGGGTAGAGAAGAAAATTCACAAATAATTATGGTACACAAACTTTCTGCCTTACTTGCCTTGGGGGACTCATTCTAAAGGCGGCCATGCTGAGTGGATACATCTTTAATCATCTGGAAGTAAGAAATCCATTATTTTTCTAAACCAGACAGTGGTTGTCTGTTTTAATGGAACAGTTGGTTGATTACAGCTCTTCGGGGCTTTATTTTCCAGTGCTTCCAATGCTTACTTCCTGTACATATTTGAATTCAGGCTTTAGGGATTGTTAAAAATGAGTCAGAGAGTCAAAGAATTTAGAGTAGGGATTTGATTATTTTTGGTATTTTGTAACATTACAATTAGACTGTTTAAGGGAAGTAGATTTCCTTATAGCTGGAGATTCCCGCAACTTGGTTGCTTAGACATGGACCTCTGTCTACGAATACCTACGGTCTACGAATACGTATGGTGAACTTGGGTGGGTTTATGGTGTAGCCTATCTGCCAGAGAGAACAGGGTCTGCCACTGTGTTCTTTTTTAGTAGAGAATGCTGTGCTTCTTACCTAGGTTGGAGGGAATAAAGTAGTTTCTTGTAAAAGTTAACAGAAAGTCTTCCCTGTTTTTTAAAGTAACCAAATTAGGTTGGCTTTATGGAAATCAGAGATCTGTGTTAATTACAGAATCCCATAGATAGAAAGCATTATTCGGGTTGAAAATTACTGGCTAAATGCTTCAAAAAGTTAAAGAAAAGAATCTCTGAGATGTATTCAAAGGAAAAGTTAAACTGAAGTAAAAAAAAAAAAAAAGAGTTTTTTTTAAAAACACATCCTTTACCTGAGGAGTAACTAGAAGTGCACAGGCAAAGCCAGGCCTGTGTTTGCTGGTCGCCAATCTGTGATTGTTTAAGAAAATCTAAATGAAGATTTTTCATTTCAAGTAAACTTTTAGGCCTTCATATAATTTATGTTCTAACTGAAACATAGGGAAGTTTGGCTTTCCTATTAATTTTCTCTTTGTCATGGTCATTTAATGCTCCCTGATTGCCGTTCCACGCACTCTCAACTACTTGAAATTTTGGTTAAGGACAGACAGAAATGCTTCATTACCGTTTAGTCATTCATGAAATGTAAGGCTTGCTCTTGCTGTCCCTGTGAGAAGAGCTTCCTGTGAGTGCCTCTGCCTTTTTGGAATGCTTTGTTTCCTCTAAGGGCGATGCCCTTGGAATGCCCTTCCAGGAATGAAAGAAAGATGAGGTGAGTCCCAGGCCAGATAAGACGGGTATGCCCTTCTTGGTTACGTCTCGTTCATTTTGGTTTTGAGACTTTGGCTGTCTACTGTATTTTTTTTCCCAAGGGATTAGGTCGCTGGTTGATTTTCTTCCTTTTCGATATAGTGTTTCATGCACAGATGGGGCTGACTTGCTGAATTCCTGAAATGCATGACTTGATTTTTAGACATAAAAGAAGTTGCCAAAAACAATGAGAGATTGACATTTTCAGTTAGTCCAAACTGAGCACAGAAGGGTAAATGAAAACCACACCCCTGGGTTTAATACGTTGCCGTATCCGATGTAAGCTTAGATTTGCTGCATTTTTGTTTTGTTACCCTATTTACATTACCTGAAACTGTCACCTGCTGCAGTTAATACTGGTGTGGTGAAGGGGTTCATATTGGTGGGGCGAAGGGGCCTGTGATTTTCTTTTTTCCCCTCCCCTGTTAGCCCCAAATTGATGATTAACATATGGTTATTGACTCGTGAAAAGAATATTGGTTGCTTTGGAAAATACATGGTAATTATTTAAGGTTTCCGAAAGAAGTTTCATAGTTATTTCATCCTGTTGGAAAGCGGCCAGGTGTCACTTCTGCATTCCGTGGGCTGGAATGTTCAGGTGTGGAAGGCAGGCACATTCTTCTCAGGAGGAAGCATGGTTCACAGTAGCTAGTGAGTCTTGTATGCGCGCCAACAGGAAATTTGCAAAAGCACTCTCTCCCTCTCAGCCCAGTTCTGGCCTTTCTACAGACTCACTTCAGTGTCCAGCACAAAGCACTAATACGGACTGTGTGGTAGAACTTCCCATCTGGGGTGGGAATAGTACAGCTGCAGAGGGGTTCAGTCCAGATCACAGACTTTAAGAAAAAAAAAATGTAATTAAAAACATCTTTTAAAATTTTGGTTGGTTTTTTGTTGTTGTTGTTGTTGTTTTTAAAGGAGATGACCTAGTTTTTTATTGTCAAATACCCATGGTTCATAATGACCTAATTGAGTAAGTAGATAGGGCTCCTATGGAATGAATAATTTCTTATAGATTTAATAGATTTAACACATTCTTTTTTTTAAAAGATTTTATTTATTTGAAAGAGAGAAAAAAATATGTACAAGAGAGACCACAGTGGGGATTGGGGGGGTGGGAAGGGGCAGAGGGAGAAGCAGACTCCCTGCTGAGCAGGAAGCCCTACACGGGGCTCGATCTTGGGACCCCAGGATCATGACCTGAACCGAAGATAGATGCTTAGCTGACTGAGCCACCTAGGCGCCCCTAGATTTAATACTTCTTAAATCCAAATAAACATGATTAATTTTAGCTTATTTTCTTAAGCATAGATCAGTAATTTACTAAACTATTAATTTACTTATTCAGTTATTTGCTTATTCAATTATTTGCTTAAGTGAATTACAGAATGCCTGTATGTTAGCTCAGTGGAATTAATTAGTCATCTTACTGTGCTATAACTCTTGAAAACAACAGGAAAATACAGTTTTATTAAATTTTATATGCAATATTTTGCTAAAAATTTTATTAAAATTTTTTCCGTGAAGATTTTGGGTGTCACTGCAGGAATGTAACCATTTTCAGAGGGACTCCCTGATTGCTAAAACGATTAATAACTCCAGAGGGTGAGCAGAGAGAATGAAGAACCAGGCAACAAGCCCTCATGGTCCTTGATGGATCTGTGATCTTGTGAAGGAGAAGAACCAGTTTATTGGACTCTCCTAGAGGCCTGGCAGGAGGCTGTGGGGACGGAGGAGAGGGGAAAAGTCTTTGTGGCCCGGGAGTCTGTGTGTCAGCGGTCTCAACTCCTTGCTTGGCTCCCCAGAGGATGAGAACTTTGGAGAAGTCACCAGTGGCCTTTGCAAGTGAAGCTTTGGGAGAATTTCATAGAAGCAAGATTTCAGATGGTGGAAAAAGGCCTTGATGAAGAGCTCCTTAATTTGTTCACTTGCTGATAACTATTTATTTATGTTTATTTTTTATTTTTTTGCCTGTGACCATTTAGTGACAGCCTCGCACACGCCAGCGCGTGGTTGCCGGAGTTCTGCACCGTACAAGGTGCGCGAACAGTCCTGTGGACTCGTGGAGCTTTCTTTCTAGAGCGAGGAGACTGCTAAGGAGACACGTGCTGGGAAAGATGCGCACACACGTTCTGCTTAGAAGTGCTGTGCGAAGCTGGAACAGGGGAGCATGACGGTGTTTTTGGAGGCTGTTGATGGATGAGACCTCCTTGAAAACCGACTTGTCAGGGAAGGACTTCTGAGTAGGAGGCCGCGTGCGCTGGGACAAGAGTGACAAGAGTGGAGAGGCAGCCCTTTGAGGGCGATGTTTGATCCTAGGGAAGCGCACCCTCCAAAACAGGAACAGGCATGTGTGGCTGGAGTCGACAGGGCGGGTGAGAAAGGCAGGGGCCCGGTGGCACGGAGGCGTGCGGTCCAGGACGTCCGTCCCAGGGACGGGGGTGGCCCTGCCTTACAGGGCAGCGGGGACCAGCAGCGTGTCCCCTTCAGTTCAGTGGTACATGCTACTCTTTTTTCCCCTACTGCTGACGCCTTCCTGTCCTCAAGCCCTGTTGCTTCCTTCGTTTCCCAGTCCAGGCTGTAGGCTCGCCTCCTCGGGACGCCTGCAGGTCATCACCAGGAACCAGCAGAAAGGAAGGAAGATGCTCCTCTCTTTTGCTCCGCTCTCCTGTC
This sequence comes from Ailuropoda melanoleuca, assembly GCF_002007445.2. Taxonomy (NCBI): domain Eukaryota; kingdom Metazoa; phylum Chordata; class Mammalia; order Carnivora; family Ursidae; genus Ailuropoda; species Ailuropoda melanoleuca. The sequence continues at coordinate 15,080,740 of NC_048235.1, read as the reverse complement.
AGTTCTGCTGGCTTGCCAAACCAGTTTTCCTCTTTGGTAATAGACTTTCTTTTTCTTTTGGATAAACACCCTTGGATGAGATTGCTGTTTTTAACTACGTATAAAGGAAATCATTAAAAGCCAGTTCTTTTCTCTCAGAAGCATATTTCTTATTTAAAAAAAAAAGTCTTTGCATGTCTAGGGCATAAAACACTTTCAGTTAGAAACTATTTTCGACTTTTAGCAGTTCAGAAGGTAAGTTACTAATATTTTGGGAGAAATCTCGGGGGGGAGTATGATGCATATTGTTGCACCTGGGTGGGGGCCTTAGGTGTTCCTTCACAGGTCTAGTGAAGGAGGCACGCTAACGTGCCTCATCTCCATACAACGCTAATAGTTTCGTACTATGGTGACTAAGGGTTAACTGTTACGTAGATACAAGGTTTATGCTTCAAATAAATTTTTTTAGCGATCATGGTACATTCTAGCAGTCATTTCTGTTGAACTTGGTTAGTTTTAACTCATAAATCGATAATGACGACTGGGACCTTGCTGAAGTTTGATCAAAATTTGATGAAAATAAGCGGGGAAGGAGATAGTATCTAGGGCAAAGATGGACATAATGTTCTTTGCTCCAGAAATTTCCAATTTGATTCTTTCCAGTTTTGACTATCAAGCCGTACTTGAGATTGGGACTTTATAGAGTCTCGTAAAAGTCATTCTGTACTTGATTGGGGCATGGGAGAGAGTTAACAGTTGTCAAAGGCTGCTTGAGCGGCATTGACACGGGCTGTGCACACATAACCTATTTTTTTATACCATCAGTGGAAATTATTTATTTATGTCTATTGAAGATGTTGCCACAGGGGTCTAAATTTGGCTCTGCAGTATTCAGTTCAGAACACTTAGGAGTATTTTGGTCACCTGGTCTTTAAGTGATTCCGATAGTTCTCTTTAAATGCCACTTTATCACAATGTAGTTTCTGTTGGCCAGTTTACTCCCTGGAGTCATAGCAGGGTCCGTGTAAGTACAGAGCTTAGGAATCAAGGTGTTACCCTTCTGGTAAGAGTCTTGCTAAATCTTGACTTCGCTTTAGTTTCTCAAGTATCACAATAGGTTATTAGTAGTAATTACCTTTATTTTATTTTATTTATTTATTTTTTTAAAGATTTTATTTATTTATTTGACAGAGATAGAGACAGCCAGCGAGAGAGGGAACACAAGCAGGGGGAATGGGAGAGGAAGAAGCAGGCTCATAGTGGAAGAGCCTGATGTGGGGCTCGATCCCATAACGCCGGGATCACGCCCTGAGCCGAAGGCAGACGCTTAACTGCTGTGCCACCCAGGCGCCCCCAATTACCTTTATTTTAAACTATTCACTTAGTCCTTCCAATACATCTGTTTTCCTCATTTTATATGTGAGGAAATTGAGGCATAACTTGAGTTTCCGAGTTCTTACAGGTGTTGGGTTTGGCAGTAGATGGGTGTTTAAAGTAGCCGAATATTACCTCTAAATTGCACCTTTTAGATTTGTAAAATAATTTGAATTTTTAAAATTTAAAAACTGCTTTGGAGTTAAGATAGAATTTAATACAGAACTCTTTTTTTGGATCAGAAGTGAGGGGAAATGTGATTTTGGAATGGATAGGAAAGGGAGGGGGGATTTGTGTTTGCTTCAACTGGTGTTCAGTGGTGTTCAGTTCACATAAAACGTACCTACCTTTTGGCAGAGCTGAACTGCACGTGGGTCTTTTCGGTTTTCTTTCAAGAACCGTAAATGGGTTCCATGTTCTGTGTTTCGAGCCTGTCTCATAGGAAGCCTAAACCCTTAGAGAAAGGAGGACGTGCTCTTCTACCAGCCTCGTGCGGTCGAGGACTCTGGAGACAGAGCTGTGTTTATCTAGTGGCCAGTGTAATACCGGCCTGTAGCAGAGGGATCTCATTCCTTTCCTTCTTTAGCCCGGGAGTGCTGGAAGGAGTTTGGCATGAGGCTTTGGCATTGCAACTGACATTTTAATCACTGAATAGCGCCTTGTCTTCCTGATGCGAAAACATACTTTGCAATACAAATGTCTTGGGCAGTTGTTCCTCCGCTTATGGAAACCTGTCCATCACTCTTCACTTTGAAAGGTTGCTTTAACATTGCTGACATTTCTTAAGTTCTGTTGAGTACACTTTGGATTAATCCTTTACACATACAGGTTTGAAAATTTTATGCACTGCACGTGTATTTCTTGTAGAAAGAATTAGAAAACAACACAAAGAAAAAATTCATTCCTATAACCCAATATTTTTAGTATGTATATACCCCCCTCTCCCTGTATTTAGGTAGCTCACAAAATGGAATTGTTACAGTCTTTTTTTTTTTTTTTAATTACTTAATTACATGTTGCATCATTAAATTCAGGCAGGGACTCATAACCTAAGAAAGATTTATTTGGCCTTTGTGTAAAAAATATGTATAAAATAGAAAATATTAAAATACCTAGTTGTTAAATTACTATGTTTCCTTTCTCAAATACTTGTGCTTTCTTCCCCTTCTCTCCTCAGTGTTTCAGAGAATAAATTACTCTTTTATTTAACTATCTTTCCCACAAGACCCTATTTTACTGCTCTTGGTTTCTCTAGCACCTCATACCATGCTTGGCAAACAGTAGGAACCCTGTTTGTTGAATGAATTAAAGAAAGTGTAAATCAAGAATGCCAGTTTTAAGATCAATTTCTAGGAAGATCCAGACTACATTATAAGCAACATAAAATCCTTTTTAATGAAGAGGATATTATAGGATATAATTTTTAAAAATTAAAAAAAAAATCTGTTTTTGACTTTTTCATCTAGTCCCAATATTTCAGTGAGATTTCTTTTCCAAAGAGGAGTATTCCTTAAAATACCAGTTTTTATGTGATACAAAACTTACAGCGGGCTTAACATTTAGAGTTCTGGACCTACCACCCACCGCTCAGTATTTTAAAGTTACTAAGTGCACTCACAGCTCAATTATGATCTTCTCACAGTGATCATAGATTATGTAATGCTTTATATACCACCTATTATGTTTAATGTAATATAAATTCAGTCTGAATTTTTATGTAGCAAGATCATAGGAAGAATACAGTGCACCTCTGAACAACGCAGGGATCAGGAGTGCTGCCGTCTCCCAGCCTCCTGGCAGTTGAAAATCTGCATATAACTTGACTCCCCCGAAACTTAACTAATAGCCTACTGTTGACCAGAAGCTTTACCGATAACATAGTCTATTTAACACATACTTTGTGTGCTTACATGTATTATATATGGTTTTCTTGTAGTAAAGTAACCTAGAGAAAAGAAAATGTTAAGTCATAAGGAGGAGAAAATACATTTACAGCACTATACCGCATTTGTCGAAAAAGATCCACGTGTGAGTGCACACCTGTGCATTTCAAACCCACGTTGTTCGGAGGTCACCTGTGCGAACCAACCTTCTGGATCTAGAACAGCGTTGGATTCTATTTCATGTCCTTTTTCCTTTTTTATCCTAAACATAGTCAGATGGGATTCTTGAAATTTGTGTAGCGATCTCTTTGGCCCACATTTAGTTGGGTTTATACTTTATGTCCTGTCCTTCCTTCTTCCATGGGCAAATGCTGGTAAACTTCTGTTATGTGTTAATTTTGCTTTTCGTTACTAGTGATGGATTAGTGGGGACAACCTACACAGGCTTACAGGAAAGAGGCTTGAGAGCCAGCCCTCCCTGTTGCATCACAGCTCTGCTCCCCCTTAGGGATGAGGAAAGCAGAGGAGAGCACAGCACGCTGGTGCTCAGGAGTCTGGGCTGTGGAGCTGGTAGGCCAAGTTTTGGATTCTTTCTTCTCTGCACCTGGTTGGGTAATTTAAGGCAATTTACTTAACTTTTGAGGCTTAAACAAGGTATAAAATGTAAATGCTGTGATGGCTAACTGGTAAGGGAGGTGAATAAATGATTTTGGACAAGTGACTTTTCAGCTAGAAAACAATGCATCAGGAGCGTGAGGAAAGACCACCGAGCTTACAGAGTAATTGTGAGGATTAAATAATATGGCAGGGGCGCCTGGGTGGCTCAGTCAGTTTAAGTATCTGACTCTTGATTTCAGCTCAGGTCATGATCTCAGGGTCCTGGGATCGAGCCCCGGGTCAGGCTCCATTCTCAGCGTAGGGTCTGCTTAAGATTCTCTCTCTCCCTCTGCCCCTCCCCCTGCTCTTGTTCTCTCTCTCAGATAATATGGCATATAGCATTTGCTGAGTGTACATCCAGTAAATATAACGTGGAAAAAATAATCAGCATTGAACTTGTACAGCTGCTAACATACAGGACAAACTACTAGAAACATTGCCATAAGTATGTGAAATGTATCCTTTGAATTTTAATGCCTCCAAGGCTGTTTTATGTATGTAGTTTTATCCAGTTAATGTGTATTCAGATGTTACTTCTGATGTCCAGGGACAATCCTCTTTAGGAGAGCTTATCCGTGAAAGCCCTCGTTAACAGTATTAATGATTCTGACATGGAAATCAGAACTTGGAATCATTTCTCAACAGAGCATGAAAACATGGTTTAGCAGAGCTTGCCATGGGAATGACTCTGCAAAGCTGCGGAAATCCCTGGACTTGAAACATGATGCTTAAAATCTGATTATGAACTTAATTAATATGTTTTAGTAAGTTTGCAAGTCAGAAAGCTTCCTCAGCTAATTTTAAAGTTATTGCAACAATTTTAATTGAAAGAGTTGATAGATCTACATTTTAATTAAGAGGATTTAAATAGGCAGTTTAAATAATGAAAAAACAGATTGGCAGTTACTGCATAAAAAGCTTTCCCTTTAATCATTAATTTGTGACCTAACTGTGGGCAATATAATTACAGAATTTCCTAGACCTAAAACTTTGTAAGTTGCTTCATATATAAATACTTTTGAATTTTAGTTGTTGAAGCTGTCAGACTGTCCATTGTTACACATATGTTTATATTAATGAAACAGATAAATACTTGGAAAGAAAGTATATCTAAAAACAAAGGGAAAATAAAACGCGAAGGTTATACTAGCAAAAAGGGCTGCTGGTGCTTAACAGTTTTTCTTTTTATGTGCATTTTAAATATGGCTTAAAAGTCATTGTTATAGAAATTTAAAGAATAAAAACATTGGTTCATTGGGTTGATTTTCTTTATTGTCTCTCCATCAGCGTGTTTATTTGTAGGCCTTCCCCCCCCACACCTAAAATTGTGTGTTCGTGTGATTTTTATTTTTAAAACAGAGCTAAACAGAACCAAGGTAATACTTTATATACTTTTATAAAGGTTTTTCATTTGTTAATTTGTATATCACTGACCTTTTCCTATGTAATTAATATACACATCTTTTTTTTTTTAAGGTTTTATTTATTTGAGAGAGAGAGAGAGAGCGTGAGTGGGGAGAGAGGCAGAGGGAGGGGGAGAAGCAGACTCCCCACTGGGCAGGGAACCTGAGGTGGGCCTTGGTCCCAGGACCTTGGGATCATGACCTGAGCCGAAGGCAGACGCTTAACCAACTGAGCCACCCAGGTGCCCCATACACATCTTTTTTTAAAGCTGTATCACATTTACTGTTATGTGGTGTTAAATGGTTTCCTTTTTCTCCTGAAACTGTGACGTGTGCTTAATGTCTTAAGGCACAGAACAACAAGGTTTCTGTTGCATCACGCACTTTACCTAGATCCCCAAATGCTGTGAAGACAGCAAAACCGATTTTTTTCCCATCTGGTCATTACGTTTTTTACATTCCATTGAAGCCAGGACTTTTTCTGTGGAAACTGCAGGCTGTGTTCAGTTGCTTTCATGCTTCTCTGTAATTAGAGGACCCAGCCAGAGACGGGGAGGTGCTGTTGCACGGTCCTCGGAAGCCAGTGTCTTTGGGATTGAATCCCAGTTCCACGTGCACCAACGGTGCCTTTGGGCAAGTCGTGAGCACCGTTCCCTCCCCTGTGAAATAGGGTTGGTCCCATTACCTACTTCTTACGGTTGCTGTAAGATTAAGTGAATTAAAGTAGAAGAGCTTAAAATCGCGTCGGTCGCGTCGGTCGCATCGTGAGCTCCACGTGTGTATTTGCCGTGGTTACATTGCCAGCAGCGTCGTTAACATTTCCTGAGCTTGCTGGGTTTCCAGTCACAAATGGCTTCTCATAAAATGACACAGCAGGTCATTGGTTCTGAAAGGTCAGGTCGTGGTAATAATCAGTACCATGTCTTTAGTTGAACCGGAGAGAGAATTGTACAGCAGGACTTACTCGGGTTTTAGCGCTAAGAGGTAGAGAGGCACCCGTAGAACTGTGCAGCGTGCTGGTGTCCTGCCCAGCCGTTTGCGTGGCCCATGCGGGGTGCTGTGTGGTGCGTTCATTTTACTTATTTTGACTTTTCTTTTTATTATCAAAAGCCTGGGATATTTACTAATTTGTATGGTCTCAGGCATTTAAAAATTAGATTTATAGGGGCAAGTGCCTGGCCGGCTCAGTCGTAGAGCTTGTAACTCTTGATCTCGGGGTCTTGAGTTCAAGACCCGTGTTGGGTGTAGAGCTTACTTAAAAAAAAATTTGATTTACATATATATAAAATTGTGTATTTAATGAAAAGAAGATGAAAACAAATTCAGAAAAATTTTATCACTTAAAGAAGGAAACAGATTAACAGAAAAATTGAGTGGATAGTATGAAGTTCCCATAGCGCCCCAGTGCCCCACACAGTTCACCCTAGTAACCTCCTACATGAGTATGTTTGTCATCATTAAGGAACACATGCTGATACGTTCTTATCAGTAGTTCACTCAGCCCATAGTTCATTCAGATTTCATTAGCTTTTTCCTGGTGTTCTTGTTCTGGTCCAGGATCCTGTGCAGGCCCCCCATCACATTTAGTCCTTCTGTCTCCTCGACAACTCTTGGCTGTGACTGTTTCTCAGAATTCCCTGGTTGGTGACGGACGTCCGTTTTTCAACAACACTTGCTTAACAAGCTCCCACTAGTTACCATGCCCTAAACAAAACATCTCTGCCCTCAAAGCGTTTGCATTTTCAGAGGGAGCTTATAGTCTACTTTTTAAAATTGATTTCATAGCAAATTAATATTGAATGTGACAACTGTGAGACTTCTGATTTTTTTCCCTAGTAGGAAAAAATTGAGTAACCATTTATGGATTAATTCCAGACACATAGATCTTGCATCTCTAGTGTGTCGAAGGTATCTGTTCTTCTAAAGTGTGTATTGTTGAAAAAAAATTTTTTCTAAAAATTTAGTATTGCTTTTATATTTGGGAAGACATTTATCTCTGGAAGAGTTATTCTGTGTGTGAGGAGACTACAGAATTGGAGGAAGGAGTAGTCAGTTGCTTTTCCCTGTAGGGAAAATATTATCCAAAATTATATTTCATGTTTAAGTTTTTCTTATGATTGACTAAAGAGGCTTTTCATACAGTTGCTGTCTTAAGTTTGGTTCCAGAAAAGTTAAAAAAAATAATAATAATAAGGCATGTGGCATGATCTACCAGAAAGGAAAGTAAGTTTTGCAAATGTATGTTGCCAGGCCATTGCTGATAAGTTTTTTTTTTTTTTTAAAGATTTTATTTATTTATTTGACAGAGATAGAGACAGCCAGCGAGAGAGGGAACAAAAGCAGGGGGAGTGGGAGAGGAAGAAGCAGGCTCATAGCGGAAGAGCCTGATGTGGGGCTCGATCCCATAAACGCCGGGATCACGCCCTGAGCCGAAGGCAGACGCTTCACCACTGCGCCACCCAGGCGCCCCTTCTGATAAGTATTTTTGAGTTGCAGTAGCTGAAGAATATGAAATAGCGAGGTTTTGTTGAAACTTCTGGCACTGGGGCTTGATAAGGGGCCAAGACCTGTTCAACAAAGAAAATAGGAAAATTCCAGGAAGAAAGATGTTCTGTGGCCATGGAAATTTGAGTTAGTTAGAATACTTTTGGCAGTATTCTGGGTATGTATAATTTTACTTTTGCCTTAAAAAGGACTGTGTTGAAAGCATCTTGTTCCACCTGTGTCAGCTGGGGGACATGCTGGCCTTCCCTGTTCAAGGACGATATTCGAGTTAGCATCATTAACCGTCGATGGTGGGTAATAGGGATTAGTTATTCTTGGAAACCTTCCTCTACTTTTGGTTCATTTACTTGAGCCACTAATACCTTATGTACCCTGTGACCCTGGAATAATCAGTCCGTGGAAAGACAGCATCGGTGCCCATCTAATTATTATATATGGACAGGCATGAATCTTCTAGAAAGACCTTTTGCTGTGAGCTCCATTTTCAGCCACATTGGTCAAGCTCTTTTAACAGTTACGTTGTATTTATTTCCCCTTTCAGCCTAGCTGTTCCACGGTATGCACATTTAAAGTTAGTTTCCATAGTGACATCTGGTGGTGGCTTTGAAATCGTAGATAGTATGTTTGGAATGATAAATATTTTTACTTTAATAGCTCCAGATTTCTGGCTTCTTTCAAATTTTTCAGCTTATTAACAACTTTCCTTGAAAATGTCTTCATTGTATTCTTGAGGTTGGAAAGCAAGTCATTTATTGCCCCTGTCATGTTTCATTAAAGCAAAGGAATGATTCCTTGTAACATTGCTGGGTGGTGCATATAACAGGCTTGTCTAAACTTGTCTCCGTCCTCAAAATATACATCCCAGAATCACGAAGCAGCACCCCTACCTCAGCTACTGCTCGTGTACCAGAACCTCGTGATTAGAAAGATGTCGTTCTCGCATTCAGAAGGGCTAGGCTCCCTGGTACTTTCTCCCTCCTGTGTGGCTGGAGGGACTGTTGTGGAAGATCTGGGCTCCCGCTCCTCTCTCAGCCTGGGCTTACGCATCATCTAGTCCCATGCCGTTGCTCTCTCAGAAAGTGAAAACAGAATCAAAAAATAGGATAGAGATGGCAGAGAAAGAAGGGAAAGATGTTTGAAGACACGGGGAAGAACACCGGGGATGAGACCGGATGTCTGTCTGTGCCCAATAAGTATGGTATCACTGTGGTGTGCGTTAATGAGAGGTATCTTAAGGGCTGGAATTTGAATATTTATCTTTGTTGTTGGTTCCTTAGAGAATTGTTTCAGGGAGAGGGAATTTATACCATAGTGCGGAATCAGTGGTTAGTGGAAGCTGGTTATTGGAAGCTGGGTCATGCATAGGGAGAGAGAAGTAGGCGTGGGGTGGTTTTGAGACAAAACCGTAGATTCACTTCCGGTGCTGGCGAGGAGCCTTTTAGTTGTTGCTTTCCCGTGTCAGAGGTACCAACTAGAAGTCCTCCGCATGGAATTTTGAGGATTTCTCTTTTACGAATGAATGAAGGCACTGCTGAAGTTTTCCGTGTGTCCGTGCTGCTTGTGGCTGCCAGACGGACTGGGAACACGGGTAGGAATATGGACACCGTGACTGGGAGAGTGGACGCTGCTTGTGGTCAGACTTCCAGACAGTGGGTCTGCAGGTGGTCTCAGAGGCCAGGACCTCCGTAAAGAACGATCAGTTGTGACGAGCCCATGACTGAGGCAGTGCCTCCTTCTGGATTCCAACTCTAGACCCGCTTAGCTTCCTACACCTGACAGATCCTTTCCACTTTGTGTAAAAACAAGGGAGCTGCACTGTTGGGGTGCTGCGGGGTTGCTGGTCTACCGTTGTTGATTTCAAGGGCACCAATGCTAGGTCTGCTGCTGTCTTTCTTCCCGTATTGTGTAGACTGCTTCCAGCCGGTCCTGGCCCAGCGGTCTGCTCTCCCAGGTTCAAGGCAGAGCTCAATGCGGTGCTTTATGCCTGCGTCACAAGTTTCTGCCTGGGAGGCTTCAATAGATGCTTCTCGTGACTGAACAGGCAGATGAAAAAGCACAACATAAAATAGCTTTGCATACGTGTGGTCTTTTCCCACCTACTTTCTGCTTTTAAAATAGTGCTTACAATTACAATCAGCAGTTAGAATAGTACGTGGGCACTGCCCCTGAATGTCTGTGACCAAGCAGAGTCCTTGAATCCTCTCTCTTCTATTGTCTTTTAAGTGTGGGGAGGACCCTTACTTAAGCAATTGAGAACTTGTAATGTCTCCTTATGGCCCCCAGTGTCCTTGGTGGTGTGGAGCGTGTGACCGTGCTGCTGGGCCTGATCATGACAATATAGCCCATGGCGAAGACCCTGAGTTCCAGAGTCAGACAGTCTCGGATCCCACTTCTGCCCCGTAACTGTTGATCGGGGGCTGTTTCTTTTTTTCCTTTTCCTTTCCCTTTTCCTTTCCTTTCCTTTTTTAAGATTTTATTCATTTATTTATCAGAGCACAAGCAGGGGGAGCAGCAGCAGAGAGAAGCAGGCTCCCTGCTGAGTAGGGAGCCCGATGTAGGGCTTGAACCCAGGACCCCGGGACCATGACCTGAGTTGAAGGCAGACGCTTAACCGACTGAGCCACCCAGACCCCCCTGCTCTCTAACTTTTAATGTTGAGTAATATCTGGAAGTTACCTGGGACTTGGAAACGTCCCCTCCTAGTGGTGGCTAGGAGGTCATGAAGAGGATATGGTTGTTCCTCTAGTTGCCAGGTGATAGGGGAGAGAAGGGTAGCTCCCAGCAGAAGGCATCCCGTAATTGAACACCACAGTCTGGGTGCTCACAGACTAGACTCGAAGCAGAATTTGATGGAAAAGAAATAGCTGCTTTTGTCTGTGATTTTAAACCTTGTATTTGCATTTTATATTATATACTTATATATAAAATGTGAATACATGTTTTCTTTTTTTCCTTCCATCTTGAAACTGGAGAAAGCTATTATATGTGAATGAACATTTAATAGAGTCCTTCCGAATCCTGACGTGTAAAAAAATGAATAAGAGGTTTCACTTGTTTTTTTAGAGTTTTCACATTAAATTTTGTTTACTACACTTTTGTCATACTGCCACGGGCCGATGGCCTTTTGTTGGCACTGATGTCAACGATTCTTGGTGTTTGAACTCTGGCTCTGCCATTTATTATGACCCTGGGGAAATTCCTCATCTCTCTTAATCTAAGGTTTTCATCTGTGGTATGGGAATAATAACACCACACGTAGTCGGGTTGGCTGTCATGACCAAATACGATAGTGCATGTAAGACCATTGTCATAGCACCTGGCATGTAGTAAACACTGAACATACTTGTTTCTGTAATTATCATTGTTATTAAATGCCTACAGATCCCATTTAGAGGGACACAGTTTTAAAAAGTCGATAGCAGCAAGAATTATTTGAGTATTAGAACCAGAAAGAGGTGAATACAGGCCCCAGGTAGCCGTCTTCCTGAGATTTGCTAATACTTCACCTGTCAAATGAATTATGTTACATTTTAATGGCAGAACACAGAGGAACATACGTACACTCATTTATTAATATGCAATCCTAGTAGAAAGAACATTCTGTTATTCCCTGACTTCCTTTGTATCCCTTGATGGGGGCGATGAAAAGAGAAACTGGAAAAGATTATTTTTCCTTGGTCACTAAGGATGCTCTTTCAGGCTAAAAACAGGTAGAATTTTACTAATTTAGTGAACAGTGAACAGATTGGGTATGCATAGACTGTGTTTGGAACAGACAAAAAGGAAAACGTTGAATTTTTCTGCCCACACCTCTGCTGCATAGGGAGACCAGTTAGCTCCTTTTTATTTAAGAGTTGTGAGGCTTTGTTCATTATTTCTAGGAGTATTACAGATCCATTTTGAGCGTTTGCTGAGAATTAGTGAAACAGTTGTAAATAATTATGTTTTCTGAATAGCAGTACTCATTTCATGATCATCTGTTTCACATGTTAATATTTAGTTAAGTTTGGTATTTATAACTTGTAAACCTTTTGGGAAATGTTAGATATAATGATCTGACATTCAAAACAAGTGAGTCTCTGTGACATTAATTACTTCACATAAGCAAAGATTTACATTTACGCAGTGATCAGAAAGTAAGAAATACAGATTTATGTTTGGTTGGGATAAATACTGTCTCAGTGCAGATTAAATTGACATTTGTTCTTTTTCCTGTAGTATTTTGCATTAAATAAGAAACCAGTAATGCTAGAGTTATAGGAGTTCCAGTGTCCAACCTGGACCATAGTGTTGAAACCCCAAAAGTAGCATTCGTTCGGAATGATTAATGCACAAGGAAAAAATGTAATGACGTATTTTGGGAAAGCCAAAGGACAGGATCACACCATTAAATAAAAAGGTGGGATTTGCCTAAGAGTAATGGATATTTCCATTTTATCATCATCCTGAGAAGTGGTTGATCCAGGGATTAAGTAAGGTTTTGACTGGTTTTAGTGGCTGGGCTAGAACATGACCAGACACTTGAACCCTTTTCTTTATAATCCTATAACTCATCTTTTACTGGTTGACTTAGTAGGAAATGTTTTCTAGTTTGGATCCCCACTGAAGGACTTTCTGTACCAACTTTAATTAAGGCATCTATTCATTTTTGTTCATTGATTAAATAAATAAATACCGGGCTGGGTCAGGTGTTATACTGGCATTCAAGAAGGATGTGGCCTCTGTCCTTGTGAAACTTATATATTGTCGTGGGAGAATTTATATTTTTAGCACACCGGTTGTCTTGCCATGAGCCTAAGGGGATTCATTCCGTGCACGAGAGACTTGAGCAAATGAGAGACTTGAGCAAACCTTTATTCTGGATTTTTGAAACGCTGTACTCTGTTTTCTTAGCCACTGTAAAGGGTGTGTATTACCAACCACAACGTGCCGAGGAGCATTGCTGTAGCCTCTTTATCTAAACTCTAGTGGTCATGGGAACGCAGTGTGGGAAGCAGGGGCTGCTAGATGGTGGGGACTCTGATCTGGGCCACGGCTTTTTGATTCTGTCTGGGTCCCTGGTTGACCTCTAGAAAAATCTGCAGATCTCAACTGGTCATAAATTTCATCTTTGGAAACACAGACTATTGGGCTATTAACTGAGCTGTTAGTGCCCATCTCAGTGGGTTGTTCTGAGACTTCAACGACCTACTCTTTGTAGACTGTTCTGCATAGTGCCTGACATCTAATACTGACGAAGACTTTTATAGTCGATACCACGTGCCAAGTGCTCTTCTCATTGTGAATGTGTGTATTCGTTCATTTGATCAACCCGTGAACATACTGCTCTGTTTTATAGAAAGCCACAGAGAGGTGAGGCACCTTGCCCAAGGTCATGCAGCTCTGAGTGACACACAAGCCCTTGAGAAATGAGAACTGTTACTGAGGCTGACCCTTGGTCAGCGTGGCAGTTGGTGGTTGTTGACAAGTGGTCGTCTTCTTTCTTTCACAGGTGTCGTAGAGACTGCAGAGCGACTGGACCGGGAGTCCACCCCCCACTACTGGCTCACAGTCTATGCCACGGATCGGGGTGTCGTGCCTCTCTCGTCCTTCGTCGAGATCTACATAGAGGTCGAGGATGTCAATGACAACGCACCGCAGACGTCAGAGCCTGTTTACTATCCAGAGATAATAGAAAATTCTCCCAAGGATGTATCAGTGGTCCACATAGAGGCATTCGATCCAGATTCTAGCTCTAATGACAAGCTGATGTATAAAATTACAAGTGGAAATCCACAAGGATTTTTTTCAGTACACCCTAAAACAGGTACGTGGTAATAGTATTCTGTGAAACACTTCTTGGTATTTTTCTTAATTTTGATAAATCGTTTCCCTTTTGAGTTATTCAAAACAAGGCTTTATTTCCTGATGAGAATTTAGTCCAAATGTTTTTCTTTCCCCCCTTTGGACTCGTTTTTATAGAGCTTATTACTTTATCGCTTTGCTCATTAGTAGAATTTCACTTTCAGGTGAAAAACGAATACAGTGTTTCAGTAGTAGCTCCTAAATTAGTGATATATTGTAAACTCACCGCAAATTCTGCCACTGCTAAGGATTCCAATTTTCCTGAACTCTGCTTTTTATGAAGAATTATCAAAGGAATTTATTTCACAATTCACAGTATTTTTCTGTGTGGTTTTAGAATTTTTTCGTAGAGCAGTGCTATGTCTCTGTCGGCAGTAGGGGATCAAGATTCAGCAGATTTCAAATTGGGAGCAGTTACTTTCTTGAACTGATACATCCTTCTGTTTCCCCAGGGTCTGACCCCCTGCTTGTAAGTGGGTAGCTCCTTGACTCCAAAATCCTCGTCAACTTTTAATCTTTGTTCTTTTACATTTGACAGTACTTCTGATTTTTTCCCACTGTTCTTGCTTCGTGTCACAAAAAAAGAGCTTCCATGTTGCTGTCATTTGTGTCATACTCTTTGATTTCTCGATCACAGTTGAGACAGAATCGCCATATGACATTGAGAGGACAGTTGATTTGTAGGAAAGAAAACTTCTTATCGGGTAGATCACTGGCCTTTGAATGCAGGGATGTTTCAGTGATGCGTACGGTACTTTTCAGTAGAATCTGGTTAACAGAAAGTTCTGAAGAGGGAGACTGACTGTAATGCACGTACATTCCCCATCATGTCTTTGCTGATTCTCTTTCCCTATTCTAGCGGAGTTGGCCTCTTCAGTTACTGGGTTGTCTATTGCATACGTGAAGGAAGTAATGTACAAAAATCAAATTAAGGAAGTAGTCTCCACTTCCTTACCAGTCTTTGCTGTCCCTTTTGGGTACTATTCTTACTTTGTAACGTGCTTTGTTGAACTCAAAACAGTTCTCGAGGTAGAAGGAAGCCTGAGGTCAGTGTGTCTGTGGACCAAAACTACTGTACAAAGATACCAGTAGAGATCAGTGTGTATGTTTTGTCTTTTAAAAAGCATGTTAAAATGTTGCTTTTTAAACCTCTTGTCATTCATAGTCTGTCTTGGTTGTTCAGAGTAAACTTAAGTACAAGATTTATCTCGAATGTTTGAGATTTACTTTTGCGTGGTGTCTGCTTGAGATTCTCTCTCTGCCCCTCCCCCTACGTGTGCACGCATACTCTCTAAAAAAATTAAAACAAAAACGATTTAAGAATGGTTGAACTGACCAAGTACAACATCCACTCATGATAAAAACCTTCTGCAAAGTAGCTCTGAAGGGAACATCTCTCAACATAATAAAGGCCTTATATGAAAGACCCACAGCTAATATCAGCCTTAATGGTGAAAAACAGAGCTTTTCCCCTAAGGTCAGGAATAAGACGAGGATGTCCACTCTCTCCGCTTTTATTCAACCTAGTGCTGGAAGTCCTAGCCACAGCAGTCAGGCGAGCAAAAGGGATACAAGGCATCCAGATTGGCAAGGAAGAAGTAAAACTCCTGCTATTTGCTGATGACATGATACCGTATATAGAAAACCCTAAGGACTCCACCAAAAAACTGCCAGAACTGATAAGTGAATTCAGCAGAGTCACAAGATACAAAATCACTGTACAGAAATACAACCTATTTCCGTTGTATTTGAAGCAGCAGTAGGAGAATTTAAGAAAATAATGCCATTTACAGTGGCACTCAAAATAAGATACTAGGGATAAACCTAAGCAAAGAGATGAAAGACCTGTACTCTGAAAACTATAAAAAAACTCATGAAAGAAATTGAAGATGACACAAAGAAATGGGAAGATATTCTGTGATCACAGACGGGAAGGACAGATATTGTTAAAATGTCTCTGCTACCCAAAGCAATCTGCACATTTCATGCAATCCCTTTCAAAAGACCAACAGCATTTTTCACTAGCATACAATCCTGAAAGTTGTATGGATCCACAAAGGACCCGGAATAGCCAAAGCAATCCTGAAAAAGAAAAGCAAAGCTGGAGGCATCACAATTCCAGACTTCAAGTTATATTACAAAGCCGTAGTGATCAAGACAGTACGGTACTGGCACCAAAATAAACACAGAGATCAATGGAACAGAACAGAAAACCTAGACATAAACCCACAACTGTATGATCAATTAATCTTTGACAAAGCAGGAAGGAACACCCAATGGCAAAAAGATAGTCCCCTCAACAAACAGTGTTGGGAAAACTGGACCACTTTGTCACACCGTACACATAACAAATTCAGAATGGATTAAAGACCTAAATGTGAGGCCTGAAACCATAAAAATCCTAGAAGAGAGCACAGGCAGTAACTTCTTTGACATTGGCCGTAGCAGCTTTTTTCTAGATATGTTCCTGAGGCAAGGGAAACAAAAGCAAAACTAATCTGTTGGGACTACATCAAACTACATAAAAACTTTCTGCACAGCAAAGTAAACAGTCAAAACTAAAAGGCAACCTACAGAATAGGAGAAGATATTTGCAAAAGACACATCTGATAAAGGGCTAGTATCCAAAATATATAAAGAACTGGTACAATTCAATACCCCCCAAACAAATACAATTTAAAGATGAGCAGAAGACGTGAACAGACATTTCTCCAAAGAGGACATCCAGATGGCCAACAGACCATGAAAAGATAGATGCTCGACATCACTCATCATCAGGAAGGTGCCGATCAAAAGTACAGTGAGCTGTCACCTCACACCCATCAGAACGGCTAAAATCAACAGCCAAGAAACAACAGGTGTTGGTGAAGATGTGGAGAAAAGGAAACCTGCACTGTTGGTGGGAATGCAAACTGCTGCAGCCACTCTGGAAAACAGTATGGAATTTCCTCAAAAAGTTAAAAAAATAGAATACCCTACGGTCCAGCAGTTGCACTACTGGATGTTTACCCAGAAAATACAAAAACCCTTACTCGATGCGTGCACCCCGATGTTTACAGCAGCATTATTTACAACAGCCAAACAGTGAAGCCGCCCGGTGGTTCCCCAGTAGATAAACGGATGCAGTAGTGTAGGCACGCGTGCACACGCCCACAGGAGTGTTGTTCAGCTGCGAGAAAGAATGAAGTCTTGCCATTTGCAACAATATGGATGGAGGTAGAAAGTACAATAAGCAAAGTAAGTCTGTCAGATAAAGCCGAATACCGTATGATCTCACTCATATGAGGAATTTAAGGAAAAAAACAAATGAGCAAAGAAAAAAGAGATAAACCAAGACACGGAGTCTTAACTATAGAGAACAAACTGATGGTTCACTGGAGGGGAGGTGGGGGGGGGTGCGTGAAAGAGGGGATGGGGATTAAAGATACACATCATGATGAAATAGAGTAAAATAAAGATCAAAAAATAAAAGAATAATTGAGCCATCCACAAATTTAATTACAGAAGAGAGAAGCGGGATCTGCGAGCTGTTTTGGAAGCGCTAGTGGGAGGGTGCCAGAGCCTGAGCCCATGAAGAGGGGCTGGAATTAAGAGATTGCGCAGGAACATGAAGACTGGAATCGGCATCTGTAAATCAGATTCACAAGAGCCGTGTTTAAGCAGCCTGGTTGCGTACTGTTTTTACTGCACAAGTCGTGACCAAGTTCAGCTTCATTTTTGCGAAATAAAATGAAAGAGAATGAAGCCAAAAAATTAGAAGGCACTTCGAAACATAAAAGCAGAAAGATAAGTTTGTAAAAAATTTCACAGGATTTCGGAGTCAAACTGGGAGACGAGAAAGCTGGAAGTTAAAGCGAGGCGGTAATTCAGGAATAGAACTACCTCTAATTTTATAACTGATGAATTAGATTTTAAAATGCTTTCATTTTTCCTTTGTCTTCTCTCCCTCTCCTAGATTAGGGTGAGTCCTCCAGGAAGAGATAGGCAAGCAAGCAAGCAGTAACTGTCCTTTTGAATATCTGAGCCAGGACTCTAAGTCTGGGCGTAAGGTGTAATTAAGGAGAAGGAAGAAAGACGCATAAAGACCTGACGTCGGTTAGAGCTGTTGCGGGCAGCCAAGAAACCGTGGTTCTGTCTGGGGCCTCTGGAATGACCACACCACTGCTCTGCTGTTGTGTCCCGCAGAAATGTGATTAATGCGGCCTTGCAGCTTCCTCTACAGCTCTCTCCCTGACAGCTCGTAGGAGGGGATGTCTGCAGAGACTTCTTGATCTTTGGGGAGAATAAATGCCCTCCAGGAGGCCCCAGCTCACCCCGGAACCCCTGGGTGGGAAGCACGTGCATCCTGCTGTCCAGATGGCAGGAGCGAATTCATAAGGATTACAAGGAGGTTTTATTTTTTTATGAGTTGAAGACAGATAAGAGTGGGGAATAACTATAGTTAGAACACAACAATGTTTTTGTTGTGAAGTATATTACAAACTGTATGGTGAGTAAAGTCTAGTGATTTCACAAGTCACGTAAAGTCTCTAAAGATCAAGAAATAAGCGTGTTTTAGCTTGGGCGTTACTAAAGATTAAAAACAGCTTTACAAGGCCTGTCTCCAGATGATTCTGTTCCCCCAGCTCAACAGAAACCTTGGGCATGATTTTCAGGGCCCAAACTGCAATGCCTCAGAGTACACATCTTGCTCAAAACGTTTAAAGCAGACCTATTTTTAATGGGTAGATTGTTGTTATTGGAGGCCAGATTCTGGAAGCTAATGGAGTCTGGTAGAAGAAAGTTCCCGTGATTTACCAACCATAACACCACCTGGAGACCCTAAATCATGTTCCTTAATAATTAATGGCTGAGTGAGAAAATCACTGGGCTGGAAATCAAGAGGTCTGGGCAGTAGTGAGGCTTTCACCTCTGGGATGGGGGAGGGGGGACTGGCTTCCCGGTCCTTCTGTCTTGTGAGTAGTGATGAGCATTTTTGCTCGCCTGTTGAGGGACCTCTACGCAGAGTGCAGACCACTCAGAACCATTTACGGGAACGTTGCTCTGCCTCTTCTGTTCGCATGTGCTCCATTTGCTCTACTCATTGTGCGTGAGATAACCAAGATTTTAGTGGATTGATCCAGGGTAAACACGTTTGGTGGAATAAAACGAATCTACTTGCTCCTAAAGATCAATTTAGGACCCTGGTGATTTATCAGAACGTCCAGCAGACTAGAGAAAGCCTAAATTCATTGCCATTCAGTCATTTGTTTTCCCGTCTAGTACTGAGCCTCTCCTCTGTATACAGCACTCTAAGAGATGCTTCGAAAGTTCATAGTTTGCATAAGTGAAATGGCAAAGGGAAACCTGTGGGTACAGGATAGTGGGGCCCTGGGCTCGGATGAATGCCTCCGGAGGAGGTGAGAAACAGACTGATGGGTGGGTGTAGTTAGGAGGATGAGGCCCCTTGGACAAGTTACTGGGCTGGTTTTAAAGGTGGTGAAAGTGGATGGCTGGAGAAGAGCTTAGGGGACATCATGTTGGGGGACAGTTTGATGGCCTGGTGATTATTAGCGGCCAAGAGATCAAGTTTGTGGAGTATGTGGGGGAATGGCTACGCGTGCCGGAAAACCTTCAAAACCAGAAGAACAGCTCAAACACAATACTTGTTATTTTTTTTAAAGGATTTTATTTATTTAAGGGCGCGAGTGGGGAGAGAGGCAGAGGGAGAAGCAGACTCCCCACCGAGCTGAGCAGGGACCCCGATGTGGGACTCGATCCCAGGTCCCTGGGACTGTGACCTGAGCTGAAGGCAGATGTTTAACTGATTGAGCCACCCAGGCACCCCGGTATTTATGTTACTTTAATAAATAATGACCTGTTTTCAAGAATGTGCCTGTAATTCCTCAGAACGTTTTGTAGAAATCTAAATCAGACGACCTCACTAAGTCATTTTGGAGAGAGGGAAACACGTCCGCAGTGCTTTTTCTCCTTGTGTCATAGGACATTTTGAAAATCAATCCATCCTAGGATTGGATTTGATACTCTAAATTTTGGGTTCTAAACGGCAGGTTTGAATGAACATTTTTGAATGATTTTTAAAATCTTCTAAAGTTGTTTTTGTGTGTCATTACGGTGCCAGGAGGTGACTTTCTGCCTCTCGGATGGTTCTTCCGACATTTTAAGTAGGGGAGCAGGGCTTTTCTTTCTCAGGGTGAACAGCAGAAGAGACTCGCTCTGTTTTCCTTTTCTGACATACACACTTCTTTGACACCATGAATTCTTGTAACACGTTTTGTTTGATTATGTCCACTTTCGGGGTACATTTCCTTTTCTTTATCCCCATCCCTCCCCAACCTCCTCCACTCCCACCTGCCCTTCACCTCCCCTCTGGCAGCCATCAGTTCTCTGTCTTTTAAGAGTCTGTTTGTTAAATGTGCTTCTTTTGACATAAATCCTGCCATTGCTCAAGTGGGAGACAGACAGGAGCACAGATGTTGGATTGTCTGAGCCTTGGCAGCCCCGGCTCCTGCAGACGGACACCTCACAGCTTCTGTGAAGGACGGAGAAGGGGGTCCTGAGCAGTGGGGACCCGTGTGCACCCCACAGGTTTCATGATTCACAAGTAGCCTCAGGAAACTGAAACCACCCGAGCAAAAGGTCTTTTTTATTCAGTGTTAACAATTTAACTTTTGAGGAGTGATAGGCTACTTTCATAATCAGCAGATAATTTTGGAGTGTTACTTTTGTGCGAGGGCCTGCTTTAGAAAAGACCGTGGTTTTATTCTCTTATCTATGTATTTGGTGCTTTCAAGTTTTGGATGCGAAGCAAGTAGTGCTCTTTATTTTTAAAAAGTTGTATTGAAGGATAACTGACACATATTTAAAGTCAACAATTAGATAAGTTTTGACATAGCAATACAGCTGTGAAACCACTCCCACATAAGCAGTGAACGCCTCTGTCTCTTCCAAAAGATTCCCTGGCCTCTTTGTATCCCCCTCCCCCCAGCTCCCCTCGGCCCCCCATCCCCATACAACCGCTCCTCTGCTTTTGGTCACTGTGTATTAAATTTCCTAAAATTCGATGTAAATAGACTCATAGGCCTTGCCTCATTTGTTTCCCATCTCAGGGATGGCTCGCTGTCTTGCCTGATACCTGGTGTCCCGTAAACTGTTATTTATTTTGTCTGCTTTGTTCGTTTGTTTCCTGGTAGGGGGTAAATCTGATCCCCTGGCTGGAAGCAGAAGTTCAACTATTGCTTTTTAATTGGGGGGGAAAAAAGGCTTATTTAATTTAGAACTGCCATAAATAGTCTATACCTTTAAAATCTCATGTGATAAGTAGTATGAGTCTTCTTAACCATTTGTGTGTGTGTGTGTGTGTGTGTGTGTGTTAAGGAGTGAAAATTGAGTTTCTAGATTTATCTTAAACAGAAACTTAGCAACATTGGGGGTGTTTCTAGAGTTTGTAGAAATACAGATCACTGTACACTTACGTCCACAAAATTGTATCACAGTACTGTAGCTGATGCCCAGAAGCTGATTCTCAAGTTCTGGCTGATACCGTTTGTTATCACTGTGTTCTGTTTGCCAAGACTGGAAAGCAGGTGTGTGTTTGTGTGTGCACACATGTGTGCATGCCTGTGTGTGTAACAGACTTCATAAATTACATTACTGGTTATGAATAGGTAATGCATTCAGAGTACAAAATTCAAAAGGTATGAAAAAATATCCAGTGAAAATTTTTGTTCCTTTTCAGTTCCACAAATGGTCTATTTTCCTCCTTAATATCTTAACTGTTTTATTAGTTCTGTATCCTTGATGCTCTCGTGTCTAGGGCCTCCCTAACCTGGGCAGAGACTGTCCCTCACGGGACTAGCCAGCTTTAGAGATAGCAAAAGATCTACTTTTCATAGGCACACTAGCCAATCCAGAAGCCGTACTTGGAATCACTTCCTTTGCAGAGTTGCTGTCTATCCAAGGCCCTATCTGTCCACACACCTTCATCTCCCAGGCTCAGGAACAGGCAGCCAGCACAGCCCTCTCTTCTCCAGAACCCAATGAGATAATTTATACCAGCCAGTCCTAAACCTGCTTTTGCTGCTTGGCTTGTGTATTTTGTGGAACCCACAACAAAATCTCTCGCCCGTGCTTTCTCCTTGTTCCTTCTTCCAGCCAATCTGGTGCATCCCTGGGTGCCCCCCCCCCACCGCCCCCATGCTATGATGTGGCATGCGTCCCCTCTTGGAATTGTAACAGACTGTCTCTTCAGTGACCCTGGTCTCCTGACTTGTTGGCCTTGCCTTACTTGAATAATAAAACCTGCAAGAAGGTATTTTTTTCTCTTTCTAAACAGGTAGCAGCATAAGACGCATAGTGATATTCATCTTGGGTTTTTCTCCAAACAGTAGCAGATGACGCTGTGCTTCAGGGAAGTGATGTTATTTATCGATGGACTCTGCCACCTTAGTATAGGAATATATGTGCATATCCATGTCAGTTTCACCACCCATTTTGCTGATCCACTTGTTTTACACTGTTTAGTAAATACGTTTTTTGTATCTTCTCGTTTGTTGATGTGCATCTTCCTGTTTGGGAACAAATACATTGAAAACAATTCTTATGGTTAAAAATAAATGCATCAGGGGCGCCTGGGTGGCACAGCGGTTAAGCGTCTGCCTTCGGCTCAGGGCGTGATCCCGGCGTTATGGGATCGAGCCCCACATCAGGCTCCTCTGCTATGAGCCTGCTTCTTCCTCTCCCACTCCCCCTGCTTGTGTTCCCTCTCTCGCTGGCTGTCTCTATCTCTGTGGAATAAATAAATTAAAAAATCTTTAAAAAAAATAAAATAAATGCATCAGAAATGTTAAGTGAAAGTAGAGACATTCTTTTTGAATATATGCG
The DNA here is from genome assembly GCF_002007445.2 of Ailuropoda melanoleuca. Lineage (NCBI taxonomy): Eukaryota > Metazoa > Chordata > Mammalia > Carnivora > Ursidae > Ailuropoda > Ailuropoda melanoleuca. The sequence goes on along the minus strand of NC_048235.1, from coordinate 15,058,212 downwards.
TGTGACTGTATGTGATTTCTGTGTGTCTGCATGTGCGTAGTAAAAGGGTTTCGGCTCTGACTTCTGTTGGATCCGTTGCCATCCACTGGAATTTTAAATGGTTTAAAAACGAGTCTGAGGCCTTCAGCTATTTTCTTAGCTTTACCTTTGTCAATTCCGTAGAGTTAAAATTTCACCTCCTGGAGGCTGATCTCTTCTCATTATTGGATCTGGAGCACATGGCACAGTTTGAATCTTGTAAGTCCTGCTGCTTCTCTCTCTTTGGGCTGATTTCCATCAGGCTCTCTCACGCTTGTTACCTTTGAGATTCGAGCTTGAAAAAGACTGCCAAAGAGAAACCAGCAAACCGTGCCTTCCCTTCTTTTGCCCACTTCTGTGTTGTCCCCTGATCTTTCCTGACCCCTCTTCCACCCTGCCGCCATCCCCTGACCTCACTTTTAGATAAGCCGGAACAAAACTTTCGTTAGGAGTCAGAGCGCCAGTGACAAGTGTGGCTTATTGCGTATGAGGTGCTTTGTGCTTTATGTATTATAAGCGGCCTCACATACTTCCTCTTTACAAGCAACCTGTGAGACGGCCAGACTGCAGACAGTACCAGGAGTCGGCCGTCTTACCCGTTTGTATTTTTCCCATTTTACAAATAGTTATATGACTTCAGAGAGGTAAAGGTCACCTGGGGGTTGGCACCAGAAATACCTACATTCCATAACTGCTGCTTCTGGGAGCACAGTCCCCTCCCACGTTCACTCGCTGTGCCCTTGGGTTTGGGAAGTAAATGTGGTTTGGGAGCCAGGTTTTCTGTACCTTCTCTGTTCTTTGTATTGAGGAATTCCTGCATGACATAGTGGTTGCCTTTTAGGCTAATCTCATTTCTGTAGTATTTTTAGACCCAAAAAGCACGAAGTTTCTAAATAACACTAGATGTTTAAATTTAGTTTTATTAACCATGTACTGCAGAGAACATTAAACTATTTCTGTGAAGGGCAAGGTAGTAAATATTTTAGGCTTTGCCGGCCATCCAGTCTCTGAGTGAAAGCAGCCATAGACCAAATGGAAATGAATGGGGACGGCTCTGTTCCAATAAAACTTTATTTATGGACGTTAAAATTTGAGTTTCATGTATTTTTCATCTGTCTCAATGTGGCTCCACCCACCCCCAACACAGCTGCTTATGCTTTGTAGAGGACGACTTTATACAGGGCCCTATTTTTCATTCATTTATTTACATGTAGGGGACTGTTTAATGTAGAATTATTTTAAGTTCAGTGTGAGACATGTTTATTTGATGACAGTTAGATGTGGTGGTGTTTATATAATTAGATCCATGTATATGTGCATGTGTGTGTCTGTGTAGTTTATTTGTAGTAATCCCTAATGCATGGTCAAGACTTAAAATTCTGTGACTCACAGGTTGGCAGGTATGCTGGGCACACATCCGTGTTCTAGTCCAGTAGCACACGGCCACTATTTTTTTTTTTCCCCCTCAAAGTCAATGGCATTTATTGCGGCTGGAGCGGAGGCCGAGCAAAGTGCAATAGGAAGTAGCTACAGCCGCAAACAACTTCCGAGGGTTTCCGGGAACACTTGATAGCCACAAAGGGAGGAAGTAAAGGGCCAGCCACTTTGCAAAGGCAGCATTCATTTAAGGAGGAAAAAAAAGGTTTACCTATTTATAGTCTTTTGCCAAAGATATGCAGATATTTTAAAGAAGAATCTGTAGATCTTTCTTACCTGTTCGTCCTGCTTATTTTTTATTTTATAGTAAGATAAAAAAAGAGTCTGAAAGAAGTAAAGTTTTATTCAGTGCCTTTTTTAGCACATGTTGAAGTAGATAATGCTTTTCCTCCTAAAATCTGTTAATCTTGAATCCTTAGGATAAGATTTTTTTATTTTTTTTTTTAAAGATTTTTTTTTTTTATTTATTTGACAGAGATAGAGACAGCCAGCTAGACAGGGAACACAAGCAGGGGGAGTGGGAGAGGAAGAAGCAGGCTCACAGCTGAAGAGCCTGATGTGGGGCTCGATCCCAGAACGCCGGGATCACGCCCTGAGCCGAAGGCAGATGCTCAACCGCTGTGCCACCCAGGCGCCCCTAGGATAAGATTTATTAAGAGGTATTCTGGTTTGTTTGTTTTTTCATATGTTGCTGGATGTCATTTGTTAAAATTATCTCAAGGACCAGTATGTTAAGATTTTCCATGTATGTACCTATTTTGTCAACGTGATGTGAACCTCATGAAATGGGTTGGGTTTCTTTCCCTCTCTACCTCTGCTGTATATGACATTTATAGGAATGTCGAAGGCAGTTCCCAATAAATTGCATTTGGCTTTTGGTCTTGTGTTTATCTTAGCTTTTAATACCATGAGGTTTCAACAAGAAACAGCTTGTAAAATAGCATTAGAGCCAGAAGAGAGGTCTTGGAGACGTCAGGGTGTAAATTCCTACCCAGCCACTACCTGTGTGTGTTTTTAGAGCGGTCGTTTGATTCATTTTATAAGGGTTTTCTCTGGGACTCTGCAAACTTGAACTGAGTGAGCTCCGAGCGCCTTTGCAGCCTTGACAGCCTATGAATAGAATTCCGTTTCTGGCCCTGAGCCTAATCCTGCCGGCACCAGGACTGCAGTGACAGACAGTAGCCACTCACATGGTCGCCGCAGCCGGAGGGGCTCTCGACAGGCTGCAGTTACACACGCTTCGAACACCTAAATAAAGACGGCGCGGTCCGGCAGAGTTCTCTGAGCTCGTAGTCTGAAGCTCCGAGGGGAGGGATGTTGAGTGATAAGTCTAGGAAAAATAGGAAGTTCTCTTGGCCTGGAAGGCCATCTGTAATTTTAGAATGGGGCTGGGGTAGCGATGCCCAGCCTCCCTCCCTGTTTTTCCGAGGCCACTCTGTTCAGCATGGGTGTTTGTCTGCCTGCTTTGGGTGCATTCGGTCTTGGTTTAGGGCCTTGAGGGCCAGGACCAGCCCGTGTTCATTTATTTTGTCCCTTCTAGAACCACACGTGGTACCGAGTGTGGTTGCTGCTTTCCAGACTCGCTTGACAGTTGACAAAGATTTAAAAACTGGTGGAATTCACATGATTTTCATTTCGTCTGTTGGAAGGAGAGTCTTTAAAGTTTGGACAGAGAAATGCTGTGTTTGGTCTAGTTTCCCTCCCTTCTGCCTGTGGCACCCTGTCTACCCACGGCGCGGTGGTCCTCGGGACTGGAGCTGTGGTCTTGGTAAATTGCAGTCATCAGCCTCGTTCTGAGAACATTTTCATTTTCTTCTTTCTTTTCTTCCTTTTTTTGTTTGTTTGTTTTTGTTTTTTAGATTTTATTTATGTATTTGACCCAGAGAGAGAACCTGTAAGCACGGGGAGAGGCAGGGAGAGAGGGAGCCTGATGCAGGGCTTGATCCCAGGACCCTGGGAACATGACCTGAGCCAAAGGCAGATGCTTCACCGACTGAGCCACCCAGGCACCCCACATTTTCCTTTCTTTCTTTCTCTTTTTTTTTTTTTTAAAGATTTTATTTATTTATTCGACAGAGAGACAGCCAGCGACAGAGGGAACACAAGCAGGGGGAGTGGGAGAGGAAGAATCAGGCTCATAGTGGAGGAGTCTGATATGGGGCTCGATCCCATAACGCCAGGATATGTCCCTGAGCCGAAGGCAGACTCTTAACGACTAAGCCACCCAGGCGCCCCACCACATTTTCCTTTCTTAAAGCTGGTCGGCAACATCTGTAAGGTAGAATGTCCCGTGGAAAACCATTTACTGAGGGACAGGCATATGCTACGTGGCATTCGACAGTAACTGTCTCCTGCTTCCCTGTCTTACTGTTTGCTTGGCTTTAATACTTCATTTAAAAAATGAGAATAAGTCCTGATTGTGTTTCCTCCCCGGTGTTCCATACATTTGATTAGTCCTTGTCGTTCTTTGGTAGCGTAACAAACTTAACTCAGGCTTTGTTTCAGTAGTACACCGTGGACGTTTAAAAAAGAAAAAAATCATTCAGGAACCCGGAATTTAACATACGTGCCCCGTAAAGTTCTAAAGTGCTTTTGTTTAACTTCTGACCTCTCATATCTTCTCTATTTATTCTGTAGAGTTTATGTTAATTTTTCCTGGTAGTAGGCATTTTACTGTTTTTTGTTTTTTGTTTTTTTTCTTAGCCTATAATATATGTCGGAGGAATGAGAGGTCATTATGACTAAACTGGAAAGGACTGTTTTGGCAAATGTAGGGCAAGCGCAGGTAAATTTTTTCTGACAAAGAATATTTTACTGGGTAAATGGTTTTGAAACATTTTTTTCTTATTATTCTCATGGTACCCCAGGCCCATGGTGCTTGTTAAATGAACTCTTAAAAGAGCAGCGAGGAAGATAAAAAAGAGACGGGGGAAAAAAGGTAGCGAGAAATTGTTTCAGTTTATTTAGAATAAAAAGGTTTTTTCTATCTTGGTTTTTAGTTGAAACAACTTTCGAATTAGGACTTTGTATTTTATAGGCATTAAGCTAGTATTTATTAATACGGTCACTGAAAAAATTTAGGCATTTTTGTATTTCACTGTTTTACCACGGGGGAGGAAAGAATATGAAAAATATTATGGTTAAAGATAAAAGTGATGTACAATATTATTTTATATATTAATTAAACAGAAGACTGAGCTCACATGTGGCTCTCAGAGTCATGTAGGAGGCTCCCGCCAGCACTGAGACTTGCTTCCCCTTCCTTTTAGCAGCCTTTGGCTCTGGCAAGCTTCATTTTTACAGCAAGAGTACATTTTAGAATGTATCTTACACTTCATTAAATTTTGTTAACGTATTAGAGGGGCGCCTTGGCCAGTTGCTGGAGCTTCCAACTCTTGATATCGGCTCAGGTCATGATCTCAGGAGTCCTGGGATCGAGCCCCCCCATCGGGCTCTGTGCTGGGCGTGGAGCCTGCTTAAGATTCCCGCGCTCTCTGTCCCTCTGCCCCTCCCCTCTCTCTCCAAACAAAAGTATTGGAAAAAATTGTAAAAGATACACTACTGTCAATAATTCTAATTTTAATTTTTATTATATATGTGGCTGGATACTCCGGATTTAAAAAGTAAATCCTTTAAGACCTTCCAGCCTAAATTTAGTTTTCAACCAATAAACATTTCTGTCTTTTCACACTGATTTTTTTTAACTTACTTTCATGTTTAAATTTCTTTAAATGATATACTTGTTAAAAATAAAAGATTTGCATGCTAAAGAACTGTATAAAGTAAAACGTGAAAGTACCTTTTCTTCTCCTCTTCTTTGGCTCTCTTGTTCCATTTCTCTGAGGGCACCCAAGAATAATTTGGGGTTTACCCTCTTATGAAGGTGTGTACACATATTACAAAGCCTATATACATATATACGTACATATATTACCTCTTTAGTTTTTGTAATACTTGTCTAAAACTTGCTTGAGCGATGTTGTTTTATAGCCTACTCCCTGGGAAATTACAGTTTTATTGTAATGAACCTCAATGTTGCTGATTCTTAACGCACACTGAATGTCCTTGCTGAGGTCGGGGTTCAAAGTAGAAAAGTAGAAATCCAACTTCCAGATCATGGTAGTAACGACTCCAGAAGAAATCACCATGTCCTCGTTAAAGAGGACTTAAACTAAATACTTGTTTTACCACCAAATACGCCACAATTAAAGTTTTTAAACTTAGTAAAAAACAGAATATATGAAAGTGTTTCAGCAAAATCTGTGGAGAAAATGCTTGAAAATAATAGAGCTAAATTGCATGCCTGCGGTCAAGGGCTGGTCACCATAGTGCTGTGGTCCATCACGCGTTGTGCAAAGGATGCAGAGTCTTGAGGACATCCACAGAGGGGCCAGGCTGGATGGCCAGAGGTAACCCTAGAATAATGTAAGAAAGTCCCGTGTGTTCACCGAATAATTCTGTGGTGCGGTCATTATACATGTTAAATACGTATTTATGATCTACACACTCAGGACTGACTTGTGTGAGCTGAGAGTTTGGCTCTGGGGTCAGATGGACTTAGGGTCGCATCTCTGTTTTGCCACTTACTGGCCTTGTGACTTTACCCCTCAAAAGCCTCAGATATCTAAAGATAGTCTATTAGTAGCTCCCCTGTGGGGTTGCTGTGATTATTCATCGACAATGACCTATATAAAATGCTCAGCCCAGAGCCGCATCCTCGGAAGCACACCATTAACATTGCCTAAAAAGTGAGCTATGAGACCATGGCTTAATACTTCTCTGTACCTTTTGGGTCTAAGAGCTATTTCCTTAAATGAGTTGCATGCCTTCGAGGACATGGGCCTTGTCCTAGGCTTTTATATGTGTGTCTCAGAGTGACATGTTTGGGGATGATGTTCTGAAAAAATAGGTTGAATAACTTAAGACAGAATTCAACCTAAACAAGTGGGTGACTTTGAGTTAGTCAGCCTGTGACAGCATCATCACTGCTGATGAACACACGTCCTTGGTTAATTTTTAGTTCTTAGAAGTCCTCGGAAGCCAAAAATATAAGTTGGTAGAATATTGATTTTTTTTCCTCCCCGCAAAAGTCTTTAAACACAGAGCCTCTCGATTTTGAGGTATTCAGGTGAAGCCATAAGCGACCAGCAAGGACTAGGTTTCCTCGTCTGCAGCTGAGCCCAGGGAGAAAGGACACTAGTGAGAGGGAAGGGCTGTAAGGAAGGGGGCACTGTGGAGCGGCATCAGCATGTCAGAATCTTGGGCATGTTCGCTTTTTCAGTCTTTAAGACCAATATTTACAGAATTTGATTTCAATAGCAAATATACTTGCCATTGAATGACTGCTTCAAATTCTAACCACAGAGCAAGATTTTGAGTATTGTAGGTGTCAGTTTTTGATTTTGACAGGGGTACTTTGAAAATTAGATCTTCTGTAAAAGAGAAGTGACTTGTGACTATTTAAATTATTTGAGTTAACTTAAAAATTCAACCACGTGTCCAGGGCTTAGTGGCCACATATGCTGGGGGCTATCATATTGGATAGTGCAAATTGAAGAACTTGCCCATCACAGAAAGTGCTGTTGGACACCTGCTTTTCTAGAATATATGTTGCTGTAGTTCATGCACTATTATAAAATGAATAAAAGGATCCAAAAGCCGAAGTAGTTGTAGGGGTTAGAGGAAAATAATCAAGAGTAATGGGAAATGTGGATTAGGTGAGTAGACTTTTTCCCCCTTCCTTGATCTTTCCCCTTCTTTGGCTTATTCTCAAGTAGGGTAATTGGAAAATGGTTCAAAGTAAATTTCCTACCAAGCAAGGAGAACACGAGGTCATACTTTTTTCCCTCTAAAACCAAGACTTTTTTTTTTTTTTTTTTTACAGTTTTGGTTTTTTAAAATCTTCTACAGATCACCAGTATTTGCTCTCTCATTGTGGTTGGACCTTAATTCCATTCAGAAATTCTTTTTCCCCTCCTTCTCTGGCTGTCATCTAGTGACATCTGCAGTGCTGATGTTTCAAACTGTTTTTTTTATAGAGCCACATCTTTCAGTCCCTCCCCGCGTTTCTCATTCTCAGTGTGGACTTCAGACTCTGATGCCCTGAGCGGATTCAACTCCCAACTCTCCACGTTGTTGAAAGACCTTGAGTAAGCAGTCTACTCTCCCTGAGCCTGTAAAAATGTTGTTATTTTGTGTGTATCACCACTGACATACATCTGGATTAAATGCGGTAGTTTATTTAGACTCCTAGCACAACACCCGACATGTAGTCCGTCAGATAACAATGAGCGCTGAGGTCATGGGGTGCATTATTTGGCTCTTGCTGTATAGCAAACCGTCCCAGAATTTAGTGGCTTAAGACAACCATGTTTAGTGGAGGATTCTGCTGGGCAATTCTGGTCTTGTCTGGGCCTGACGGATCCTTCATGCAGTCGTGGTCAACCTGGCTGGTTGGCTCTGAGGCTGGCCAGTCCTAGATGGGCTCACTTGCACATTGGGTGGTGGGCTGGTTGTCCGCGGGAACAGTAGTAGGTGGCTGGACTGTAGGTGTCTCATCATCCTGCCGAGTTAGAGCTTCCTTGGGATACAGAGCCCTCAGCAGAAGCCCTTGCTTTTTCTTGCTGTGTTCTGTGTGAACCTTGTACTCCAGTCTGACTTTCTCATATTGTTTCCTAAATGTGGCCTTTGCCTTCACCCTTGTTCTTGAAAACAAGGCTCTATCTGAATCATCTCTGCATCCGTAGTGCGGCGCACGGAACAGTTGAACGAACACCCAACTAGAGCTCCGCCTTTGTGGGCTCTCTCACCGGATGCTCACCGACTCGTCCTTTGATGTTCACTTTTCTTGCGACCTGCTTTGTGACATCTGTTTGATCTCTTACACTTTGGGAAATTTAGAGATGGTTTTGGTATTAATTTATAAGAAATGTCAAAGAGTAAAATTTTATATTGAAACAGTCTAACATTCTCTTCTTAAATGAATTCTCTTCTCTGAATACTAATGTGGCCTTGGAAAGCTACGAAGACATACATTTTGGAGTAAATTGGTAGCTGCTACTGGGTGAGAATATAGTGTATTTGCTACCTCAGTTCACCTATATTTATAGTAGTATTGGTCTGCACAATGAGTATTTTTCTAGGCCAAGGAAACTCTCTTTTCATTTCTATTTTTAATTTAATAGTGCTCTGCAGAAAAGATAAAGCACAGAGTTAAAAAAGCACCTCTATATACGTTCTCTTGCTTTTGTCCACTCTATTTTACTTTCTCACTTGCTTTGTTGACCTACTAAATGAGTAATGATGATTGCTGGTGTGTGTGTTCTCTTAAAGTTTATGTAATGGGCAGTTCAGAGTTTATGGAGACTTGAAATACCAAAGTGCAGGAGATTAATGCAATTTGGGGTGTTGGGGAGGAAGAGAAACCCCAAACTCTCCCCTCGGGACCTCGGGAAAACTAAACTCTAATCCCGGCTGTGACGATGACTTGCTGGTGGCCTTGAGACAGTTTAACTTCTCTTTGGCTCAGGCAGCTGAGCTCGGTAATTTTGAAGGTTTCTCTCTAGCTCTGAAGGCTTCTTACTGTTCTAGAATCGTGCTGTTTCTATTAAATATAGGTCCTCCTGGGATTTTGTAATACACATTACGGTGAGCACAAATGTCTAGAACGAAAGAAACGGATAGACTTGTTACGAGGTCTACTCCCTGCGGGGTCAGTCGCGTGTCCTGGGTGCGTAGGGAAGTGTACTCCGGGTTCATCGTTTGGTGCAGGTGTCAGGCAGGCAGGCCAGGCAGAGGGGTCAGCAGGATGCAGATGCACAGAACTGCGGTGGACGTGAACGTGAGTCGCTCGGGAACGCGGCCGCGGGCCGGTGTGGCCAGGGCGCTGCGTCTCCGGGCAGCTCCCGCTCTGTCCGCTGCCGTGAGGTACCGGGCCCTTCGCAGGCCTCGGTGGTTTCCTCGCATGTGCTGCTTCCCGCGGAGGTTGTGTGTTGTCGTCGGGGTTCATTTTGTGTGCAGACTGTACGGGAAGCATGCGTTTCCCCGTCGCTGGGCGCGCCCTTCCTGCCCCCCCCCCCCGCACGTGCACAGCCCCCGGGGATGGTGTTAGAAGGAAAACCCTGGGGTCCTCCGGAGGGTTCCTGCGGGCAGGAGCGTGGGGAACCGAGAAGGAGCTGCTCGTGCCGCTCTGCAAGGTCACGCGGGGGAAGCTTCGTGGCCACGCAGGGCTGGCGGCGGCGCTTCGCTCGGCCGGGAGCTGCGTGTGCCTCGTGCGCCAGCCCGCCCATGACGTTGCCGCGGTGAGCCCGCCAGTGGTCCGCTCTCCGTCGGAGAAACGGCCTTCCTGGTCTTCCCGCCGCCCCGACTCCCCGGAGCTGCTCCGCAACGCCTGTCCTGTGGTAGGGGGGGGGTCCTCCCGCAAACCCTCTGCCCCGGGCGGCGGGACGCCTGCTCGGCTCCCAGGGCCTTGGGACGTGGCCGTGCCGTCCTTTCCACAGACCGGCCCGCCGTGCCGTCTCCCTTCACACCCCGCGCGCTCCGCCGGCTCCGTCAGCCGCGTGTAAGTTGTGGATGCGTGTCGTCGCTGCCGCCTGCGCTCGTGCCCGGGCGCGCACACCGCCTTAGTGCTGCGCCCGTGGTTTCAGGCAGCCCTGTGTTCACACGTCCACGTGCTGTGTAGCACACGCGGCAGGCAGAGCCTCTGTCCTCCTGAGGCCCGGACGGTCGTGGCTGGAGCGCCGTGGGCGGACGCTGTCACGGAGCGGGCGGCGGGGCCGGGCCCTGGCGGGTCGGAAAGGGCGGAGCGTGCACTGCCCTCGGGATGGGAATGCTCGCCTGCGCGAACACAGGAGACAGCTGACACGCACGGAGAGCGCAGGTCACAAACCGGGGTTGGCTTTCTGTCTCTGTTGACCTCGCGGCGGGAACGCAGGCACACGCTTCGTGGGCTGCGGTGTGCGGTTCGTAAACTGCGGGGGGTCAGGGTGTTCGTCTTCTTCGTGACCGACTTCCTGCGGATACTGGGGTGTTCGCGCAGGCGCCTGGCGCGCTTTGGCAACGTGGTGCTGTCGGGAGTGCAGTGCTGTTCCGCCGGGAGCGCGGTGCTGTTCCGCCGGCAGCGCGCCTGGGTCCCGCCCTGTGCTGGTGCCTTCGACGACGCCTCCCTAAGGGCGCACGGGCACACTTACGTGGGACCTACCACACTGGTTTCCTGTCCTCCGTGAGCTACTTAAAACCACAATCGGAAAGTGGTGACCTTTGGATAGGAAGGAAGAGGGATTAACTTTAAAAGGTTTTTGGCTGATGAAAAGCAAACCCGTGCCACATTAAGCAGCGTTTTCACACCAGTAAGCGTTGTAAAGCATTGTCCTCGAACCCCTTTTAATCTCGAAGGATGGTTTGGGAAGAACCCCCCGATTCTAGTCTACAATGGTCTTTTGTGGCTCTCATTAACAAGAGCGCATTGCTTAGTTGAATTGTGGGGAAGATAATATTGATTGAGATCCCTCGTAACTATTTGAGAAAAAAAATACTTCAAAATAAATGAAAACATGAACGTTTCATTGGCAAATTTAGAGAAACATTTTGAATAGCCTTTAATTGGTTAGTTATGTGATAGTAGTTAGCATAAAAGGGGAAAATCAATTATAGCGATAAGGTCTGTTCTTAAATATAAATTATTTGAAGTATTTCCTGTGGAAAAAACACAAAAAGCTGCGCAGGAGAAAGGTTGTTGCTGGCAGTTGCCTTGCCACATAAGGTTTTACCTGAGCTTCAGATCTGACATTGGATTCGCTCAACACAGAGGCTGTACAGGACATCTTAGCGGTTGGGGGAACTTTGTGTTTTGTGAAGTATAGAATATAATCAGTCTGTTTTAATGGTCTTCCAGGATCCAACATATGTTCACAGTTTAGCCGACTGTAGTTCTAGAGAGAGATTGAAACTATAGATTTTCTAGTGTGATAGAAAAATCAAAGAAACAAAGAATATGGGGTTTCTTTGAGGATCATTTGTGTTTCTTCTTTCATTGGAAATTAATTGATACTGTATTTCCTGGAAAATTACATTACTTTTATAACCGTTCTTCACTTACGAGAGTTAATGATTCAAAGCTAATAAATCAGAGTCAACATTAGATTTTCCAGTGGTCCTTTTTAATGTAGTTATAGAAGATTTTTCTGTCAGTTCTTAATCATCACTTCAGCAGTTAGAGGAGTTTGAAATCCTGGATGACTTCATCTTTTTTAAAAATCTCTTCTGACAAAATGTTGATTCAAACCACTGAACAAATAAAAAATGTAACTGATTTCAGTTTTGCCACTTTGTTCATCCCTCTGTCATTTATCTGCTGTGTTGAAGAATCATTAAAATGAGAAAGTATGTTGTTTGTAAATAAAATAATTGAACCTGGATTCATCATTTTTCTTCCATTCGGAATCCAGAGATTTGCTCAGAGTTTTACACTCAGGGTGGTTTCAATTACAGTATTTTGTAATTGACTTTGTCTGTAAGGATTAATGAACTGTTATCATTTTATAGGTCTTATCACAACGACGTCAAGGAAACTAGACCGAGAGCAGCAAGATGAACATATATTAGAAGTAAGCATTTCTTTATTTTAATTATTTAAAAATTTTTATAAATATCATGGGAAAGAGCATCCTTGTTTGCATTAACTAGTATTTGTAACTGTTATGATTTCGTTATATTAGCTTCTGGTCAGGGGAAAGAAAACATTTGTGAGTGTAGTTCATGTCCCCTTAAATCCCTTTCTAAAATCCCCAGAATACAGGATCACTGTATAAGTTCTAATTTTTGTGTGCACATACAGAGCAAACAGACTGGAAGGAAGATTATTTACATTTCCTTTTCATTTATGTAAGAGATACTTTTTCTTTATGCCTTCTACATCTTTTTCCTTAGTATTCTGTTTTTTGGGATATTTTTATGATAATAATAGATCTCATTCGACTGTAGTTAGTTTCTGGTTTTTGTTGTTAAATAATTGCATTGTTTTTGCATGTTAAATTGAATTGCAGAAAGTTTGTGATTTTTAAACATTTCTAAAATAAAAGATTGAAGACTGATTTGTGCTTTTCTAAGATGGTCTCTTCTGACAGGCTTTGTTCTCATGGCTAATTTAAAAAGACTTTCTAGTCCCTGAAAGGAGAAACACGGCTTGTCCTGTACTGGTTTGCTGGTGGATGGTAGGCATGTTGTAGGAGCAGGGATAGCAGTTGCTGGAGGAGGAAGGTAGAGGGTCATGTGGGGTTAGGCATGATGCGGTTGCTGGGTGCCAGGGCCTACAAGCCAGGAAGAGGCTGAGAAGAGGCAGTGTGGAGAGTTTCCCTTGCAGAGGAAAGCTGAGCAGAGCAGAAATGTAACCTCTGTTGACTTTCCTCTACCACACGTGAAAGGAACAGCCAGTGTTGATCATTGGAGCCAGAGGAGACTAAGTGCTTGCTGAGTTGTGAGTTACCTGCACAAGGCTTCCATTCCACCAGTGTGGGTACTTGAGGAAGTCCTAAACTGTGGTTTATTATTTTTATTAATATTTAGTTCTCTCTTTTTATATTATTGCTGTTCATAATGCTGCCTGCTTAATTTCATTTCATCCTTCGTCAAATTTCTAACTTTGTCAATAAAATATTTGCTTTTTATAGCTCTGTAGTGTGTGCTCATGAATATCCTGTCTAGAAGGGGTTTCACAGCCACCATTACAGTTAGTAATTGCTTTTTATTTTTATTTGTTAAGATTTTATTTATTCTGAGAGAGCACACGAGCAGTGGAAAGGGCAGAGAGGGAGGGAGAGAGAATCCTCAAGCACACTCCCTGCTGAGCACAGACTCCACATGGGGCTTGATCCGAGGATCCCGAGGGCATGACCTGAGCCAAAATTAAGAGTCGGACGCTGAACCGACTGAGCCACCCAGGTGTCCCTACGGTTCATAATCTCTTCATGTGTTACATCTGAGTGTTAGTCATAGGTGTTACAGTTCCCTTAAATTCATTTTCTTTCTGTTAGAGCAGGGTTTAGAATTTTGATTCGGTCCCTGCAGTGATTGACAGAAGGGAGAATATGGTTCCTGAAGAAAGGAAACAGGTGGCACGCTCTCCAGAGTGGCAGGTCCCAGGCACAGGCATCTTGCTGCAGCCGCACCCTGGTTAGAACCACACTGGTCACCTGTTCGTTGTGTGCCTCCCTCCAGAGCCGCCTTTCGCAGTAAATGTCGGAGGCTGGATGGGAGCAAGTACAGGATACTTAGGACTTTGTGGATAATATTAAGACGTTGATAGGAAATAAGCCTTTGTAATGGTTTGTAACATCCGTACCTTGTATGTTTTCTGTAGTCCTTTATGGTGGTGGATTTGAGGGCCAACGCCAGCACTGGTTTTACTGTCTTGAAGAAGAGTTTTTTCCCCCAGTCCCATGTTAAAAGCTGTGTTACTGGTTCTTGAACCCAGCCTTAAGAACATTTTGGTGATGATTATCACAAAACCTAGTGCTTGCTTGTATTTCTCTTTATTTTCTCTCTTTTCCCTAAAGATCATAGGAGAACTGATCAAAAGGAAGTGTTCTGAGAGATTAAAATTAAATAATGATTGTACATTTTGTTTTGAGAGTGTGGGAAGGTAAATCATGTATTTTAAGCAACTAAAATATTCTTGGCAAGTACCATCGGATATATTCACACTTCTATAAACAACAGGATTTAGGTTTACCAAGCTTTAAAAAAAAAAAAGTTCCATGGAAAACTTCAGTATACTTTAATATTTTTAGTATTTCAGCCATTATTTTTGGAGGATGTGGTGAGGGAAAAATAGCTGTTCCTAAGGTCATTGCCTTTAATGTCCACACCAAAGTAAAAGTGGACATTGGATTTAGGGGGGAAACAGTGCATATGGAAGCATTCACCACTGCAGTCCTTAAGGCTCGGATTTTTATTCCTCAGCTGAATACATGAATAATTAGAGTGACCATTACTTTACATTGCTTTTACTGAAAATCTTACTTAAATGGTTCTGAAGTGAAGATTTTTTATCTGCTGTACTAAACGTGGAGGACTTCTGCACAAGAGTCAAACAAAACAAAATGATGACAGCTGGTATTTAAAGGCATGCTCCTTCACATGTATTTTAAATTGATGATTTAGCTTGCTGTATTGTTGAGGCTTAAAAATGACAGTTTTTAATGCAGTATGTGGAGATTTGATTTTTAAGTGTATGGAGTGTGTGTTATTCTTCAGCGGACTCTCTTTAAAAGCAAAATCTTCATGTATCTCTTCTTGGCTTAAAAATAAGTTGTTCTGGTAGCTTGCCATTTCGGTGACATTCCTGTTACAGCTGCAGTAGTTCAAGGAGAGGTGGTGTGGTGAGGGGAGAGCAGGGGCTCACGCTGCCTCTTTCTTGGCCCTTGCCTTGCTCCCCGGTCCCTGTCTGGAACAGGACACATCATTGTCTTGCCGCCTCACAGGGCTGTTGTCAAAGGAGAGGAGGTGGTATGTGTCATAGTGTGTGAACTCTGCAAGTCTATGCAAATGCGAGTGTTTTGTTAGGAGGATGATAGTCAGTTTTTATATAGTTATATTTTAAAAACATCTGTTGATCTGTTATCTTTCAAAAACAGGTTACTGTGACCGACAACGGTATCCCCCCAAAATCTACCATTGCAAGAGTGATTGTGAAAATCCTTGATGAAAATGACAACAAACCTCAGTTCCTACAGAAGTTCTACAAAATCAGACTCCCAGAGCGGGAAAGACCAGAACGAGAAAGAAACGCCAAGCGCGAGCCCCTCTATCGTGTTATTGCTACAGACAAAGATGAAGGTCCCAATGCGGAAATCTCTTACAGCATTGAAGATGGAAACGAACATGGCAAATTTTTTATTGAGCCCAAAACCGGAGTGGTTTCATCCAAGAAGTTTTCTGGAGCTGGAGAATATGATATTCTTTCAGTGAGTTAAGATCTAGTCTTTGAATTTCTCGTGTACTTTGTTCATCTGGTCTTATGTCACTTGTCTGAAAACTTTCTTTCTCTTCAATAAGTGGCCCCAGTGTTTGTGACCTAACATTGGGAAATGTGGCTTTGGTTTTCCTTCTCTGCTGTCTCTCCAGTTATCACGTATGTTGAGTGTGGCCTTAAACACAGGGAATATACAAATACAGACAGTGAGTGTTTGAAATTGGCTCAGTTTGAGACCAAACCAGTCTGTGCTTTGGTCATACAACGTAACTTCTGATTTGCTCCCTCCATCCCCTCTGCTTATATTTTATAGATTAAGGCAGTGGATAATGGTCGCCCCCAAAAGTCATCAACCACTCGACTCCATATTGAATGGATCTCCAAACCCAAACCGTCAGTGGGGCCGATTTCCTTTGAAGAACCATCTTTTTCCTTTACTGTCATGGAAAGCGACCCAGTGGCTCACATGATTGGAGTGATATCTGTGGAGCCTCCTGGCACGCCGCTGTGGTTTGACATCATTGGTGAGTGTTCTTCAAAGTTTTTATTGTCCTGCATAGGTTACACTGAGGAGAACCGGTCTTTGATTTTCTGATTTTTTATACATTTCCGGTTTTAAAATGGGGAGTAACACTTAGAAGTGGAGAATTTGTCTTAAATTGCAAGATTTTGATTGCAAAATGTGTTATAATATCCAGCATGTACTGGTTTAAAATCGGTGCTGTGCATGTACCATAGCCTTAATGTAAAACTAAAGTCTCAAAAGTGCATGAAGGAATTAGAAACCTGAATGTTTTGTCCAAAAGCACAACTTAATTTTCTTTCTTGATACCTAACATATGGCACATGGCTGTTTTTAGTGAATATGGTTTGAATGCTTAAAATAACTGTGTGACTGTCACATGTCAGTATTTTATAGGGAATAATTTTATAAATTTTAATTGTATAACTTAAAAATGAGAGTACCAGCTATGGCCTATTCAGTTTTATTTACTACATTTTGAGAATGTGGGAAGCAGGGTTCAGGAGATTCATGGACCCTGGAATAAAGATTATAGGCCTACGTTTTTTTTGTTTTTCTTTCTATATGAGTTTAGACATAGAACGTATTCCCTTATAATCTCCCATACTTAAAAAAGAAATTCACATTAAACTTTGACAGCTTCGTTTTTTAAATTGTTTCCTCACTTTATTTCAGTCATCAGGACCTTTAAAAGCAAAAGTATGGATTGTGACTCATCTCTACTTGGTCCTTTAGATTCCTTTTCCCCCTCCCACCCCTTTGCCACCCTCTCCGCGAAATGCTGTGTCAGCATTTGACTGGCTGGGATGTGGGCTGCGGGGCCACAGAGCGCGGGTGACACGGGCATTACCTCTTCAGTTTCCCCTCCCCCCCAGCCGGTGAGGCTTGTTCCCAGCTTGGGGCGTTGTATGAAATCATTGACGTCATCCACACCTCCGAACCCCTCACTTCAGTTTTAAAGAAAGATGATTTCACAACAAATTACAATCAAAATCGTTCGTTTGCTCCCTGTTGACACCTGTCACACTTGCGGACGAGCCGGGCTCCCGCTGTGCTGTGTGTGATGCTGACAGCCTCTGGAACTGGTCTGACTGATGCTCTCCCTTGTTCTCTGCTTGCCTTCCATGCTTGCTTGCTTCTTTGTGGCTGTGCCAGGAGACACACTCGCTAGAGACGTGTTTTCCATCTTTCAGATGACTTGTGACCTGAACTGTACAGCAGAAGGTATCTGCTGAGATCCCATAATTTGCCTCAGATTATGAGATCTAAAAGAAAAGCATCCGTTTTTAAAACCTTGTTTATTTCCAGTGACTATCTTCCATTGCCCCTTGTTTTCGTGGCATTTATGTGGTCACCCATTCCAGTTGCAAACATGCCGATTTCTGAGACATCTCAAGATCATCCTTAGTTTTAGGTTTCACTGAAGATTTTGGTTTTTTATGTATGTGTTGTTTTACTTTTCGGTAAGATTTAGTAATAGAACCTCATCATGACATCTTAGGCTTTTATTTTCATTCCATGTCACTTCATTGATAAAAGTATGTCAAGTTCAGTGGGTGTGGAAGGAGTTTTATCTAGAACATAATTGGGAATGCATTTGGATACTGTCAGCACCACAGAAACTTTTGCCTTCATTAAACTCTGTGTTTGGCAGCAGTGGGGAAAATTTCTTTTTAAGTATATAAGAGCCAGGACTAATTGATGTTAAGTGCCACTATGTTTTTCAGAGTTAACATTTGTTTTTAATAGTTAATTTGTTCAGGCAGTATGCAAGTGTCACAAATTTTTTTTTTTCTTTTTGAGTAATTAAGCATTTAAATGGCTGACTGTGGTTAGTAAAGGATGTCACGTATAGCTACTGGGATATATAAATTAAAGACCTACTCAGAACCCCTGAAAAAGCGAGTGGAACGTAATTCATTGGCCACATTGGCACTGTTTTTCCGTCTTAGAGTTGCTTTCTCGCTTTCCTCTCAGTCGCTTCCTTTGACAGTTGGGGTCAAGTTTGCATTAGTAGGCACTGTCTTTCTAATTGGCCCTTCTTTTCTTGTCTTTCAAAATGAAAGCTCCTTAGAAACACCTTGTTGAACAGAATATCAGAAGTGGTTTTTCTTTTCCTGTCATGAAGAATTAGAAAACCACAAAAGAAATGGCAGATTTTCATGCTTTTCTGTATGTCCTGACTTAAACCAGGTGGCAACTCCGACAGTCACTTTGATGTGGACAAGGGCACCGGGACCATCATTGTTGCCAAAGCTCTTGATGCAGAGCAGAAATCAAGCTACGACCTCACCGTCGAAGCTACTGATGGAACCACTGCTGTCCTTACACAGGTAAGCGGGTCACCGACGACACACTTGTCGGAGGATTGGTACGACCTTTTTAAAAAATATTTTATTTATTTGAGAGAGAGAAAGATATTGAGAGAACGAGTCGGGAGGGCCAGAGGGAGAAGCAGACTCCCGGCCGAGCAGGAAGGCCCGACGTGGGACTGGATCCCAGGACCCTGGGATCGTGACCTGAGCCGAAGGCAGACATTTCACCGAATGAGCCCCCCAGGCGCCCTTGCTAGGACCCTCTGACTTTAGGGCCCACAGGCAGCATGAACGATTGGTTGTGCCCTCGGAGGTTCCCAAGCGGACTCACTGTGTTGATAGAGCTTAGCCATGTGCACAGCAAGGATTTGTATGGGGGGAAAGAGAATTAACTGCAAATCTTGATGTAGGTTTGGTCTGTAATTAACCAGTTTGGGGAATTTTGAAAGAAGACTTTAAAACAACAACCCACTTTTGATTATCAAAATCTTTCAATTTTATACTGCTTTTGAACAGTGTTAGCATAAATTGTATCACTCTTGAAGATGAATTGTCCAAGTCATTTTCATTAAAGCTCATTAAAGTGATTAATGATTTTTAAGTCACTTTTTTGAATTTTTTCCCTTTTGGCTACTTTAACGAGGGTTGTATAAAATGGCTGATAAAATTGTTCTTATAATCCCTTTAACATCTTTATTCCTATCTGATGATTAAGAGATGGCCAGATTAGTGGGATTTCAAATTTAAATGTTAAAACCCTATACATTAAATTCTCTTTGATTCTCTGTGTGGGCTGTTTGAGAATTTGTTGAACATTTGTTATATGCCAGGTATTGTTCTAGAAACTGAATACTGGGAAACAGAATCCTACCCTCATAGAGCTTACCTTAGGATGGTGGAAGCGAAGATTTACATATAATCTTCTGTGTCCTGAAAGACAAAGGAAGAAATAAAATATTGGAAGATAAAATGCTTCCGAATTCCAGTTTTTATCTTTAGATGGTACTATTTTAAATCTCAGATGAGACAGATCATCTCTTAGATCATTTAGTTGCACTGAAGAATAAAAGTTAGACTCTGTGATGTCTTTTTCAATTGATAAATGAGTAGATGATTCAGAGCCAGTTATGAAAAGACCTTATTCCTTTCTCCACATGGTTGTAATTTTCAGTGTATTTAAAATCTACATATGCACCATGCTTTGGGGTCATTTTGAGATTGTCATGTAAAAGTTTTAGTACAGTATTAAAATTTCATATTTGTCGGTAATTGTTCTCATTTTAGAAGTTAGACTTTAGAGCATGAAAATGGGAATAAAAACATGGAGTTGTAATAAATTTAACAGGATACATTTTGAAAGGTTTAAAGAGTATAACTGTATGTGGACCAGTTAAATAATCTAACCAGAAATTAGCAAAAGGCATTTACTAAGCAGTAGAAATGGCCCTCCATGCCAGGCATTCTCATTAATGAAGGTAATCTATTTAACTTGTAGCATTTATTGCTTATTACGTAAATGAGTAAGTAGCAGTATGCCCCTTCCCCAGTAATTATAGTTTTAGCGAGTACTGTTAAAAGCTTCATATGAAATGTGGAGTAGGTTGATTAAAATTTCCTTTAAGACCCAGGAAATAAATTGCAGCCTTTCCAGGGACACAAAACTCTCTTACGTTTTAGTGCTTCATTGATACTTTGTAACTTCTCTTGAGTCGTTTTCAGAGGGTCTTGATAATATCCTCGTGCCTTGCTCGCAGGGAGGGGGGAGTCTGAGTCTCAGAAAGTGGTCGCTGGCCCAGACTCACCTGTGAAGGCGTGGGACAAAGGGGACGGTCAGTAATTAGGTTTCGATTTCCACATGGGGCAGAGAACAGGGCGATGGGGTTGCAAAGAGAGCAGCTAATGCCACGTGAAGAGCAACCCGAAGGTGAGAATTGGGTTGGCAAGGACCTGAACACGGGGTAGGTTCGGGTCTGTAGGTAAAACTCGGGAAGCGACAGGACGGATGTTGCCGCGTGCAGGTCAGTAGCCGCGGACGGTGGGGCAGGTTTGGGGAGCAGCAGGTTTGCTGAGCACCGAGCCGCGAGCCGCGGTGCATCAGCAGCAGAGGGGGCGGCGGGGGCTCCCAGCATAGTCCCCAGTGCTCTGTTGAAGCAGCACTGCTCCTTGCTTTCCTGTCCTGCCGTCTGCAGCTTGGGATGCTGGCCAGTATAAGTTCAAGTCGCTTTGCTTTATCTGGTATCTCAGGCTAACTTTCCAAATCCAGTTACGGCTCTTTTCTTTCTTTGAAACAGCTCTGTTTTCATGTTTCCTTTCGGTTTCTCTTGAGAAACAGCATTACGCAGAGGTCGATTGGTTTGAATCTTGCCTCTGTCTCTTACCCTACCTCTGGGCACGTGGCTGTCACCCTGTGGGCCTAGTGATTTTGTCCTCAAAGGGCACGCCGACGGGTGAGTGAGGGGTAGCACACGGGCTGCTGGCGCGTAAAGCCCGGAGAGCTGTTGTGCATGTTGTCCATGTGGACTCCCTGCTGGACAGTTCAGTCCCCTCCCCGTCTCCATTCTCTGTCCCTGCAGTTCATCTTGCTCTTCCCACTACCAGGGGGGTTGGCCTGGTTGGGAAGAGCAGGTAAAGGGGAATTTCCTCTGATGAGCTAGTTCAGGGCGTTCAGGATGTATAGTTCTCCAGCCTCTGTACTGGATGCCACCTTCTCCCTGCTCGCTTACCATCCCCTGGTGCCATGTCCTTCTCTCCAGTCTCGAAGACAGAGGGTATTTGATGCTACTTCTTGCCTTCGTGTCTCTGACCAAGGTCTGCCCCCACCCCCATCCCAGTGTACATTGATCCGCCAACCTAAGACCTGCGCAGGCAAAGCCTTACCTCCTCCTCAAAAGCTTTCGGCACGTCCCACGCCATCTCTGGACTCCTGAAAACTTCTTGATAACTTACTTGATTATATGTGGAATCCCACTGTGCTTCACATGTGTAAGACCTCACCTGCCGAGCTTGAGAGCTCCCTGAGGACAGGGGCTGTTGTGCGTTTATTTTATTTGCACCCCAGTAATGTGTAGGTACGTGCTGAGTGTATAAGGGCACTGTGAATATGCTTTATTTGAATTGCTGTATCAAAATTGGTTGTTTTTACCTTCCATGTTCCTCTTTAGTTGTGATTAATTGACTTTAGAGCAGAATTAAACTACCTCTGCCCAGCACTCACTCCATTAGGAAAGTACTATGTAAATTTATAATGGAAATGAATATATAATGATTTAACTTAGAAAAATTATAAAACCGTTTCTTCTGGATCATTGTTGACCTTTAAGATGGTCTGTAGTTTTAAATGCTTATGTAACTTTCACATAAAACCTTCCTGTGGTTTAGTGAATGCGTTTAGTATGTATATAAAGTTTCATGTTACAAATCCATCACTGAGGCAGTGTTTTACGAGAACACTGGTGTCGTCTCCATGGAAAGACCTGTAGCTCACATGCCTGCACCAGTGTGGTTAGCAGCTTAACCTGTGCATTCCTGGGTCTTCGGCCTCCTGTGCCATTTGGACTCGCGAACCTCCATTCCACGCGTGCAGTGAAGCTCAGATCTCTTGTTTGTAACTATAAACCATCTTTGTAATCAGTAGTGATTTCCACTGTGCCTTATTCACACATCTTTTCAGTCTGAAAATTAATCCTCTTACTGTTTAGAGTAAAAAAAAACATTTTTAATTCAGCTTAGAACTAAGTTTTTTTTTAATAATGGCTTTTCCCCCCTCTGAGATTTTTACTGTGTGTTGACATATTTAAGAGAGCTTATCTTTTTAGTGTACTTAAAAGTGCTTTTAGGAAATAAATGTGTTTACTATTTATATGTAAGTTTTACAATGACAAAAATGTAATAAAGATTGTTAAAGCGCATTTCAATTTATTGGTAAGAATTTGGAGTCTCAACGATTAGAACAAGAAATTTAAATACAGTATTTATCTAGTACCGTCCTCACCTCGCTAGCTGGTAGTTGCAGGTTCAAATCTGACACAGGAAATCATCTGTGAATCCTGCTCAAGTAAGTTCTCTGTTATCCTTACGTGAGTACTCCAGAAATAACTCTCCTGTGGAGACCTGAGAGAAATTAAGGGAGCAGTCAGAAAGAAGCGTGTGAAAGATGTTACATACGCCCTCGAAGTCAGTTTCAAGGGTTTAGAAAGGTCTTCATTATCTTACTCATATGGGCAATATATCAATGGAAGATTTTAAAGTTTTTTTTATTCTAGATTTTTGTTACTTTTATTTCTCATTTTGTGTTTCGCTTTGCTTAAAAAATAGTTTTTTTTTAACGTGCATCTCATTTTCCCCGTTGATTCTGCATTAAATTATAATTAAGGCTGTTCCTGTAATGTGAGTCATTTTGTCATTACAGGTATTCATCAAAGTAATAGATACAAATGACCATCGTCCTCAGTTTTCTGCATCAAAGTATGAAGTGGTTATTCCTGAAGACACAGTGCCAGAAACAGAAATCTTGCAAATCAGTGCTGTGGACAAGGACGAGAAGAACAAGCTGATCTATACTCTGCAGGGCAGCGTCGATCCGCTGAGTGTCAGGAAATTTCGACTTGATCCTGCGACGGGCTCTCTCTTTACTTCGGAAACACTTGATCACGAGGCCGTCCACCAGCACATTCTTACAGTCATGGTACGGCTTTCTACTCACGTTTTGGCCACCATCTGGTTTCTGAAGGGTTTTATAGGTTTGAGAGTGATTTTTAGTCAGTTATAGGGAAACCCCTGGCAGCATTGATAACCTATTGATCTTTCAGGTGCGGGATCAAGATGTCCCTGTAAAGCGCAACTTTGCACGGATCATTGTTAATGTCAGCGACACGAACGACCATGCCCCCTGGTTCACGAGTTCCTCCTATGAAGGGCGGGTTTATGAATCAGCGGCTGTTGGCTCAGTGGTGTTGCAGGTTACAGCTCTGGACAAGGACAAAGGGAAGAATGCTGAAGTGCTGTATTCGATCGAATCAGGTATTTTTGGAGCACTCAGTAGTTTAACTTTAAAAAGTGCATTTATTTTCTAAAACTAGTTCTATGTGTAGAAACATTCCTGTGTGTCACTGTAAAAATTGCTTAAATTGATCTTCAGCTACCATTTTTATATGAGGAGAAAGAAGACTTTTTTTTTTTAAGCCTTTAACTCACTAGAAAACAGAGAGTGTCCTACGTTTCAATAAAAAGATTCACATTATTAGCATAGTTCAGGGTTCTGAGAAGTTCTGCAGTGAAGAAAACCGTATTTAATCCAGTTCAGTATTTCCACAATGTTTTAACCATACAACATCTTCCTTCATGATATTCATTAACTATGAAACACTCTTAAGAAACCAGTGGCCTTAGTAATTTAACTTTTAGTCAGAGAGCATTTTCTCGTGGGCACAGCAGGAAGTTCCACGACAGAGTGCTGGGTGTCAGGCCCCCGCTGCCCCTTCCAGGTTTAGCTTTTCTGCCCCTTTCACCCTCCTGCACCTTTAACCAGTTGAGTTTCATTCATGGAATTGGGTGTTGCAGTAAGCCCCAGGGTTGCAGTTTGGACTGAAGATGTTGAAAAGCCCAAGGAGTGTGCTGGAGAGTTGGGCAAGGAAGGCCTTGGACATTTCTTCTATGTTTGATAGGGCAAGAGATCCAGAATCTAGCTGGGAGTTACAAGGAGGATCAAAGTGAAATGCGTTGTTCCCTGTTCTTTTATGATGCTATTCATAGTCTTTCATCTATTCATTCCGTGGACCAGTGAAGCATATTTTCTGTGTCAAGTGCTGTGCTAGGGGCGTGATGTAGGTAGAGGCCATCATGGCTCCACAAATGTATGCCCATGCAGAAGGGAAGCTCCTGATTGAAATGGGAATCTGCTTTAGAGCATATGATTTGTACAGTCAGAATTCATTTTGTTTTGGGACCTTCCCTACTCATGCCACATACAGTGAGTAAATGATTAAGTATCAAGAAGGCTGCTTCCATTTTTCCGTGTTTCTCGAGGTAATCATTAGTACAAAGAATATAGTCTCTCTCATTCTTTTTGTCTTTAAAATGATTTTAGAATATCATGGTCCATTCCTTTGCGTATTTAAAAATTGTGCCTTTCCTAGACATTAGAATTGGTAGAGGTATCAATTAACTCTAGGTCATACAATTAAAAGCTGTGCACATGGAGAGTAATTGTTTTAAAAAACCACTTAATTGATGTGTTTTATATGATTAAACTTTTTTTTATTTATTAATACATTGGAAGCTTCATTTGTTTCCCTGAAAACAACCAAATTTAGTCCATTACCCACAAATAAAATTTTTTTTAATAATATTTATTTTGTTATATTAGTCACCATACAGTACATCCCTGGTTTCTGATGTAAAGTTCCATGATTCATTACTTGCATATAACACCCAGTGCACCATGCAATATGTGTGTGCCCTCCTTAATACCCTTCACCGGCCTATCCCAATCCCCCACCCCCTCCCCTCTGAAGCCCTCAGTTGTTTCCCAGAGTCCACAGTCTAAATAAGATCTTATATACTGCCCGGGGTTCAGGATTAAAATGCTGTGTAGTTAGCGCCTTGAACAAAGATGAGGGTTTTTCCACTGGTTCAGAAATTTAGCTGTTAAAAAAACAGTGCATTCCGTTTGTGCAGGCCTGAGCACTTCAGTAAAATAATTTTCTCATAGACAAACTGCCTGGGTTTGTGTAGGAGAAAATGTTAAACTTTTCCCTTAGCTTTCACATAATTTTCAACAACTGGGTGGTTAAAATATGATTGTTGGTGCCCGACTGAAGGCATGTGCATTCTTGAAATTCTTGTAATGACTGATGGGATTAGTTATTTGGTATTCCAAGAATGGAATTGTATCTCCACTCAAAGAATAGCTGATACCAAGGGCCTACTTCGATACAGAATCTGGACTTCTAAGAATATAGATTTGGCAGTACAAAAAGTGTGCTAAAGAATTGCTTTATAGGCAACAGCTTCCATTAAAATGCAGAAGTGTGTGTGTGTATGTGTGTGTGTGAGAGAGAGAGAATCTCTTGGAACAGTAGGAAATGTACAATGATCATACCTCCTTTTATTAAAGTTGTTATATTCACCTGCTTCTCATTTGTGTCAGATCACATTTAATAAAGTTCAAAAGACTAGTTATAGATTCAGGCTGTAACACTGCATGTTTAATTAGCAATTTATTGAGCAAAGGGTTTGGTCTGATTAAGAGTCTTTAGGGAAAAGAATTAAAGGATATTTTCTGTAACATTTGACTTATGTGTTGAGAGACAATCGGGGCCATACTCTGGACTGTGGTGTTTTCTTCCTTTTTTTAGAGTAGATTATTATAACTTCAAAACCGTCATAATGCCTGGAAATAGAAGACACTCAGTAAATACATTGATTATCTAGAATTGATTTCCTTCCCCCAACTTTGGTTAAATATAATTGCAAGTGAGACTTTCGGTTTCCCGCTCGAGGTTGCCAGCAGTCAGGCGGTGAGCGCTTCACCGAGCGTCCGTGGCACATGCACAGTGGGAAGAAAGGGATTTCTGCGCACAGCTGACATGCCCTTTGGGGTGTATGTGTGTAATACGGTCCTTGCTGATGAGCACAGATTCACGTTTGCCTGGGTAATTGCCTTCTTCAGATACAACAATCTAAGGCTATTTAGAAATCACCAGTATCTCCAGCTGAAGTGAATGACTAAGCCCCCAACCTGGTACAGACGCTACCACTTGTCCTGTTAATTCCCTCCCAAATACTGCATGTGTATTTCAGTATTTGATGAACGTCCCTGTTACTAGATCAGATGGGGCAAGTCTAAGCCACTCAGCGGCCCTCAGTGTTCTTCCACATAAACGTGTTGCTTATCCATCTGCAAAACTGATGATTTCTGCCACGGTACAGATGTATGTAGGAGCCGTCTGTTAATTGCTACCTGGGTTCTTGTGTAACCTTCTTGTTAAGATACTCCAGGTAATAATGTTTCTGAATTTTACATGCTGATAAAAATTTATCAGAAATTTCTAATTAGTACACATTTCTTTTGTTAATACTTTTAAATGGTAGTGCTTGATCTAACAAATGGTTGTTGGTAGTGCTAGAAGTAAAATGCAGAAAAAATCAAATAAAAATAGATAGTGCCTTGTTATCTTTCCACACAGCAAATTCAACACTTACTGAGTGTCTCCTACGTGGCAAGCATTTTTTTCGAAGCACAGGTGATAAATAATGAATAAAATAAGCCATGCTTAAATGGGGACTTAAGTTCTAACGGGAGAATGGATAAGAAGGTTGCAGTAAGTGCTGTAAAGAAAAAAAAAACAGGGCATGGGGGCAGAAACAGCCATTCTGATTAGGGAGGTAAAGGAAGGCCTCACCATCACATTGTCTAAGCAGAGGGACATTTGGGTAAAACCTGAACGAATGAATGAACGCTTGGAGAAGCAATGAGAATAGCTGGGGAAGACTGTTCCAGAGAGGATCCCCCAAATACAGTCACCCTGAGATGAGCACGTGCTCTCCCTGTTGAGGAGTGAGGAGCCGGCATGGCTGGAGGGCAGGGAGTACGCTGTATGGGAAGCCGCGAGGTCTCACACCACCAGCTTGCTTTAGTGCAGGGAAAAATCTATTCACTCTGCTCTGTAGGGCCTTGTGTGTTTGAAGCTTTAAGATTTCACCGCACAAAATGAGAGAAAGGAATAGAGATGACTGAATGTGAACTGTGCTAGGTCGTCTGCTGCATTAGCACAGACATAGGATAGCCCAAGGGGTGGGGGTGAAGACTGTCATCACAGGTTTTCGTGGTCACCCTGTCGGTCCCAGGCATCCAGTCACGGTTTTGAAAAATGGGGTGATGCGCACCCTGTGGAGGAGGAGAGAGGTCGTTGGAGTTCTGATGACTGACTAAAACACAGGGGGAGAATCTGGGGTTGCTGACTCGTAAATTCAGACAGGCAGAAAGTACAGTCTGCAAGGCGTGGTAGAGGCAGTGCGACCCCATTCGTGGGCGAGGGTTCAGCCCGGAACTTGGGGGCCTGCAGAAAGCCTGGGCCTCCCCTGTTGCAGACTGTGGCGCGCGGCCTTCGGGCCTAGCCACAGAGCCAGGCAGGCTTAATGAAAACCAGACTGGACCTGGCTTCAGAAAAAATTATATCGTGGATTTTTGGAAAATGTATTGAGAGAAGGAAATGAAGGCGGCAGAGGAAGTGTTCACTCGTAATGATGTGGAGGAAGGACCGCCTGGTCGGTGTCCTGGTTTGCAAATCACTTGGTAAGTCATTCTGGCCTATGATGTGCCCCGCGCGGTTGCAAGCCTAGAGGGAAACAGAACTTGAAAAGCAGTTAAGTGACAAGTCAGCTTTGTTGTGGGGAAGTGTAATAGTTCATTTGGGGAAAATAAATCCAGTTCTCTGACTAGGATAATGGATTCTGGACTCGGGTGTGAAACAGAAAAGAGATGAAGTGGGAGTTGACAGATCAAATCTGAGGACCCTCAACCCTGAACTGCTAAACTTGAGTAAACTGCTGCTCTCCTTAGAAAGATCGACGTGATGACACGAAACCGGGAACTCTCATGGAGCTAAATATATGTATACAGCATAGCTGGAAAAAGTCCAGAGAGAAGCAAGGAAAACAGTCTGTTCGAGAGTGAGTTTGTCTGTCTCAGCACTGCTGACACTTCGGAGCGAAGAATCCTCTCTCGTCGGGGCCGTCCATGCATCACAGGGCATTTAGTAGCATTCCCGGTCTCCACCCGGCCGTTTTAGTAGCGCACTCTGGGTAGTGATAACCAGAAACGTGTCTAGACGGGGTTGCATGTCCATCTAGACAAGCTCTCCCTCAGTTGGAAACCATGGGCACAGAGGGCAGATTGACCTCAAAAGGATTAAGGAAGGGACTATGACTGAAATCTTTGAAACTTAACATAGTGGGGCAGATTATACACAGGCTCATTCATCAGTTCCCTGAATATTTAAAATAAGGGGCAACTCTCTTGAAGCTTGTCAGAATTTCTTAGTGAATTGATGTCTTCCATTTCATAATGAATAAGAATCTTGCGAACTCACAGTTGATAAATGCTGAAACTAGAAGTATGTTTTGAATGGTTTTTTAGGGACAGTTGAAAAATTGTTACCTGCCTTACAAAAGGATAACCACCCTTCCACAGCACATCCCTGGTTCAGCTGATAGCGAGTTCCGGCTTTAGGTATAGAGTAATCTTTTTTCTATTTCTTTTCATGATTTATGGACAAAACTTGGAAAAGTCTGGCGCATGTTAGGTGGCTAAAAATGAAATGAGTTCCATTCAAATGCAGATAACCCCTGAATTTCTGTTCAATTTCAGAATATCACTTCTAAAGATAGCTTTGTTTCTGTATCTCCAGCTGCGACTTGTATTGGTCCTCATATTTTTCTCTAACATGGTTTTTTTTTTCCCCTCCTCCTAGGAAATATTGGAAATTCTTTCACCATTGATCCCATCTTGGGCTCTATTAAAACTGCCAAAGAATTAGATCGAGAGAGCCAGGTGGAATACGACTTAATGGTAAAAGCTACAGATCAAGGCAATCCACCAATGAGTGAGATAGCTTCTGTGCGTGTCTTCATCACAGTTGCGGACAACGCCTCTCCTAAGTTTACATCGAAAGAATATTCTGTGGAAATCAGTGAAACTGTCGGAATCGGGAGTTTTGTCGGAACGGTTACAGCCCACAGTCAATCATCCGTGGTGTATGAAATAAAAGATGGAAATATAGGCGATGCTTTTGATATTAATCCACATTCTGGAAGTATCATCACTCAGAAAGCCCTGGATTTTGAAACTGTGCCCGTTTACGCATTGATTATCCAAGGCACTAACATGGCTGGTTTGTCCTCTAACACAACTGTTGTAGTGCACCTACAGGATGAAAATGACAACCTGCCTGTCTTTACGCAGGCGGAATACACGGGACTCATTAGTGAATCCGCTTCAATCAACAGTGTGGTCCTAACAGACAAGAATGTCCCATTAGTGATTCGAGCTACTGATGCTGATAGAGAGTCCAATGCTTTGCTTGTTTATCACATTGTGGAACCATCTCTACATAAATACTTTGCTATTGATTCTAGCACTGGTGCTATCCATACAGTACTGAGTTTGGACTATGAAGAAACAAGAACTTTTCACTTTACTGTACAAGTGCATGACATGGGGACACCGCGTTTGTTTGCGGAGTATGCAGCTAACGTGACCATCCGTGTCATCGACATTAACGATTGCCCTCCCGTGTTCTCCAAATCACTGTACGAAGCATCTCTCTTGCTGCCAACATACAGAGGAGTAAAAGTCATCACAGTGAATGCTACAGATGCCGATTCGAGTGCTTTCTCACAGGTGATGTACTCCATCACCGAGGGCAACATCGGGGAGAAGCTTTTCATGGACCACCGGACAGGGGCTATAACTGTACAGAACACAACTCAGTTAAGAAGCCGGTACGAGTTAACTGTGAGAGCTTCCGACGGCAGATTTGTAAGCTTTACCTCTGTGAAAATTAACGTGAAAGAAAGCAAAGAGAGTCAACTGAAGTTTACGCACGATTTCTACTCTGCAGTCGTGAAAGAGAATTCCACCGAAGCTAGAACATTGGCTGTCATTACTGCCATTGGGAACCCAATCAATGAGCCCTTGTTTTATCAGATCCTCAACCCAGACCGCAGATTTAAAATAAGCCGGACTTCGGGAGTCCTGTCAACCACCGGCATACCGTTCGATCGCGAGCAGCAGGAGGCGTTTGATGTGGTGGTAGAAGTGACCCAAGAGCAGAAGCCTTCAGCAGTGGCCCACGTAGTCGTCAGGGTCGTCATAGAAGATCAGAACGACAATGCACCAGTGTTTGTCAACCTTCCTTACTATGCTGTCGTCAAAGTGGACACGGTGGTGGGCCATGTGATTCGCTACGTTACCGCCGTGGACCGGGACAGCGGCAGAAATGGGGAAGTGCATTACTACCTGAAGGAACATCACGAACATTTTCAAATTGGATCTGCAGGCGAAATTTCACTGAAAAAGCAATTTGAATCTGACACCTTAAATAAAGAATACCTCATCACAGTGGTCGCAAAAGATGGAGGGAACCCAGCCTTTTCCGCTGAAGTTATGGTTCCCATCACTGTAATGAATAAAGCCATGCCTGTGTTTGAAAAGCCCTTCTACAGCGCGGAGGTTCCGGAGAATGTCCAGCTGCACAGCCCTGTTGTCCACATACAAGCCGACAGCCCGGAGGGGTTCAAAGTGTTCTACAGCATCACGGATGGGGATCCCTTCAGCCAGTTCACCGTTAACTTCAACACCGGAGTCATAAGTGTCATAGCTCCGCTGGACTTTGAGTCCCACCCGGCGTATAAGCTGAGCATCCGAGCGACCGACTCGCTGACTGGCGCTCACGCGGACGTGTTTGCTGACATAATCGTGGAAGACATCAACGACAGCCCTCCCGTCTTTGTTCACCAGTCTTACGCCACAACCCTGTCTGAGGCATCTGTCATCGGCACGTCTGTCGTTCAAGTGAGGGCAACAGATTCGGATTCAGAACCCAACAGAGGAATTTCATACCATATGTTTGGAAATCATAGCAAGAGTCATGATCATTTCCACATAGACAGCAGCACTGGCCTCATTTCGCTAGTCAGGACTTTGGATTATGAGCAGTTCCAGCAGCACAAGATTTTTGTAAGGGCTGTGGATGGCGGCATGCCCCCACTGAGCAGTGATGTGATCGTCACCGTGGATGTCACGGACCTCAACGACAATCCACCGCTGTTTGACCAGCATATTTATGAAGCCCGCATTAGTGAGCATGCCATTCACGGGCATTTCGTGACCTGTGTGAAAGCCTATGACGCCGACAGTTCAGACGTGGACAAGCTGGACTATTCCATTCTGTCTGGCAACGATCATAAGAATTTTGTCATTGACAGGGTGACGGGGATTATCACGCTCTCAAACCTGCGCCGGCACAGCTTGAAGCCATTTTATAGTCTTAACGTTTCTGTTTCTGATGGAGTTTTTAGGAGTTCAGCTCAGGTTCACATAACTGTAATTGGAGGCAATCTGCACAGCCCTGTTTTTCCTCAGAGCGAATATGAAGTGGAGTTAGCCGAAAATGCTCCCTTACACACCCTGGTGATTGAGGTTAAAGCAGCTGATGGGGATTCTGGTATTTACGGTCACATTACTTACCATATTGTAAATGACTTTGCCAAAGACCGATTTTACACAAACGAGAGAGGACAGATTTTTACTTTGGAGAAACTTGATCGAGAAACCCCAGTGGAGAAAGTGATCTCGGTTCGTTTAATGGCTAAGGATGCTGGAGGAAAGGTTGCTTTCTGCACCATTAATGTCATCCTTACGGATGACAATGACAATGCACCCCAGTTTCGAGCAACCAGGTATGAAGTGGACATCGGATCCAATGCTCCCAAAGGGACATCAGTCATTAAAGTTCTTGCAAGTGACGCCGATGAGGGATCCAATGCTGATGTCACCTATGCCATCGAAGCCGATTCTGAAAGCGTCAAAGAGAATTTGGAAATTAACAAACTGTCCGGCATCATAACTACAAAAGAAAGCTTAATTGGCTTAGAAAATGAATTCTTCACTTTCTTTGTGAGAGCTGTGGATAGTGGGTCTCCATCCAGAGAATCTGTGGTCCCCGTCTATGTGAAAATACTTCCACCAGAAATACAACTTCCAAAATTTTCCGAGCCATTTTATACCTATACAGTTTCAGAAGACATGCCTATTGGGACAGAGATCGATCTCATCCGAGCAGAACATAGTGGGACCGTTCTTTACAGCCTAATCAAAGGGAATACTCCCGAAAGTAACAGGGATGAGTTCTTTGTGATCGACAGACAGAGTGGCAGACTGAAACTGGAGAAGAGTCTTGATCATGAGATCACTAAGTGGTACCAGTTTTCCATACTTGCCAGGTGCACTCACGATGACTACGAAGTGGTCGCTTCTGTAGATGTTAGCATCCAGGTGAAGGATGCCAATGATAACAGCCCTGTCTTAGAGTCGAACCCGTACGAGGCCTTTATTGTCGAAAACCTGCCAGCGGGGAGCAGAGTCATCCAGGTCAGGGCATCTGATCTCGACTCGGGAACCAATGGCCAAGTCACGTACAGTCTAGATCAGTCACAAAGCATGGAAGTCATCGAATCTTTTGCCATTAACGTGGAGACAGGCTGGATTACAACCCTCAAGGAACTTGACCATGAAAAGAGAGACAGTTACCAGATTCAAGTGGTTGCATCAGATCACGGTGAGAAGGTTCAGCTGTCCTCCACAGCCGTCGTGGATGTTACCGTCACCGACGTCAACGACAGTCCCCCACGGTTCACGGCAGAGATTTATAAAGGGACTGTGAGTGAAGATGATCCCCCAGGCGGTGTCATCGCCATCTTAAGTACCACGGACGCCGATTCTGAGGAAATTAACAGACAAGTTACATACTACATCACAGGTAAGACATTTAAATGAAACGGTGTAAGTTAAAAATAAATTGTACTAGATATGTACGTTTTGAAGTACATGTTTTAGGGAAATTGGGAGTTAAGGGGATGATTTTAGTAATGACTAAAATAAGTAGAAATAACATCTGTTAAGCTACATTTCAATTTCTTCGCTTGAGGAAAGCTAACAGTTGTTCCATTCGACTGTTTTTTATTTTTATGACTCAGTCTGTTGAATTTTATACTTAGCATATGATAAATATATTGTAACTATAGTTTCAGTGTAGGCTGAAGTTTTGTTTAATAGGCCTAACATTTTATTTAGCTTAATGCTGTGTTTCAATACACATTTTAATGCCTTGATTTTAGGAGGGAGGTGGTAAGTTGGCAACCTAATATAACAAATTTAAATGTAATAATTTTTTTTAAAAACCTTAATTCTTGTAAACCATAACATTATATATATTTTGTGCAGTTTATTTTTCTTGTTACTTAGATCTTTCCTTATTTCAACAAATTTGACTGTCTTCTTTCTCCATTGATTTAATAGGAGGCGATCCTTTGGGACAGTTTGCTATTGAAAATATACAGAATGAATGGAAGGTCTATGTAAAGAAACCTCTAGACAGGGAAAAAAGGGACAATTATCTTCTGACCATCACAGCAACTGATGGGACCTTCTCATCAAAAGCCATCGTCGAGGTGAAAGTTCTGGATGCAAATGACAACAGTCCAGTCTGTGAAAAGGTAGGCGCTTCTTTCTTTCTATATTATGGATTTTGATTTCTTTCTTAACCCTTTCGGTAGGACTGTCATGTGGTGCTGGGTTTAATTCAGATGAGTTTCATTTTATAACCTCTTAAGCACAGGTGAGTGTCCAGTGGAGCAAGAGTGGGATTAGCTCTGGAACTATTTGGGGGGAATGTTAAGTAGCTTAAAAACCTCATTCAAAAATACTGTGAATTACGGGCAGGATTCCAGTTGTGTTTAACTCTAAAAATGCTTTGTGAAGTTTTCATTCCCTTTCTTGGGGGATGAGATTATTCTGGGGAGACGCCTGAGCAGTAGTTCCTCTACAAAGCTCCATTTTGCTGGAACAAGTCGGTTTGGGGGCACTTGTTCTTCCACACCCCAGAGAAACTAAGAGGTCCCTGAGGGGGCTCTTGCGGCTCTGAGCCCATTTACTAGGAGAACAAATACAGGGAGGAGTTGTTCCCCTCCGGGGCTGCGGGGGGAGGCCTGGAGCAGCTGTGGGATGAGAGCAGCTCAGCCTTGGGGAGGTGCTGCTCGGATAAGCAAGGGAATTGGGACTGTGTCCTAGGGAACAGAGGGACTCGGCATCGGTTTGTATTTGAGTGGTGGGGTTGACGTGAACGAGGAGTTCCTTACAGATGAGTTTGGTGGGACCGTGTGAGTGTAGGTGAGCATGCAGGAGAGCGCGGGGTCGGAGGGTAGGCAGAGGCGGCCGAAGGAAAGAAAGGACAAGCTGGTGCCCTTGGTGCTGCCCACATGGGACGGCACGGCACACGTGTCGAATCAGGATTGACCCTGCTGCTTCCTACAGGAGTGAGAGGGAGGGACACTGGGGATATGCACGTGGGGTGGAGTTGGTCTAAGATGAAGCGTGTCATCTTCCAGTTCAGACTTGGTGTAAGGTAACGGGATATTCAGTTGAATAGGTTTTGTCGATGTTTAGAGATGGCAGGACTGAAGGTGGAGATTCGGGATAGATGTAAACTTGGCAGTTTCTTTGGAGAACTGACAGTGGAATCCCCTTGAGAGGATAACAACAAAAAGGGACAGAGCGTCCATAGGGGAGTTTCCTAGGGAGGAGGGAGGGAGAAGCAGAGGCGGGCGGAGGACAGACACCAGGGCAGACACCAGGGCAGACACCAGGTCAGACACCAGGTCAGACACCAGGTCAGACACCAGGGCAGACACCAGGTCAGACACCAGGGCAGACACCAGGTCAGACACCAGGTCAGACACCAGGGCAGACACCAGGTCAGACACCAGGGCAGACACCAGGGCAGACACCAGGGCAGACACCAGGTCAGACACCAGGTCAGACACCAGGGCAGCGACACCAGGGCAGACACCAGGTCAGACACCAGGGCAGCGACACCAGGGCAGCGACACCAGGGCGGACACCAGGGCGGACACCAGGGCAGACACCAGGGCAGACACCAGGGCAGACACCAGGGCAGCGACACCAGGGCAGACACCAGGGCAGCGTTCCTGAGCGCCCAGGAGAGGGTAGTTCAGAGGCGGGACAGTAAGTGGAGGTTTCGCGGCCAAGCAGATGAGTGAGATGTGGAGCAGGGCTCTGGGACTCGGAGACTGGCTTGGGGACTGTGAGCTCTGTGTCCTGATGTGGTTGGATGCCCGGCTGCAGGGAGGGTGTGTGTGAATAAGCACATCGATTTGGCCGGTGAAGAAAGAGGAGCGTCTGAGGAGGAGTGGTGGATTAGGGGAAGGCTGGGGAGAGGGGGGGACAGTGGTTCTGCGAGGGGACAGGGGAGCCGGAGCAGTGCTGCAGCTGTGGAAGGGACAGAGCCATTCTCCAAAAAGATTGGTGCCGTCAGGAGGGAAGGGAGGCTCCAGAGGAATGAGGAGTTCAGTCCACATGCAGACATTGGGCAGCAGTATTTTGTGTGGGTGGGTGGTGGAGGGGTGGAGGATGTCTGTGTCTTACAGAAGATAAATGTGTGTTTTTCTTTTCTTTTTAATTTTTTTTTAAAGCACTTGGTGTATTACTTGGATACGATGCCTTGTCATCTTTGGGAATAATAAAATTAGGACATTAGATCATTTGAAACCATCAGTATTGCAAAATATCCTGTTTCATGAGCCATAAAATGCTGTTTACCTAAAACTGAGCTTACATTAAGAAAAAAAAAAGAGTCAGCAATATCTTAACCTGTTTGTCTTACGTTTTGGTTTATGGCAGGAGTTTCTAATTAGTTGGAAGTGGAACTAACCGTTCGTTTTGTTTGAGTTCGTTCAGCTGGGAGGGGAGAGCAGGGAAGCGCAAGAGCCCCCACCCCGGGAGCCTTGGGGATTCCTTGTTTTCTCCCATGACATGGCGATCACCGATGTCTTGACTGCAATTACATCTGGTCATGTGTTAGGAAGGATTGCAAATAATAAATTTCCTGTACCGAAAAGAAGTAGACATGATGTAACAGGCGTGTACTCTCCAGTTTTTGGTTAAATATAGAATACTACTTACATTTTCTTCTAAGAACTTAAATGTGAACCGAACTCAAAGACGTTGAGTATTCAGAATTCTGTAGGTAAATGTCAGACTCTCAGTGATAGAGGAGTCGCTACCTGTCACGTGACTCCGTTTTGGTTTAAATATATTTTATAAGAAAACTAGTTTTCAGAGCTCCTTGGATTTTAAATTCCGTCATTTCCCATGTTTTCTGTGACCAGAGTTAAATGATTTTTTTTCCTGTTATTCCCTTGGCAGTCGTGTTAAGCCCTAATGTTTTATATTCACGATATTGCTTAAACTCTTTGTAGACTTTGTACTCGGACACGGTTCCAGAAGATGCCTCTCCTGGGCAGCTAATCCTGCAGGTGTCTGCTACGGATGCAGACATCCGCTCCAACGCCGAGATTACTTACACATTGCTTGGTCCGGGTGCAGAAAAATTCACACTAAATCCAGACACAGGTAAAGATGGGGCGCGGGGCACAACTAACTGTGTCCCCATAGAGTCATGTCATATATGTGACATAAATTTCAAAATTAGGTTTTGTTCCTATAAAATTTACTCTGATACTACAAAATTGGCATCTTTTAGAAATCTACATCGCACTTTGCTGTATAAAATTTGGGGTGAGATTAAAAAAAAGAAAAACATGACCTACGTGAACCAAGGATTTAAAATTTAGATTAATATCAACTTTTTTTTTAAATTGTCCAGAAATTTAAGTTTATCTACCAAACTTTCTGCTTCATCCATTTTGTATATAGTTTTTCTTCAATTCGTGAGCATAAATTAATTCAGCATACTCCTTAAAATGATTAATAGTATTCTATTTGTATTTAAATCTTTAAGATTGTTTTTTCTCTTATAGTTTGTATTTTGTTAGAATTACAGTTTTCTGGCAGCTCCACCCCCAGAACTAATTGTAAACATATGAAGCTATGAGTCAATTTAAAAATATGTTAAATTTGGTAAATTAGGTAGCGCTTTTTTTCCCCTCTCTCTCTCTCCTGTTTTTGTGACATTAGATATAATCTGAGAGGCCCTAGCCCCGAAGTCTTTGTGACTTGAAGAGCTGGCAGCTGGCAGGGTCTGGAAGCCTGGCTTTCACTGGGCCCCGCAGCTGTTGATGCCTGTCACTGATACAGCTGTGGCCCCCCGATTCTGTCATCCTTGGAGAAAAGGGGAAGAAATAATAAGCGTTTGCAGGTCACATCTTACATTTCAAGTGAATCCATGCGTGTGTGTTTGTTTTTAGGTGAACTGAGAACATTAGCCCCTCTCGATCGTGAGGAGCAGGGAGTTTATAACCTTCTGGTCAAGGCCACAGACGGAGGGGGCAGGTCCTGTCAAGCTAATCTTGTGCTCACGTTAGAAGACGTGAATGATAATGCCCCTGAATTCTCCGCCGACCCGTACACCATCACTGTGTTTGAGAACACCGAGCCTGGGACACTGCTGACCAGGGTGCAGGCCACTGACAGAGACTCAGGTACGGTCTGGCTGATGCGTTTTGCCTTGAAGCCGTGCTTGAAGATCGCAGGCACCTCTGTGCAAAACACACCCCCAACTCAGTCTCTTTAACTTACCTTACCTTAGGCTTATCGAATAACTCGCTGTTATATTGTTTAATTCCTCAGCATTAAAAGTGGAACGAAACCTTTAGAATAATGAATTCATTTTTAATGAATATTTGAAGTCCCAAAATTGTGCCCCATGTACTTACTATTGTAAGACATCTGTGGTGTCCCTAAAATTATGGTTAGTGACTATATTAACTGATTTTCATATCCATTTGAATTAATTAAGTGAAGTGTTATTTTGTAAATAAACCATTATGACATAGAGATTTTAATGTGGAAATAGAACAGAAGCAAATGTGACATTGGTGTAGTATTACAGACCTTTCACAATTTTTATGGAGAGTATAATCCTCTAGGATACTTACTTACGACATTTCCATAGCAGAGAATAAAAATAATTTGAGTCATACTGGTACTGAAGAATTAGAACAATAACAAAAATGTTACTTTTCAGATCTTTCACACTGGCTGAGTAATAGACTTCATTTTAAAAGAACTGCTGGGTGTTCTAGCATACATTCCTGTTAAAAAGCCAGATAACTATGAAATCATATTTAAGTTAGTAAATCGTTAATGAAGACGTTTGCTCTTTAAAGATGAGAGTCATAAGAATGTCTAAATAATGTTTTCTCAAAAAAATAATTTGTTTAAATTTCTCAAAACAAAACAATCTGACATGATGTCATGCGTCACCAGGACTGAATCGGAAGATCTCCTACTCACTGGTTAACTCTGTTGATGGGCAGTTCTCCATTAATGAGTTATCTGGAATCATTCAGTTAGAGAAGCCCTTGGATAGAGAGCAGCAGGCAGTGTACAGCCTGACTCTGAAAGCTGTAGATCAAGGTTTGCCAAGGAGGTTGACTGCCACGGGCACTGTCGTCGTGTCAGTGTTGGACATAAATGACAACCCGCCTGTGTTTGAATACCGTGACTACGGTGCCACTGTGTCTGAGGACGTTCTCATCGGAACGGAAGTTCTTCAGGTGTATGCGGTCAGTCGGGATATTGAAGCAAATGCAGAAATCACCTACTCGATAATGAGCGGAAACGAACATGGGAAATTCAGCATCGATTCTAGAACAGGTAACCTACGCTGTGAATGAGAGGACATCTTTTATTCTGCCCCAGAGGCTACACCGCCCAGCACCTTACCTGATTCACAGCGACAGATCAGAAATCGGCAGTAGCTACTCTAATAAGATAAAACTCAAGCTTTCTTTGTGTTGTTACTTTAAGTGGGATTCAAAGTGGTTTAGAACTTTAAGCGGAAAATTAAAGTATCACACTCTAGTAATGTAGTCAAGATGTCAGATGTAGTAAATAAGTAAAGATGAAGAGTAGACGATGGAAGAGGACCTTGTGTAATGGCTCCTTGCTCACCCCCATATCGAACCCACACGAAAGTAGCTGTTTCAGCCAAACAGTGGTTTCAACCTCCTTGATCTTAGTTTCTGTAGGGGGCATCTGATAATTCATTAAAATTGATGTCTTCATTATGCTAGTTATACAGAATAGGGACGTACTCTGCATTAAACTGAATGGCTGTCGACAAGGTCAAGAGTCGTAGGAGGTATTGACTCCTGGTGTGTAAACACTTTTGTTGTCTTGTTAACCTGTGGTCTAAAACAGCTGTAAGTCTTCGAACCTTGTAAAAAGTCACTCTGTTCACCACATATTTGTGTGTGACTATTTCAGATGAAGAGTAGGCATGTGATGATGCTATTTTAAAACACTTCTAATGCATATCATAGAATTACTATTTCTAGGGCTCCTTTATAGGATGGATTATAAAGAAGGGTGTTAAAGGAATTGTTAAAAAGGGATTCTTTTTTAGTGACAGGATGTAAATAATTATCCTGGAGATACGTATTTTTAAAAAAGTATATTTCTATAAAAGAAAAGCAATGAGAAGGGAAAGGAAAATAAAAGCCAAAGAGTAGAATTCTTCTGTTTCCTTTTTATGTTATTAGAGGGATATCTGTAGTAAACTGTGGTTTGGAAGAGAGAAGAAATATAATTTTTCTAGTGGGATGTGGGTAGTGTTGACCGCGGAAGCAATTTAAATATCACAGAGAAATAAATAAGGATCCAGGGATGGGCAAATTCATAATTTATAATTGCTGAATTAAAAAATTAGAAAACATACATAAATGATAAGCAAACTTTTGAAGCAGAAATGGTTTGTTAGAAGTGTGTTTCCGTCACAGTAGGAGGAGGAAGGGGTGGCATTAAAAGTCCTGGAAGTCATTTTGCTTTTCCATCCAGGGGCCATATTCGTCATTGAGAATCTGGATTATGAAAGCTCTCGTGAATATTACCTGACTATCGAGGCCATGGACGGAGGCACGCCTTCATTAAGTGATGTTGCAACTGTGAGCATTAACGTAACTGACATCAACGACAACTCCCCTGTGTTCAGCCAGGACACCTACACGGCAGTGGTCAGTGAGGATGCCCTTCTCGAGCAGTCTGTCATCACGGTGTGTATTTTCTCCCCTGCCATGTTCTTCTTCGGGATCTTTGCAGGAAATTTCAGGAGGATCAATCCAGTTTTTGTTGTGGCCTTACTCGAAAATAATGGGAAGATGTGGAAATGTCTTTGTTATCCCAACCGATTACTGACTCTGCATATAACGGCTAGCTATTGATATCAGAAATCGGCTTAGTAGACTCCCACCCCTTCCTCAGCTGTCTCCTAATGTCTGATGTTTTCTAGGTTATGGCTGATGACGCCGATGGACCTTCAAACAGCCACATCCGCTATTCAATTATAGATGGTAACCAAGGAAGTCCATTTACAGTTGACCCTACCAGGGGAGAAGTGAAAGTGACCAAGCTTCTAGACCGGGAAACGGTACGCGTAGACGTTTGGCTTACATTGTTTACAAATTACCAAAATAGTACATAGAAGCTCCTGTGCTCACATCTGTCACACAATGGGAAGTACCAGAAGGGTAGAGCCAGCCTGTTCAGGTACTGACAGGCAAGGTGCAAACCCTTGAAGAGCAGTTCCAGTAGGAAAATCTCAAGAATATGAGACACGTGTTTCATACAGATAGAAGTTTGGGTGATAAAAGTTTTATCTTCAGGAGGCAACTACTCTGGGCTCTAGTGTTTGGAGGCACTTCATGGAGCTGCTTGCTGGGTTTTCAATAGTGGCAGACTCAGAAAACCATAGTCGTTGAGAGAAGGGGAGTCCCCATGAGGAACTGCGTGAACAGAGGCGTGGGAAAGGAGGACGTGGTATATATTTAGGTGATTGTCTTGGGTGGTATTAGAGGAATCCTACCCAGAAGTGAGGGACACGGTAGAAAGGTGTGCGAGGAACAGATCAGAGGCCCAGGCCGGATGCTGCAGGCCACCCGGAGTGAGTGAGCAGTTGCGAGCTTGAGTGTAACTCTCCAGGCAGGTCGGTGGGAGGGTGGGTGCTGTCGGAGGCATGAGCGGTGGCCAGCGTAGTGAGCCGCCGGCGAGGTGGGCAGACCGGCGCCTTTCACTGTGTCGTGAGGCAACGAGAGCCGGCTGGGCGGTGCCGTGACGAGTGAGCGAGAAGACAAATGCAGAGACTTCGTGAAGGAGAAATCGGAATCCGCAAGGCTCAGATACGGCCCTGCATAGGAAGCAGTTAGCGTCTGAGATGTGGGTGCACTCCCACCCGGCTGTGGCTAGGGACGGCCCTCCGAGGGGGCCAGGGCATCGTGAGGCCATCAGCTTTGCCCTGGGACAGGTGGTGGCCTCTGTGGGGTTTGATGCATTGCGTTTTAGAGGAGAGTGGTGTGTGTGAGGAAAATTTTTCAGCCGGTATTTGGAGATTGTACTCAGACTTCAGGGACTTGAAAGCTGGAAATACGGATATGGCACAGGCCTCTGAAGCTGATGGTAGAGGCAGTCTGAGGGAGACAGACAAACGTGAGCAGCCCGAGAGAGGAAAGCTGGGCTGCACCTCTGTCCCTCTGTCCCTCCACTCACACACTCGCACTCAGGGAGCTGCCTGGAGAGGTCACGAGCCCAGAAGTGAATTGAAAGGACAGTGGTGATAACAGAGTGTAGTTTCAGAACACTAACGGGTAAAGCTGTGATGAGAGGAATTTGGGGAGATAGTGCTGAGCTGCCTCATTCGAGTCCCAGTTCTTTCATTCCTTTTGCGAGCTGTTACTTTCGAGCAGGCACTTTGCAAGAGCTTAGGAAGCACGACTGGGGGGCTTAAGGCTGCCGTGCTGCTGGCCGAACAAAATGGAGTGTGTGACTGATGCGCTCGTCAGCCCCTTTAACGCACTGCTGTCCGGTGTGACGGCGTGGGGTGTGTCCCAAGCCGTTTGCCCTTTTCCATTGGAACATCTTGCAGGACTCATGTTCTGCAGAACATACTCTGGGATTTAGCTCACTTTCTGGCATCTTCCACCTCTCCTCCTGGAGGAGAGAGCTTCACAGGGGACTGCCGTCGAACGATGCAGTTTCCTTTTTGTAGGGGTCACGAAGAACGCATCCTGAGGGGTTTGCACAGCTGACTACGATCTGAGTAAAAGTGATGGGGGAAGGTGATCTGGATGTCTTGAGACGTTAAAGATGAGTAAGCACTGGGAGCTGGAAGACCACTCCTCGGTTCCGGCTGACAGTCCCATCGGGGCCTTAGAGAAAGCTGCCATCCCTGTTACTATGAAAGCAACAGCCTTCAAGCTCTGTTAACATTTTTCTCGTTGTTTGTACTGCTTCTCTGTCATAATTTCCATTAATCTGCAAGTATTTAAAGTGAGAATGCTTTCATGGAATGAGTATGTCTAGAGAGAGACTCTAGAGAATCCAGCCACCATTGGGAACTTTCTGTTGAGCACATCCGTTTCATATATGCAGCGTGCTTGTTTGTCGGTTGGGAAATTGCCCACATACCAGACACCAGACGTGAGGACCGTTCCTCAGATCTGCCCTTCCAGGCTGTCATTCTGCTTCTGATGAAACCCTGTGTGAAGGTGTGAAGTGGACATGTGTTCTCTGTCTTGTGTCTGAAAAGATTTCAGGTTACACACTCACCGTTCAGGCGTCTGATAACGGCAGTCCGCCCAGGGTCAACA
Source organism: Ailuropoda melanoleuca (assembly GCF_002007445.2). Lineage (NCBI taxonomy): Eukaryota > Metazoa > Chordata > Mammalia > Carnivora > Ursidae > Ailuropoda > Ailuropoda melanoleuca. The sequence goes on along the minus strand of NC_048235.1, from coordinate 15,015,548 downwards.
CGACTACCGTGAACATCGACGTGTCGGATGTCAACGACAACGCTCCGGTCTTCTCCAAGGGAAACTACAGTGTCATTATCCAGGTAATCTTGGGGGTGCCCAAGGGTTCATCGAACACATTCCTTTTGAAATGAGCTCTTCTGTTGGCCTCAGTTGTTTGTTGGAAATACCTTTCTTTTCCAAAGACTGCTTTTTAGAAAAATGGGAAGAGCAAAATGAATCCATCAATACTAAGAGATGAGCATTTTCAAGATACAGCCAAGCTTTTCTCTCTCCTTTTTGTGCTTTGCTTTTTAAGACATTATCACTGCTTTAATCCTTCATCTGATTTTCTGCTGTCCTGTATTTGAGTGGCATCAGAGAATCTAATCACCTCTTCCCTTTTCCTCCTCCCGCACTCCATCCGTCGTGCACTTCTGCTCCCTGTGCATCTTTCCTTACATGTGCCCTTTCCAAGCCCCCAACTTTCCCCTTCACCCCTTTCTCCTCCCCATCACAGCTCCCCCACCCCTGCCACCTCTTCTTTCGCTTCTGTCCAGTGGAACACAGCAAAGCTTTGTTTTGTGTATACTTCATTCACGTCGTTGAAAGCCTGCCTGCGTCTCTTACTGTGTAGATTTGGTTTGGTTGAAAGTCGTGTGTGTTTTGCTTCTTGAACCCTGCAGGAAAATAAGCCAGTGGGTTTCAGCGTGCTGCAGCTGGTCGTGAGCGACAAGGACTCCTCGCACAACGGCCCCCCCTTCTTCTTCAGTGTTGTGAGTGGGAATGACGACAGGGCCTTCGAAGTGAACCAGCAGGGCGTCCTCCTGACGTCAGCTGCCATAAAGAGGAAGGTGAAAGATCATTACCTACTGCATGTTAAGGTATGAACGTCTTTATGATTTTATTGTGGATTCCTAGAGGAGAGCTCCTTTGGTGGCTGTCTTCTTGTATGTAAACAGCTTGCATTTCATGAGAAAACAAAATGAATAGAATTGTGGTCTTCCTTTTGGTTTTTTGCCATACCTTTGTTTTTATCCCAGTGCACTTATTCATTTGTTTATCATAGACATTGATGGAGCTAACCTTTATATGAGTTAGCGAAGGTCTATGAAGAAGTATTTATCCTTTTCCTTGATAGGCTTCTTACGGAGAAATACGTATTTAGCAATTGGTAATTTTTTAAAACGGGAACAATGTAAATATATTTTTATTAAGAAGTTGTAAACAATGACAAAGGGTTTTTTTTTTGTTTTTTTGTTTTTTTAATTTTCTCACAGGTGGCAGATAATGGAAAGCCTCCGTTGTCATCTTTGGCATATATTGACATCAGGATCATTGAGGAGAGCATCTATCCCCCTGCAATCTTACCACTAGAGATTTTCATCACTGCTTTTGGAGAGGAATACTCAGGGGGTGTCATTGGGAAGATTCATGCAACAGACCAAGACGTGTATGACACTTTAACCTACAGTCTGGATCCCCAAATGGACCAGCTCTTCTCTGTTTCCAGCACCGGGGGTAAGCTGATAGCCCACAAAAAGCTAGATGTAGGGCAGTACCTTCTCAACGTCAGCGTCACCGATGGGAAATTTACGACGGTGGCGGACATCACCGTGCACATCCGACAGATAACCCAGGAGATGCTGAACCACACCATTGCTATCCGCTTCGCCAACCTCACCCCGGAAGAATTTGTTGGTGACTACTGGCGCAACTTCCAGCGGGCCCTACGGAACATCTTGGGTGTGAGGAGGAACGACATACAGATTGTCAGTCTGCAGCCCTCTGAACCTCAGCCACATCTGGATGTCTTGCTTTTTGTGGAGAAATCAGGTAGTGCCCAGGGTTCAACCAAACAACTCCTGCACAAGGTTAATTCCTCCGTGACCGATATTGAGGATATCATTGGTGTTAGGATACTGGATGTCTTCCAGAAGCTCTGTGCAGGACTGGATTGCCCGTGGAAATTCTGTGACGAGAAGGTAACCGTGGATGAAAACGTTATGTCAACGCACAGCACGGCCAGACTGAGTTTTGTGACCCCGCGCCACCACAGGGCAGCCGTGTGTCTCTGCAAAGGTAACACGCGTAGTAGATGAAAGCAGATCATTTCACGTGCAGCCTTTGAAGCCTACACAGTAACGATCGTTTTCTTGAAATTCCTGTTAATTAGCTTTCCCCTTCCCTCCTTTTTTTTTTTTTTTTTAAACAAAGAGGGAAAATGCCCACTTGTCCGTCACAGATGTGAAGACAGCCCATGCCCTGAGGGATCCGAGTGCGTCACTGATCCTGGAGAGGACAGGTACACCTGCGTCTGCCCGGGTGGCAAGTTTGGTCAGTGCCCAGGTGAGAGTTCAGTGATGAAGCACGCTTCTGCTTTTAAAAGTCACTTTCAGTGTTTCTTGCCATCGTTCTCTTTATTGGAGTTGACAGATATACAGCGTATTTATTACAAGTCAAGCTTGCAAAGAATCGAGAGCAGTAGTCCCTTTTCCTTCTCATGTGTAACAACTCAGCCCTGCATTACTCGTGACGCTCTTCCTTCTCTGTGATGGTGCTCATGGCAACATACAGCCCGTATGTACACATTCCCACATTCTCTTTACCGAAAAAAAGAAAGACTAAAAAGTTACCACATCTCACAGAGCCTGCTGCTTACTTTTCTGTGGCTTCACGTATGTTGCGGGCATCTTCCCAAGTCCGTGCCTGTAAACCTAAGGCTTCTGAGCGTGTACCGTGGCTTATTCAACGTCATCCTTATGTATAGAGCTTGAGGTTGTAAAGGGGTTGTCTTGTGTTAAAAACGAATCCTTTTCTACACTTCATCATGCTGAGGCACTGAGGAATAGACCAGATTGTTGAGTCATTCCGTGGTACTCCTGAAACTAATAAAACACTGTATGTTAATTATACTCTTATTTTTTAAAAAGTATTTTATACATACAGCCTTATTTATTGGTGCTTTCTAAAACTAGGATTTACTGTGTCAAAGATTAACTACATTTTTAATTTCTGAATATACCATTATGTTAGCCTCCCAGAAAGTTATACCTGTTCCTTTCTTGCAGTCAGGTGTGACCACCTCACTCCCTGTTCTCTTGCCAGTATAAGGTTCTCAATTAAAAAACAAATTCCCCCACCCAGTGGGCATGAAATGATACCTAGTTGTTTTAGTTTACATTGCTCCAGCTTCTCGTGGAAGTTTTATTCATTCCTACCAGCATTTCCTCTCTTGGACTGGCCTGTTTGTATTCTTTGCTTGCTTGTCCCGGTTATTTGTCTGTTTCTTGTTTTCAGTGTGTAGAACGTTCTGGGTGCTGTGAGTGTGAACGTTATCTCCATCCCACTTTTACTGGTGTTTTGATTTGTTTACAGTATCTCTTGTCATTTTGAAATTTAACTTTTGTCAGTTCTGTGTAATTTTACATAACCATTTCCACCTCTGGAGAGTGATATTATTTTCATCATTTTTGGAGACTGGGGAATATATTTTTGCTTGAAAAGTTTCCCCAAACCACCTGAGGTTGTGTAAATATTTTTCTCAATGGTCTTCTAATAATTTTATATTGAACATTTTTATATTTAGATCTTTCATTGTTTTAGAATCCATTTCTCTCTGATACAGTAGTCCAGTTCTCTTCCAAAAGAAAATCCAGTTATGCTGTGCTTTTTATGAAAGCAAATAGATATTTTCCATTGAATTGAATTTTATGTCGTAACCTTAAATAAAAACTTGGATCAGTATTGGGGGAAATCTCACTTTTATAAGTACGCTTCAGCTTGGTCCTGATTTATGTTCTCCTCTTTGTGATTCACAGGGAGTTCATCTGTAACATTTACTGGAAACAGCTTTGTGAAATACCGTCTGATGGAAAATGAAAACAAATTGGAGATGAAACTGACCATGAGGCTCAGGACGTACTCGGCTCACGCAGTTGTGATGTACGCACGCGGGACCGACTACAGTATCTTGGAGGTACGTTTTCGTACCTGAAGACTTTAAAAATACCAAATTCTGTTTTATGTTCATGTTGTCCATTTTTGAGAAAAAAAAAAAATTAAGGGAAATGGCTTTATTCCACACTTAAGTAGTGCCTTGATCTCTATAAGTTTTAGACTTTGGGGCTAAAAAGCCCTTTAGGCTCTGCCGTAGTGTAGAGATTGACTTCTGTTTCTCACAACTCTTTAAGGTCATGTGACAGTTAACATTCAAACTCTAAGTGGTATCACATCGTATTAATGTTATATGGAGAGTTTATAGAGAGCATTCATAAGTGCTTATAAGGGGTAATTTTTTTTTTTTAAATGCATGATTCACTTTTGATTTTACCTGATGCTATTTTTGGGTGTTATTCAGTGAACAGTTAATTGTGGGTGATTTCCATGATGTTTTTTGGAGGTGCAGTTGGCCTTGAGCCTGGGTCAGGTCCGTTGCACTGCGTGCAGTGATCGGCGAGCGCAGTGCAGTTGGCCTTGAGCCTGGGTCAGGTCCGTTGCACTGTGTGCAGTGATGGGCGAGCGCGGTGCAGTTGGCCTTGAGCCTGGGTCAGGTGCGTTGCACTGCGTGCAGTGATCGGCGAGCACGGTGCAGTGCTTCAGTGCAGTCGCTAAACGCACCTGTCCTTTGGATGTGTGGTCAGAGTTCCTCACTGAGGATCCCATGAGAGTAACTGGGCGGTAACTGTCTTTATCACAGATTCATCATGGAAGGCTACAGTACAAATTTGACTGTGGAAGTGGGCCTGGCATCGTGTCTGTTCAGAGCATTCAAGTCCACGATGGGCTGTGGCATGCCGTGTCTCTAGAAGTGAACGGAAACTACGCTCGGCTGGTTCTAGACCAAGTTCACACTGCGTCGGGCACAGCCCCCGGGACCCTGAAAACCCTAAACCTGGATAACCATGTGTTTTTCGGTGGCCATATCCGTCAGCAAGGCGGCAGGCACGGGAGAAGCCCCCAAGTCGGGAACGGTTTCAGGGGCTGTATGGACTCCATTTATTTGAATGGGCAGGAGCTCCCTCTAAATAACAAACCGAGAAGCTACGCGCACATCGAGGAATGGGTGGACGTGTCTCCCGGGTGCTTCCTGACAGCGACCGAAGACTGCTCCAGCAGCCCTTGCCAGAACGGAGGCGTTTGCCACCCGTCCCCTACTGGAGGTAGGCCTCACCGGGCTGCTCGTCTTCATAGTGGTTCAGGCAGAGACGCTTGAGAAGCCCCTCAGGGCTTTGTGTTCTCCCCTTCCATTCACACGATAGTGTCCGATCCTGCAGTCCGTGTTGGTGTCGGGTGATACCAACGCAGGGCTTGACTCAGGAGTCTTCCCCGCGGTCAGGCTGCAGGACCTCCTCGTTCTGCACCAGGAACCAGTGGTGAACCGCAGCTGACTTGCACTCCTCTTCCGTGTGTGTGTGTGTGTGTGTGTGTGTGTGTGTTTTGCACATTCTTCCAACCACATTGGCATTGACCCAGCAGGACTCAGAACTGTACACTCAGTCCTTCTTCAGGGCCCCCTTCCATCTGATGGCTCAGCATCTAGGGACTGCTAGTCTTGCTACAGATGGGGCTTGGTTTTCCAGAATGCCCCGAACCCTCCTGAAGTGCCAGTCCTGTCCGGAAGCCTCAGCGTAGTACAGCGTGGCTCTTGTTAACCTGGCCCTGTTTGTTCCCTTGCCAGTGCCACATGCTGTGAAAGGACAGTCACGGTGCCTGATCAGTAGAGCTTTGTTTAATGAATAGAGTAAAAATCCAAGTAGCACTTCAGTGGGATTTCTAAGGATCTGGCTTTGTGTTATTTTCTTTGGGAAGTGTTTGTGCCTACTCTGCGCAAAAAACAGGCCAGGTTGTCCCCATGGTAATACTCTGCATGAAAGTTCATCCTGTGCTCATACTCCATGTCCAAGTCAGGTCAGCATGGACGCTGTCCTCGTTGACTCGGGCACGAGACCGAGAGAAGCATTTTCTTGCAATGTGCGACCACCATCCCTGTAGCAGCAGGAGGGCGGGAACGTGGCACCACAAATAGGCTCAAAAAGCTTCTAGCTCAGTACCACATGTTCGGCTAAAGAAACTCCCACGCCGTGCCCACCTTCAGAGGCAGCAGGGAAGTGCCGTCCTGCTATCTTTCCCAAAGACAGAGTTGGAAAAACTCTACCACACGGTCTGTCCCACGCCACAGTCTTTGCAAGAGTCTGGCATACTTTATGCTCCTTTGGACACATTTGATTCACCTTTTCTCGATGGTAGTTCATAGTCTTCTGAATGCTTTCACGTTTAAAGATTTGGGATCTGCACATAAGTGGGGATGTTTGGTAGTAAATGTTGTCCATCTGCATGGTCACTCAAGGACAGGGCTGTTTTCCCCGCTCTATATGCTTGGCCCAGTAATTTACGTAAATTATGATTAACTTAAGCTGAGTATGAGTTCTGTCTTCAGCTCTGTTGCTTTGGTTATACCAGCAGTGGAAGATACAGATGACATCGTACCCAGAGGGAATAGGAATGGTATTAACTTCTACGGGTCTCAGAGAACGAAGGCTTCTCTTAAAAGTGAAAACCAATATTATACTAAGATTTTTTTGAGCTACTGAATGATTGGACTTTTTTGTTCCCTTTTGCTCCTGCAGGTTATTACTGCAAATGCAGTGCCTTGTACATAGGGACATACTGTGAGCTGAGCGTCAACCCGTGTTCCTCCAACCCGTGTCTTTACGGTGGCACGTGCATCGCGGCCAACGGGGACTTTGTGTGTCACTGCAGAGGATTATATACCGGTCAGAGGTTGGTGGAGCCCTCTTACTGCTCTCAGTGGAAGGATGAAACTTCTTACAATGCCTGCGTTTTATATATAGGATTACACTTGTTTTCTGTTGTGCTGTACTCCTTTGCAGTAAAAGTGTGATGTTGATGCCTCCTTCCCCCTCCTCCTCCAGGTGCCAGCTTAGCCCCTACTGCAAAGATGAGCCCTGTAAAAATGGTGGAACGTGTTTCGACAGTTTGGATGGTGCTGTCTGTCAGTGCGATTCGGGTTTTAGGGGAGAAAGGTAACTGGCTTCTTCCGACATTTGTATTTGCACCTCTGTCTTGTCACATCATTTCGCAGATGCAACAGAACTTCATTCACTTTGGCAACATTGCTTTAGAATTTCATGTTCCCCACCATTAGGTCTTTGTAGAGTTTATTCTTGCATTCTTTAAAATACTGGGCAGGTAAATACAATGTAGTGCTTAAAAATACCTCTGTATTCCAGAGATATTTATAAACAGGGTTCTTGCAGGCAGGACATGTTTGTGGAATGATGATTTTATTAAGGTAGATACGCATGGAGTTGTTACCTGCCTTTTGAGTGGGATGACAGTGACCTCTCTTCAGAATATGCCGTACCTAACATTTATCTGCCATCTAGCGGCCGTTTTCGGGGTGGGGGGGGGGCGCAAATGAGGCACAGAGGTGCTTGTGGTAGACCCTGAAAGAGGCAGGTTTTTTAGTTTCCAGATCCCTGTTCGCTAGTTCAGTTTGCAGAGTGACTCCTTGCATGTTATTTCTAAGTGCCTTCTGCCTCACCCAGGTGCTCACCGTCGGCCTTGGGTGAAGGCTGTGAGCGTGAGCTGCATGTAGGGCTACCTGCCTGTGCTTTTGCTTTGGCGGTGGTTAGAGTCTTGAATTCTGCCATCAGGCACATGGTCTTAGTTCCTAAGGTGGCTTTCCTGATTCCTGTCAATTAATACTTAATATATTTGACAAAGATGTCTCAAAATGTTGAATGGCATTTGAGATACATTTTATGAAAGGAGGGAGGGTTTGAGAGGTGTGGGGCACATCTGCACGGGCACCCGTTTGGAAAGGCAGAGGAGATGGAGCCTCCTGGAATGTTCCGTCAGGTGAGGGGCTGTGGGAGGTTTTCAGCAGAAAACGTTTTAAAATAGAAAACAGTTTTCTAACCTTTGATATGTTTTATGCAACTGTCCTCTTTCAAACAGGAAGATTTTCTTAGAAATTTAAGGTAGCCTGTTAGAACAGTTTCCAGCATCCCATTTATCAAAATGCACGTTCTGAACAAAGGGAATCAGACACAGACTGAATGCTTAGACAGGTTTAGTCACCTGTGACATCCTAGAAAAATGACAGTTAAATACAGTGTGACGTATTGTCACACGTACCCAGTATAGACTCACGTGATTTAATTACTCCACGAGAGGTGGTTTGTTGTAATTAACTGTTGTTGGTAGTGTGTTTTTGGTGGTACGTACTCTGTTGTTTGGGTTCGGTCCCGGGTCTCCAGGAGCTACAGGCCTGGCCTAGCCTGACGTGCGTGGCAAGTGTCTGTCCTCATTCTTGGCAGGTGTCAGAGTGACGTTGACGAGTGTGCCGCCAGCCCCTGCCAGAACGGGGCGCTGTGTGAGAACACGCACGGCTCCTATCACTGCAACTGCAGCCGTGACTACAGGGGCAGACACTGTGAGGACGCCACGCCCAATCAGTACGTGTCCACTCCGTGGAACATCGGACTGGCCGAGGGCATAGGCATTCTCGTCTTCATAATGGGGATATTTTTACTGGTGATGGTGTTTGTCCTCTGCCGCAAGATGATCAGTCGGAAGAAGAAACACCAGGCTGAACCCGAAGACAAGCACTTGGGACCCACCGCCGCTTTCCTGCAAAGACCGTATTTCGATGCAAAGCTCAATAAGAACATTTATTCAGACGTACCACCCCAGGTGCCCGTCCGTCCTATCTCCTACACTCCAAGCATTCCAAGCGATTCCAGGAACAACCTGGACCGCAATTCCTTCGAAGGGTCTGCCATCCCGGAGCATCCGGAGTTCAGCACCTTTAACCCCGAGTCTGTGCACGGACACCGGAAAGCCGTGGCCGTCTGCAGTGTGGCACCGAACCTGCCTCCCCCGCCGCCTTCAAACTCCCCTTCAGACAGCGACTCCATACAGAAGCCCAGCTGGGACTTCGACTATGATAGTAAGAGTGGCCCTTTGTCTCTGTGAAAAATGTCTCTGAGCTGAACGGTGACCTTGTGAAGTCTGCCGGAGCTGCTGGTGGGTCCCGTCACATTGCGGAGCCTCTCGCAGTGCCAAGTAGGCTCGCACTGCGAGGACCCTTGGGGATGACATGTAGTCCTTGCCTTAGCACCGTGCTGTGCTGTTCCGTGAACCAAGGACCTGAATCTGGTCCTGTTCATGCTAATTGTCAGGAGAGAGAATTCCATTTTTAGAATGGATATGGGCTCTCGATTAGGATTTGGGGGGCTTTTTATGACAAGGGCATTTGCATGATAGGATTTGTTTAAAATACAGTCAGAAATGGTAGTATTTACGGTAGCAGCCTGACCTATCTTCTGATGCTTTAAAAATGGCTATATGGCACCTTTTTAAAAGGAAGTTTGGTTCCCCATACTGTCTAATGAGCTCCACAAGCAGGTTTATTGAGAATTTTTCTGTTCTGTGAATCTGCAAGAATACTTGCAGGTTTGTAGGTTTTTGGGCTTCTCCCTTTTTCTCTCAGGGGTTCCCGTAGTCAGTGAGGCTCAGGCAGGGTTTGCTGCTTGCTTTGTGTGAGGGCACAGCAGTGAGCCAGCCGGAGCCCTTGCCCTCACGGGGCTGACCGCTGTCATCGCTCCCTTTCAGCTAAAGCAGTGGACCTCGAGCCCTGTCTCTCCAAGAAACCCCTGGAGGAAAAGCCTTCCCATCCACACAGCGCCCGGGAAAGCCTGTCAGAGGTGCAGTCCCTCAGCTCCTTCCAGTCCGAGTCATGCGATGACAATGGTGAGTAAAGAGTTTTGAAACGCCGCGCTGGCTGGCTTGCCATGCTGTTGGCAGGGCGTGGCGTGTGGAATGTCGTGGGTGTGCCCGGTGCCCTTGTGGAACCCCCGACTGTGTTCGCGTCCCACTCAGGACCGTCGGGACACAGCCCCTCGTACAACCTGCGTGAACGCATTTCAGACGCTTCGAATGGGGTCGGTACTTGAACTGCTGCAGCGTGTCAGAAATAGGGAAGAAAACATACTTAACTGGAAGATCTTTTTTAAATGAAAGATCTTTTCTGATTTTTTTTCCCCCACAACAGTAAATATTCTAGAGGTTTCGTGGAGTAAGAAAGAAAAAGAAGAGCTTGCAGCAGCTTTCCTGAGCACAGCCCCCCACCCCTCACCCCCTGCCCCCCTGGAGGCGATGCGGTAGTCGGAGATGTTCAGCTCCGGTAGCTCCTTCGCTGTTACAAGGTTTTATTTGTCTCTCCCCCAACTCCCCTGCGGTCCCAGCTCCCATTTGGATCAGAGCGTACTGACTGAGAGCAGAGTTTAAGAGATTGCTAGTAAGTTGGATTATATTTCTAATGAAGAAAGTTTGACAGTGGGATCTTTGATACCAGTTATGTTGATCTGATAAACTGTGTTAATAACCAGCCTTTGCCATGTTAACACATACCAGTAGAGAAAATGGGCAATATTCAGTAACAAAATAGTTAGTGGAAATTTTTGCAGAATTACTAAGCTTGACTATTTTTTTTTTTGTATAAAAATGTAATGTGTTTAACCATTTAAAATATTTGGTGGAAAGAAATAACCCCTTATAATTTATTTGTAAACCCAGAATAATGTAGCTCGTAATATATTACAGTCTTTCTCCAAACTAAAGATGGCCATGAGTTTACTCCATTCATTGCTGATTTCAAGCAGGTTACGTGTCAGATCAGAGAAGACCTGTGTTTATTACTTAGTGACAGAGTCTATGAGCGTAGCTTTACTTATTAAACCAACAGAATAGAAATCTTTCTTCCATGATGTTTAAAAACCGTGTTGCCAGTTTATGTAATTTATATTTTGGTTCCTAAAATGCTCTTCATAAATACATTTCAGAGTCTTGTCAGTGTTTTCCTAATACCTTTCCTCATAACATCCTTCTTCTTAGTATTCCTAAATACCTTTAATAAACTGTGGTCCATTAGTTATGGAAGTTAATTGCTGGAAAATACAGTGTGAGAAAGAAAACAGATCCAGGAGTTGTTTGTATTTAAATTTTTATCAACCATGAAGGCTGAATTAAGAATCTGGACTTATATTTTTAGTTTTCTGAGGTTTTCATAACCGACGACCACAAATGTGGTGGCTTAAAACAAGGTACACTTATCATCTTATAGTTCTGTAGTTTAGAAATCGCTCCACAGGTCAGTGGGGTCGCATGGAGGTGTTGGCAGGGCTACTGTGTTTTTGCCCCCTCTCCAGACAACCTGCCCCCTGACCTTTCCCAGCATCTGGAAGCCTGTCTTCTTGCAAAGACAGCATTGCCTCTCCTTGGCCATCTCTCTGCAGTCCTCACTCCCTCCACCCACAGCTAGAAGAGATTCTGCCCTTTTAAGGACCTTTGTGAATACATTGGGCTCCTACAGATCATTTAGGAAAATCTCCCCATCTCCAGATCTTTAATCACATCGGCCAGGTCAGTTCCTTTGCCAGGGATGGTAACATATTCACCGTCTCCCAGGATTAGATGTGGACATCTTGGAGGACCACTGTTCAGCTTACCACACACACGTTTGTCTTGGTGGCAATGCTTTAAAACAATCTGATCTACAAATAAAAGGGAATTTACCTGGGAAACAGCCAGGCAGACAGTCTGCATTTCTCTGCTGGTATGTTAGGTCCCCAGCTGTTAGCCCGTCTGCAAAAAAGATAAGAAATTTGGAGTTGGGAGTACACAGGATTAAAGCCAGTTTTGTATTTATATTACATATTTTATATTATGTAACGCTAAATTTTTCTTGGAATGTACAAATTCATTAAACCCAGAAAATTGGCTTAGCAAGCACTTTAAATGTGAAGTGTTTTGTCCATGAGACGTTAAAATAAGGATTGTTTTATCCTGACTAGATCCATAAGTGAGAAAACTTAGAGCTAAAATGTCTTAAATTATAGTATTATGTGGTTACCTTATCCCTTTGATTAATAACATATATAGCTTGATTAAAAAAATGTCTAAGATATAGCAAGAGCATAGGGGTCATGCCTAATTATATTATGTGTTAAGGTGTTTTCACATTTTTAAATTAGGAGGTAGAAATTATATAATATGAAGAAATCTATTGAACGCACTGTTTTCTAACTGAAGATTTTCCTAATTTACTCCTTTTGTACCTTTTTACAAGCTTCCATAGTGACTGTAATACACCTTGTCAACGCTGTCGTTGACACGGTGAAAGAAGCAGGTATAGTCACGATGCGTGTGCTGTGTTTGTGTTCATGTGACTGCCTCTAGAACGGTGTGCTTTTGCCTGTTACTTGAAAAGTTCGTGGTTTTGAGGGGTTGCGTACTTTCGTGCAGGTGTGTACGTATATTCATAGTCCAGATACACTGCAAAAATACTCTGTGTATGTTGTGTCTTTGTAACTTTTTGCCACTCGTAGTGAGTTTGTATAGATACCAGAAGTGACCTACAGAATCTTGACCACTTGGCTTTACGTGGCACAGTATTCAGAAGGTTAGAAGTCATTTTAGCTAAACGTTTTTTTAAAGTCCTCTTCATAGGAGTAACACTAACACACAGCTTTTGTAATTACCTGAGTGTGATCAAGGATAATGATAGAACATGGCAAAAAGTAATTATTTTCATTATATGGTTTAGTGAAAATTAATATGAAGCTTTATCTCTCTGTTCAAAATTCTATGAAAGGACATTGATCAACACCTAAAGTTACTTTAAATCAGCCTTTACTAATGCACTGAAGTTTGAGTAATCACATGTAAATTGCACAGCCTAGTAGCTTTTAAACTGTAAATCCCATCGCCAGGAGGGTTTAGAATTTACCTTTCTGTGCCCCGTCAGGAGTGCAGTCGGCTTAGGGGATCGTGGTTGGCAGGACAGGTATGTTTTCAGGACTGAGTGGAGAAGGATGGTTTCCAGCCAGGCCGAGGGCTGTACCTTCCTAAGAACAAAGCAGAGCTTTAAAACAATGCTTTCATGGGATCTCCTTCATTGAAAAATAATAGAAACTGTATTTCAAGTTGAATGCTCACTTGAATTTTAAGAATCCAGCGCCTCTGGAGTAACAGAGTTGTCAGTCCTCTCAGAGAAGTCGCCACATGTTTAGTAGACTGTAAAAACAATTCTGTAGATACACTGACTAGATACTGGCTTATTCTTTTTTTTTCTTTTTTAGAACCATTCATTTCACTTTTAGCTTCAAATTCCTGGAAGAGAACCATCAACCAGATCTTTGTTCCAAATGTCTTTATGACATGGGTTTTCAGGAACATTGTAGAATGCATGGAAAGCATTGGTTTCATTCAGAAAAGCACTGAAGTGACCCTATTTCTACCATGATTACTACTTTCCAAGAGTAAGAATCATGACGATAGCTAAGAGCTCAGACTCGACCTACATTATCTGATTGAATCCTCCTAATAAAGGGATTTCCACTCCCCTTTCAAAGATAAGAACCTGAGGCTTAGACAGGTGAGCAACTTGCGGAGGGCAGCGTGGCCCTGACTGACGGGTTTACACCTCCTTTGGCGGCCTTGGTGCTGGAGTTCTGCGTATGCAGTGGGAGTTGTGAAGGAGCGAGTGGCCTTGCAGGTCTGGGGTGGGGACAGGAGTAAGTGCAGCCCACGCGCTCTCCCAGGAGAAGGGAACAATGGGAATATCAGGTCATAGTCAGAACGGGCAAGGTTTGGAGAGCGTTTCTTCTAGCAAGTCACCAGTCCCTACATCGGCGAATTCGTCTGACTGTGACGTACATCTGAGGGCTGTGATGTGCTGTAAAGTGTGCGTCTTACACAGCTTTAGATGTATTTGGATTGTGTCATCATATTGCTCAGTATCATGAAAGTGTCATTTAATTTCCTAATAATTTACATGTTATGGGAGCCTATAGACTTTAATTATTTCTAACCAAACTGTGTGCTTTCTGGTTCAGATTGCCAAAAAAGGCGAAAAGAAAGTAAACTCTTGTTTGAGTTTCCTGGCAAAGTTCATCATCCCAGTCTTTTCCTCTCCTCCCCTGTCCCATTTCATTTGCACTATGTGCATTTCTCAGCTGTTTGGGACTTCCGTAGATCATGGCTTAGAGGCATGGTCCATGGCTGACTGGGCCTTGATACACAGTTTGTATTGTATTATGTACTGATCTTGATTGCCTTTTCAGCCATCTTTCTGTTTTAATTATAAATGTTTTCTTTTCTCTCTACCACCAAGAGTCTTTGGCTGCTCCTGACCTCAGCAAATCAAGAGGTGACTTATGCATGCCAGTTGTTCATTGATACTCACTAAACAAAACTGGTAAAGATTTGACCCCAAGGCTGACCTGCTTCACTGGTTTGCTCCGTGGATGCCGCAGTAGCTAAGTCCGGACTGTGTGTGCTGCATTCTAAACACGTCGCCTCGCCTGTGTGTCGGCGTTCAGTAATCCGGGGGGGGGGGGACCGTCCCCACATCGGGAGGTTTTTAAAAATATACAGTCTAAAATGATCCTTTATCCTTGTAAAAGTAACATAAACTGATTGTTGTGATCAGTCAAAACTTGTGCTCTGTTTCGCAGTGTTTGGTTGCATTTTGCTTGATGTGGAGGCATGCTTTGTTCCGTACCTGTGTTAATGTAATTCGTAGTTTTTAGTAGAAAGATTATGTGATTATAAAGGAATTTTTTAAAATTTTAGCATGTTAAACATTACTTTTATTACTTTAAACAGTTGCGTTAAGTGTTTTCTAAAGGCCCAAAATTGTGTCCTGAGCCTGAAATGCTTGCTGACTTCCAGGAGGCAGCTGAGGGCTGGTGGGATCGCTTGTAAGAGAGTGCATGTCCTGGAGCTGTGAGCACCCTGCTTCTGTTCACACGTGTCTCGTCTCCTTGAGTGTTTGTTAGGTACTTACATGAAACTGTAGGTACGCATTTGGAACCAGAGCCTGGTCCAAAGAGGTGATCAGAACGCGGGCGGGGGGAGGCCCTCAAAGCACTGAGCAGAGGTTTCCGCAGGGAGGAACCCGTGTGAGGCCTTTGCGCTTCTGTGCATTTCACTGAGCTCTTTGTCCGATGGCACAGACGCTGGGGAGAAGAGACACTGAAATCTGTTCTCTTTCCTACCCAGGGTACCACTGGGACACATCGGATTGGATGCCAAGTGTTCCTCTGCCAGATATACAAGAATTCCCCAATTACGAGGTCATTGACGAGCAGACCCCTCTGTACTCGGCAGATCCAGATGCCATCGATACGGACTATTACCCGGGAGGCTACGATCTTGAGAGTGACTTTCCACCCCCACCAGAGGACTTCCCTGTGCCTGACGAACTGCCACCCTTACCCCCGGAATTCAGCGATCAGTTTGAGACCATACACCCTCCTAGAGACATGCCCGCTGCAGGCAGTCTGGGTTCTTCGTCGAGAAACCGGAAGAGGTTCCACTTGAATCAGTATCTGCCCAATTTCTATCCCGTCGATATGTCTGAACCTCAAAAAGCAGGCCCTGGTGAGAACAGTACGTGTAGAGAACCCTATGCCCCCTACCCTCCAGGGTATTCCAGAAACTTTGAAGCCCCTTCTGTAGAAAACATGCCCATGTCCGTGTACGCCTCCACGGCCTCCTGCTCTGACGTGTCGGCGTGCTGTGAAGTGGAGTCTGAGGTCATGATGAGTGACTATGAGAGCGGAGAGGACGGTCACTTTGACGAGGTGACGGTCCCTCCCCTGGATGCGCAGCAGCACACACAGGTCTGACGCTCAGACTCGCCCCAAAGTGCCTGGACTTCAATGAACCTGGAGATTATTATATAAGTGATTTTCTGCATCGTTCTCTGCAGCAGTGCTTTAAGCGCCTTTTTCTTTTTTTTTTTTTGGGTGAGCTAAAATGGGCATGGCTGCACTGAATCACGCACCTCTTGACAAGTTAGCCATTTCTGGTGTCCGAACCTACTGTAACGGGAGGAGATTTCCTTTGGCCGTGCCATTTCCGAACATCTTTTTGCATTTACATTTGTCTGTTGAAATGAAAAAATCAGTCCTATCATCTTGTTAGCATGATTCATGTATTTATATAGATTTGATTAAGTTTCCAGTCTTTTTTTGTTTTGTAAATTTTATGTACAGATTTGATTTTTCATAGCTGTAACTAAATTTTCAAGATTTGGTGCATTTGTTTTTGACTGAAATTTGGTGGTGTTAGCGTCATTACCTAGCACCCTGATTTTTTAATATAACCAGGGTTTCATTATATGTCCTCTTCCATTGAAGTATGACATTTCACGACAGTCCTTCATTTCTAGCTGTACATAGGAGGAGGAAAGACCTTCTACATGGACATGTCTTAAATGGCTTACTAGAATTATAAACATTTTTCATTACTGGAAAGTGTAATGGGGACCTTCTGCACACCTGTTTAGAACCAAAACCATCACGACACAGTTTTTATAGTGTCTGTATATTTGTGATGCGATGGTCTTGTAAAGGTTTTTACTGAAAACTACCATTAGCCAGTCTTTCTTACTGACAATAAATTATTAATAAAATACTTTAGCTTTACTGCTTGTTTTTCCTCTGTATTTAAGACTCTTGTTCAGGATTCAGTTAAGCTGCTGACAAAGAAGGCTGGATGGATGTAGAGACATTAGTCTTCTGTGGCCTTAAATGTGAAGGGTCCAGGTGCCAAACCAGGCGGCACTTACAGATGTGGCCACTAGGTGGCAGTACGTGGCTACTTGATCCTGCTCAGAACTACAGGTGTAAATATAAAACTGCTCTTTTACGTGTTTTCCAACTAAAACTTCAAGAACATTTCCCTCCATACATTTTTTCAGGATTTATTAGGTATCATTTAAAGGCTTCTATGGTCTTCACCTATGATTTCTATCAAAGTCAAAAGTACAAAGCATTTTGTCGTCTGTAATCAAAGAACACCTCCTGATTGTATGTGATTTGGTGTGAAATCCATCCATCCAACAAATATTTATGTGTCAGCCAGGCTGAGATGCGGAACAAAGAATCAGGCATTCTCAGAACTTCGGAAAGTAACTTTTTCCTTTAAATGAAGTAAATGCCTTGTTTCAGCAGATGAGACCAGATACACGGTCTGAACACGAGCTAGCCCCGCTGGCGAAAAAGCAGCACGCTCAGCCCCTCTGCTACGACCGCTTACAACTCTAGCTGTTTTCTCTTTCCTGTTCATATTCTTAGGTCTGTCTGTTGTTTCTAGGGTCACTAATTTTTTTTTTTTTTAGGAATCGCGTATTAGTTCAGTGCGATGTTCGAGGGAAGGCCACGTAACCTAACCCACCTCCATGTAGTTACACCCTAACTTTTGGATTAATCCACACACACGGTCTCATTGTGTTGGTGGTATAAACATTCGTTGCTGTGCAAAGTATGTAGCGTGTTTCTGTTTGCTCCTTTCTCATTTTCTGAAACAGTTGCTTTAGTTTTTCTTTTACTTTTTAAAATCTGTGACTATTTCATTAATTTATCCAAAACATATTTTTTGGTCCCCTACCATACGTTATTCACAAAAAGGCACAAACTCCCTACCTTGTCTGCTCCGTCATGGCATATGCAGAAACAGATCCCATTTTCGTGGCACAGTGGTATGAAGGGGGAAGGCTGCTGTAAACCAGGGGTGTCAGCTGCGTGGGGTGATGCCCAGGCTCCCCCCACCGCCCCAAGGACTGCACGGTCAGCATCTCCATGCGAGCAAGCTTTGGTAGAACTCTGGGAAATCCTGCTCTCTCTTCTCTTCTGTGAGTTGGTTTCTGTGAAAAAGAACTGGATCATTTTCATAAAGTTACCTTGAATTGCTATTCAGTTTTCAGTGACTTCAGAGAAGTGTAGTCATTAGATCTGTAATCTGTCAGACCTGGAAAACTGCCCCGACACCCATCTACCACCCCCAGTCTTCCTCCAGTTCTGGGTTCTCCTCTGCTTGCAACCTTCGCCTTCTTCCAGCCCGCCGAATCCGCTCGGTAACTCGGAAGGGCAGCGCGGGCTGCTCTGTCTCCGGTGCGGACTGCTGTTCTGTGCGCTTTCTGATCGCTCTGCTTCAGAAGAATCAGGTTTAGTTTCGGTTAGGGCACCAGCTGAGAGCAAGCTGTTTGCAAGAATTGCATCTCGCCAGCAGTTTACTGCCTCTACGGCAAACAAACAGAATGAGCCACTTGAGAAGAATGACAAGTATTCTCCGCCCCCAAGAAAACTTCTGCTTGTGTGAACACTTAGGGAATGAACGCACTTGTCCCCCGTGCAGTTGGAAACTGTGGCCCTGGAAGAGGCTAGGTTTTCAAAGGATGCGAGACAGAGACAAGGTGTAACATTTGAATGCAGATGTCACTGGACCCAACAGATGTTAACAAAGAGCTATGCATGCGGGTCTGTGCAGGAGAGGTGGCAGATAGGAGCTCAGTGATTCTAAACCAGGGCTGCTATCCAGTTGTCTGAAGGGGTAAAAAGAAATTCTCATAATGTCTTATGATGATTGCTTCAATTCACTGTCATGTTTGTAGATGCCACCTAACAGTTTTAGGATAAGGGAAGAATAAAGGAAGAAGAACAAATCATCATCTATCCTGTCAGGGACTTAGAAGCACAGCCCCATCTCCTTGCCTATTTGGAATATTAGCCCCTACAAATAAGGACTGCAAACATTTTTCGATGATGATGCTCTTGTGATTTGTGATTTTAAATAATTACCTTAAATGCATCTTTTTCTCTCTTTCAAAGGTAAGTATACTTTAAATAGATGCTTTAAGATAGGGTGGAACAATATAAAATTTTATTTATAGACCTTACTAAAAACAAATTTCTTTAAACTGAATGTGTAAAATGCACAAAGTTTCTCCAACTAAAAAGCTCTTACTGGATTGAGATTGTTTTCAATAATCTCAAATGCTGAGTTTTTACTTCTAAGGGGGAATTTCACAAAATTTAAAAATACACTCCAGTCATTGAAAACTGTGGTCTGATCTTGAATTTCTGTGCCATAGTTCTGAGTCACACTGGGGTTCTGGGGATATCCTCACAGTGAACGACAGAGCTTGGTTTGTTCTCTAATGGATTAACAGCAGCAGCAAACGCTGCTGTCTGCACCCAGCTCTACTCTGAGCTGTGGCTACACAGTCCTTACGACCATCACGTGGGGGAGTATCTCGTATCATCATTTGCGTTTTATGTAAGAGACAGACAGTTGTGTAACGAAGCAGGCAAGTAAGTGGTGAAGCCCCATTCGACCTTGGAGGTCTGAGGCCAGAGCCCACCTTTCTCCCCAACACCTTGTGCCCCACTGCAGATGCCGTGCTTCCCTGGGGGGGGCGGCGCATTCCAGGACAGGACCGGACTCTAGTCCCCACCCCTGCTTGGGTAGCTCTGCAACCTTCGGGTTCCGTGTAACTCTGCTGGCAGGAGGGCGCCTTTTTAAAACCATGGGTCCTCAGGGCACACTGGCGACCTCGGTGGCAGGTGGAGACTGCTGGCCTTAGAGCCACAGACCTCAGTTCAGAGTTGCGCCCTACCACTCGTTAGCTGTGCGATGTTAAAGTAACTGCTTCTATTTAGGCTCCTCTGCTGAAAACGAGCGACTAATGAACACCCTACAGGAGCTCCGTGGAATCAAAGCAACACTCTAAATAACGGTTCTTAGGAGAGCTTACTACATTCCAAACATTCTGCAATTAGTAACTCCTTGAATCCATCCAGTGACCCTCATTATTCTCACTTTCCAGATCAGGAAACCCAGGCACAAGATAATTTTCTGAAGGCCACTCCACAGGTCAGTCTTGGGACTGAAATTCAAAGCCCTGACTCTGGTCTCAAAGCTTCCTCCCCTGACCTTTCTGAAGTGTCTCTGGAACATACCAAAACTGCAGACGGCAAAGGTCCTCACACCAGCCATTGTGATACAAAGTAGATGTTACCAAGTGCTTTAACTGCTATTACTGTTTCCGCCCTCGCTGCCATCCCAGTCTTCAAATAGGCATTTTAACAGTCTATTTTTAAAATGTATCATATGAAAGTTTCATATTTTTAGAGGGGAGGGGCAGAGGAAGAAGAGGAGAAAGAATCCCAGCGCAGAGCCTCACGACCCTGAGCTCATGACTTGAGCCGAAATCAAGACGCTTAACTGAGCCGCGCAGGCATCCCTGAAAGTAAGTTTCATTTTCTTAGTGCCTTTATAGAACATGTTATAATTCAAAGAAGCTTCCTAACCTAGTTTAGATCATTTGACCAATTGCCTCTAATTCAAGAGATTTTTGACCCTTTGCATCTTGGTTGTTTTCTACTAAGTCAGTGCATTCCACATTGGAGATTGGATGATGTGGGTACAAATGAAGTCTGAAGATGCCACTTTTGCTGTTCGTTTATCCGAAAGTTGTTGCTGAGTATCTGATCTAGTCAATGAAGGCCAGAAGCATCATGTTTGCCATTCGGTGAAGGATGAACAAGACTAAATCCTCACTCTTAGGAATGAGTGTTCAGGCTTAAGTTTACAGCTTACTGCCTTGTGTCTTATTTTTCCACCTGTTTTATTTAACAGAATAAAAGTATACTCTCCATTCACGTGGGATTCAAGCAGTAGTGCTCCTGCGGCTCAGGTGCCCCTCCTCACACTCCGCCCCTTGTCTGTCCTTCCTCCCTCCCCTTCCTTCCCTTTCTTTTTCTTTTTCTCCTTCTTTCTTTCCTTTCTTTCCTTTCTTCCTTTCTTTTCTTTTTCTTTTTCTTTCTTTCTTTTTCTTTCTTCCTTTTTCTTTCTTCCCCCTCCCCTCTCTTCTTTCTTTCTTTCATTCATTCATTCATTTTTCCTCTCAGTCCAAAGTCCTTTCTGGGTTGCATTAACAAACACTGGTCTAGTCTACCCTCTGCTATACCCCGCACATATAAAAGTGAACAAAACTTGCTTATGAGCAGCCATGTGACCTTTGAGGACAAAATTTCAGTGCGGTCGCGGGTTGTGTGCTACGCAACAATATACTGAGTAAAAACTAAACTGTGCATGTGAACGCTCTTCCTCCCAATTCCTAAAACACTCTGGAATCTGTCGATGCTGAAATAACTGTCACACGTTTGGAGATAACAGAGTAAATCAAAACCGGAAACTTCCCAGTGACTCCAGAGTCTTCCCCGGTTGACTGGAAGCTGAAGCAGCGCGACGTGACCCTGTCCCGTTTATCTGCGGAACCGCAGCAGCGGCGGTAACTGGGGGCCAGGGGCTCTTTGTCCGTCCTCTGCAGTTACAGACGTCCCAACAAACACGACTGCTCCACACAAGG
The DNA here is from genome assembly GCF_002007445.2 of Ailuropoda melanoleuca. Classification (NCBI taxonomy): domain Eukaryota; kingdom Metazoa; phylum Chordata; class Mammalia; order Carnivora; family Ursidae; genus Ailuropoda; species Ailuropoda melanoleuca. The sequence continues at coordinate 14,994,319 of NC_048235.1, read as the reverse complement.
ACGTGACGACTGCGCTGTGTGGCCGTGACGTCACCTGTCACGTGGGGAAGCCTTCGCACGCGGAGCGCGCCGTTTCCGGTTCCTGAGCGGCCGGCCCAGCGCATGCGCACTCCCGGCCACCTCCGTTTTGTGGGGTTTTGGTGCGTGTGGTAAACCCTCGGTGCCACAGTCGTGCGTGCTGGGTCGCTCGCGTTCGGACTGGATCTCCCGCAAGTGCTCAGGACTTGCCCCGACAGCGCTCGTGGAGTGCGGGCCCGGCTCCTGATGCAGGCGGTGGAGAAGCCCGGAGAGCCAGGGCCCCCCCAGCTCACAGGCCGCAACAAGCCCCAGGGGGCGCGGGAAGCGGGGCGCTCAGCCCGCCAGAGAGGAGCCCGCGGCTCGCAGCAAGGGCCACACGGAGCGACAGCCAAGCCCCCCACGTCCTGGACCCTGGACGAGACGCTCTAGATTGCTTTACACGCGAAAATTCCTCCGGACTCCGGTCTGGGGGGGATTTTGCTCGTTTGCACCCATTCTTCGTCACTGTGTCTGAGCACGGCGGCGGGATGCAAATCTCTGCCCCTCACGCCTTCTCCCCGGGTGGCAGGGAAATCGGTGCTTTCAGGTATTTCGCGCATGCGTTAATTTTTCCAAGGGGGGGCAAGGACGTTTGAAAGAATGAATGCAGCAGCGTCTCACCTTTCGCTCCGGAACTGACCCCCTGTACCCTCTGCACCGAAGACGAAGCTCCCTGTTCTTCCCCAACCGCCCCACTCCCTTCCCTGCACATGTGACAGGCATTCCCCTCTTTCTCAGATGGAACCACACCCACTTTTCTGCCCATCGCAGTCCTTCTATATTCCTATAATTTGGGGGGTAAGTTTCCTTAGTTATTTTTAGTTGTATGCAGTTTTTCCCTTCATCCCTGCTACCAGAACTACTATAATACACACTTTGGAACTTGATCATGAATTGACTGGCATTTTTCTACCTTCTCAACTTGCCTCCCAAAGACCCAAGAAGCAGTATGGTGCCTCAGACCACAGCGACCCTTGGGGTCCCCACACGAGGGCCCCGAGTCAGGAGGGAAGTCTCAGGACTTTCTGGCCAAACCAGCCCCTCACTGGCCAATTCCAGCTCCAGCTCCAGCTGGTCTGTTCCATACAAGCACCTACCTTTCCCTTTACTCCACTCATTTCCAGCCGAGATCATGGGGTACATTTTACAACCCCCGCCGCGGTGCGTGTATTACTATTCTGTTGTGTCTTTTTTTTTTAGAAGATTTTATTTATTTATTTGACAGAGAGAGAGACAGCCAGCGAGAGAGGGAACACAAGCAGGGGGAGTGGGAGAGGAAGAAGCAGGCTCATAGCGGAGGAGCCTGATGTGGGGCTCGATCCCATAATGCGCGATCACGCCCTGAGCCAAAGGCAGATGCTTAACGGCTGTGCCACCCAGGCGCCCCCTGTTGTGTCTTACCTATTATAATGCAACCTAAAAATTCTTTGAAAAAAATACTCTTCCTCTTTCTTGTCATTAACTGGAGAAATATAGAGAACATGTCTCATGACTTGAGGGTGACAAATGCATTAAAAATCCATTAGTTTGACAAATAGCAATGTTTTTTTTTCTGATAAATTAGAAGTTTCCAAATATGATGAAAGACATAATTTCATGGAAATTACATCATCTTAAAGCCAGCAGGCAATAATGGAATCATTTATTCTCTCATTTTATTCAACAAATAATTGTTGGTGTCTACTGTAGGCCAGACACTGTGCTCAGTCCTGGGAAGGCAACCGAGAACAAGCCGCAGCGCCCGCTTCACAGCCTTGTGGTGGGGCTGCAGCAAGAAAACAGGTACCGTATGGCTTGCGGTAAGTGTTAGGATAAAGCGCATATAGCGATGTGCAGAAGCACAGAGGAGGAAAGCATAAGCAAAATGTGGGGCCTGTCCTCATGGGGAGAGCAAAGCGATTACAGAGAAGGGTGTGGAAGGACCATTCCATGCAGAAGGAGCGTGAAGGAAACAGGAAACGGGTAATAGGATGTTTGAGGAATGAGAGAAAGTTCACGGGCTGGAGGGTAGACCAGATGCCGTGGCTGAGGGAAAGGATGGTTAGGAAGGTCAAGGCTGGAAAGGCCAGGTTAGGGAAGGCTTGGAAAATCTGGCTTGATTCCAAGGATCAGTGGGCATCGTTGAAGACTGGCCTCTCCAGTCTGAGTTGGCCCTTGTCTGTAAGGCTGCTTTGAGTGTCCTCCGCAATTATGTGTGTGGTTTTGGACACCACTCACTCTCTGACAGGGGCAGTCAGAGTCTGGGGATCCCCCACCTATGGCTCTTTCCTTTTGGGGAGTTCCCATTCTTTGCCTATTCATGGTTTCCCAGCTTCCCTGTCCTCACCGTCAGTCAGAGAAAGTGGGGGGGGTTTCCATATGCACCCCCCGCCCATTATGCGGGACAGAGCGAGCCATCTGTGCTGCTCTACTCATCTACTGATTAAATTGATTTATCAAAACCCCAATTACAGGAGGCTTAGGTTTTAAATGTTACAGACAAGGCTGTGAGGAACAACCACGTGTCCGTACACATTTGAATATGTGTCCAGTTATTGTCTGTGAGTGGAATTACCAGGTCAAACGGGCATGCAGTTTTAAGACTTATATGTAGTGCTTTTTCTCAGATTTTAATATTTTTTTGATCACACTTGGAACTACCATTCCTCTTAATGTTTTCAAAAGTAATAGTTGGAATGGTAACTTCCCATACATTTGATTTTTGTTTTCCAAAGAGAGTTTGCATATATTTTTTTAGGTTTTAATTGTCTAATTACATCCTTTAAAAATATTTCTACCATTTTTCTTATTTGAAAAAATCCTTTATGTAATTAAGGTCATTGATATTTTGTATGATAAGTTGCAAATCATTTCCCTGGTCTATCTAGCTTTTACTTATTTATGGCATTTATTTTATTGTATTTATTTATTTTTTAAAGATTTTATTTATTTGTCAGAGAGAGAGAGTACAGCAGGGAAGCGGCAGGCTGAGGAAGAAGCAGGCTCCCCACTAAGCAAGGAGCTGGATGTGTGGGACTCCTGGGATCATGACTTGAGCCCAAGGCAGATGCTGAGCCACCCAGGCAACCCTATGGTATCTTTTTTTAAAACAGAAGAACTTTTAACTTTCGTGCACTCAAATCTATCCTGGCTGAGAAACACTCCCTCTCAGTAACAAGGGTGGATGCTTTGGAGCCCAAGAGACCAAAGTATAAATCCTGCCTCTATCCCTTATTAGCTGTGGGCCTTTGGTGTACCACGTGACTTCCAGAGTCACGGGTCTCTCCCATAAAATACCCCTAGCAATGCCCAACCTTTTAGGACCACTAGCAGATTGTGCGGGATAATGCATGGAGAATACTTATCCTAGAGCTGGACCGTGCTAAGTGTGCAGCAAACAGTAGCTACTACTGGTCTTTCTATGGTTATGAGTATTTTCTGTCATATGTTTTCCATGTCAGAGTTCCTTCCACACCAAGGTTACATAAGTATTCACCTACATTTTCTTCATTTTATTTTTTTTTACCTACATTTTATTTTGTTCACCTATGTTTTCTTTAAATGAATCGTCGTTTTTATAATCTAATCCTCCCCCACTGACATGAAACGTTAACTTCATCAAACCTTCATCTTGTATTATCTTCAATACAATACAATACAACGTTCACACACTTTTGGTTATTTTAACTTTTAATGGACATTTAATATTAGCAACTCACACCCTCTCCCCTTCATTTATTCAGATCCTTTTTTTTTTTTTTTTTTTTCAAGATTTTATTTATTTATTTGACAGAGATAGAGACAGCCAGCGAGAGAGTGAACACAAGTAGGGGGAGTGGGAGAGGAAGAAGCAGGCTCATATCAGAGGAGCCTGATGTGGGGCTCGATCCCATAACGCCGGGATCACGCCCTGAGCCGAAGGCAGACGCTTAACCGCTGTGCCACCCAGGCGCCCCTATTCAGATCCTTTTTGCTACATTTTCTTTAAAGGAGCTTTATGATTATTTTTTTATCTCTATTGGTATTTTTGTTGGGCTGGCAAAAAGTATTTGGGAAATTAATTTTCAAGCTTTCAATCCAGGAACGTGGTGTGTCTTTCCCTTTGTGTTTTCTTTCATGATTCTCAGTGAAGTTTTGAGCTTTTTTAAAAAAAAATTCTACACATTACCCTGCACACTGCTGAAGCCAGTTTCTAGCAATTTTACATCGACTGCTATTATATATCAGATCTTCTCATTATGTACTCTCATTTTTCCTGGAATTTAAGAAAGTACGTACACTCCTATCTGCAAATATTGATTTTTACATTTTTCTTTTTTAATCTCATTTCATTATCAGAAACACCCAGCACAATGCTAGACAGGTGTGTTGTTAGGCCTTCCCTTTTCTTCCCAACTTAAAGAACTCTTGCCTTTCTAAGTCTAAGATAGACATTATTTTGAAATATTCTTTATAGTATTCACACTCTGTTCTTATTAACATTATAGAAACTTTTAAAAATTGGGAACGGATAGGGAATTTTTAAATACCATTTTAGCGTGTATTAAGATGACCATGTGGTTTATCTCCTTTGATCTGTCCATATGGTAACTTATATTAATATATTTTAATGCTCTACCAACCCTGATTTTCTGGAATTAACCCCCTTTGGCTGTAATAAACTATTTTTGTAAATACTTCTTTCCTGGCATTTAAGGACCTTAGAAGTCACCACTCCATTTTAACTGCAAGTAAAAAATCTAATAAGCAAGATGAAAAATCAGCAACAGATCAAGACCTGTGCCGAAGGTAGACGCTTAACTGACTAAGCCACCCAGGCGCCCCAAGGATTGGTTATAAACGTACATTGCAAACTCTAGGACAACCATGAAAAAAACTTTTTTTTAAATTAAAAAAAATGATAAGCTAAGAAAGGAGAAAATGAAATCATATAAAAGTTTCAACTAAAACAAAAGACAGAAAACAGAGTAAATGACAAAGGCAGGAACAAAGGACAAATGCAAAAAATAAAAACTATAATGAATACGGTAAATGTTAATGCAACTGTATCAATAATCACCTTGAACATATATGGTCTAAATATACCAGTTAAGAGAGACTGTCAGAGAGGATTAAAAAAAAGCCCACATTAAATATAAGGACATATATAGATTAAAATTAAAGAGATGAGGAAAGATATATCATGCTAACACTAATCAAAAGGAAACAGGAGTAGCTATATTAATTTTAGAGCTGACTTCAGAATTCTGAAGGATAAGGAGGGGCATTACATAATGATAAAGGGTTCAACTGTCCAGAAGAAATAACAATCCTTAACATGTAAGCACCTAACAAAAGAGTCTCAAAATACATGAGGCATAAACTGATAAAACTAGAGAAATAGATGAATCTACTATTATAGTTGGAGACTTTAACATATTTCCATCAGAAATGGACAGATCCAGCATACAGAAAATCAGTAAGGACATTTTTTAACTCAAGAGCACAGTTAATCAACTACATATAATTGACATCTACGGACACATCGTCCAACAAGAGCACTTCACACGTTCTTCTCAAGTTCACGGGGGAATATTTACCAAGTTAGACCACATTCCGGGTCATAAAATACAAGTTAACAAATTTGAAAGAATAGGAATCATACATTATCTGCTCTCAGACCACACTGAAATTAAACCAGATATTAATAACAGGAAAATAGCTGGAAAATCTCGAAATACTTGGAGATTAAGCAGTACATTTCTAAATAACACATGAGTCAAAGAAGGAATCTCAAGAGCAATTAAAAATAATTTTAAATGAAAAGGAAAACATCAAAATTTATGGAATATGCTGAAATGAGTGCTTAGAGGGTCATTTACAGCATATATGTGGGAGAAATCCCAGGTATATAAGCCTGGTTCAACATCTGAAAATCAATTAATGTAATCTGCCACATCAATAAGCTAAAAAAGAAAAATCAATCATATCAATAGATGCAGAAAAAGAATTTAACAAAATCCAATATCTGTTAATGATAAAAAGTCTCAGTAAACTATGAATAGAGGGAACTTTCTCTACTTGATAAAGAACATCTACAAAAACGCTACAGCTAACATCATACTTAGTGGTAAGGAGCCCGAGGCTTTCCCACTATGATCAGGAACAATGCAAGGATGTGACTCTTACACTGCTTTTCAGCATCATACTGGAAATAATAGCTGATTCAGTAAGACAAGAAAAGGAAATAAGAGGTATACAGATTGGGAAGGAAGACATACAACTGTCTTTTTTGCAGACGACATGATCGTCTATGTAGAAAACCAAAAGAATACACACAAAAAAATGCCTGGAACTAATAAGCAGTTATAGCAAGGTTGCAGAACACAAGATTAACTTACAAAAGTCAATTGCTTTCCTATATACCAGTGATGAACAAGAAAAATTTGAAATAAAAAATACTTTACCATTTCCATTAGTGCCTCTAAAAAAGACATACTTAGGTATAAATCTAAAAAAATATGCACAACACCTATATGAGAAAAATTTAAAAATTCTGATGAGAGGTATCCAAGGAGAACTTAAAAAATGGAGACACAGTCTGTGTTCATACATTAGAAAACTCAATATGGTCAAGATGTCAGTCTCCCACCTTTATCCATAGATGCAATGTAACATGAATCAAAATCCCAGCAAGTTCTTTTGTATCTGTGGACACATCGATTCCAACATTTATACAGAGAAGCAAAAAACAGAATAACCAACTGAGTATTAATGGAGAAGAACAAAGTCAGAGAAGTGGCACCACCTGACTTCAAGACTTACCAAAGAGTTACAGTAATCAAGATAGTGTGGTATTTTTGAAAGAACAGACAAGTACATCAATGGCATAGAACAGAGATCCCAGAGATAGACCCACAAATACAGTCAACTCATCTTTGAAAAGGACCAAAGGCAATATAGTGGAACAAAAATAGTCTTTTCAACAAATGGTGCTGGAACAACTGGACATCCACATGCAAATACACAGACTGTATGCCTTTAACAAAACTGACTCCAACAAATGGATCATAGACCTGAATGTAAAATGCAATATTCTAAGACTTCTAGAAGATAATATGGGAGAACACCTAAATGACCTTGGGTGTGGAGACGACTTTTTGGATACAACACCAAAGACATAATCCGTGAAAGAAATGATTGATAAGCTATAATTCATTAAAATGAGAAACTTCTGCTCTGTGAACAACTACACAAAGAGAATAAGAAGATAAGTCACAGGCTGGAAAAAAATATTTGCAAAAGACACATCTGATAAAGGGCTGTTGTCTAAAATACACAAAGAATACTTTAAACTGTGGGGAAACAATGTGTTTAAAAAAATGGGCGAAAGGCCAGAATAGAGAGACACCTCATCAAAGAAGATACACAGATGACAAGTCAGCATATGAAAAGACTTTCAACATCATATTCCACTAGGGAACTGCAAATTAAAACATAACATACTACTACACACCTGCTAGAATGGTCCACATCTGGAACACTGACAACCCAAATGCTGATGGAGATGTGGATTCATTACTGGGGGGAGGGAATGCAAAACGGTACACCCACTTTGGAAGGCAGTTTGTTGGTTTCTTACAAAACTAAACCTACTCTTCACATACGCTCCAGCAACAGTGCTCCTTGGTATTCACCCAAAGGAGCTGAAACTTTATATCCATACAAAAACCTGCACATGGATATTTAGAGCAGCTTTACTCTTCGTTGCCAAAACTTGGAGGCAATGAAGATGCTCTTCATTAGGTGAACGGATAGTAAACTACAGTACATCCTGACAATGGAATATCACTCAGCACTGAAAAGAATGAGCTATTAAGCCATGAAAAGGCATTGAGGAAACTCAAAAGTAGATTACTAAGTGAAAGAAGCCAAACTGACAAGGCCAATATATGATACCAACCAGAGGACATTCAGGACAAGCCAACAACTATGGACACACTAAAAATGTCGGTGGTTCTGAGGGATGAGGAGAGGGAGGGAAGGACAGGCAGAGCACAGAGGATTCTTAGGCAGTGGACATATTATAATGGTAGATATGTGTCATTATACAATTGTCCAAACTCACTGAATGCAGAACACCAAGAATGAACCCCGATGTAAACTATGACTTCAGACAACAATGATGAGTCAGTGTGGGTTCACGGATTGTCACAAATGTACCACTGTGGTGTGGGATGTAGTTAGTGGGAGAGACTCTGCATATGTGGGGATGGGGATATATGGGAAATCTCCGTACTTTCTCTCAATTTTGCTGTAAGCCTAAAACTATTCTAAAAAGTAAAATTAATTAAAAAGCCCTCTTATTCAATTCCTTTAATGTATCTATTGATTTCTAAACTCCTTTCCGATGTTGTCCTTCTTTGTAGACTCTGCATTTCACTTCTGTATCTCACATATGCATCCACAGCCCACGCTGCCATTTGGAGGGGGTAAGGACTATGATTTGAGCACAGAGCCACGTATGTGAAGTATTTCCTGTACAAGTACATTACTGAAGCACATTAATGACTACTGTTTACCTAGGACTTTACTGTTCAGGCATGACTACAGGAGAGATCTCAAAGGGAAAGTGGAAGCTGTAATACCCTGGGGTAGGTGGGGCTCTGTTTATTCCTCGATAAGCACCAGACCAGTCTTTGGTTGCTTTACTGAAAAGTTCCAGGCTGCCGTTGTCTTGCCACACTTCAAATTCTTTTGGAATAATTTCCAAGACCTCGTGGCCAGTAGTTACATATTGAAGTTGCAGATTTCCTGGACACTTTCAATGGTCAAGTGAAGTTGTTTTTAAAAGCTAGAGGGTGACAACGTGGGGCTGGAACTTGAAACCCCAGGATCAAGGATCACATGCTCCACTGACTGAGGCAGCCAGGCACTCCCAATCTCACAAATTTAGTATTGAACAAAAGAAGTTGGACACAAAAGCAAACATTGATATATGTATGGACCCACCATATAAAGTTCACAAGGTCGCAAAACTAACATTTGATGTTAATAGCCAAAGACGTAGAAACAACCCAAACGTCCATCATTTGATGGACGGATAAACAAATGTGGTATATTGAGACAGAGTACCACGTGGCGATAAACGAGGGAGTACCAACGGACGCTTCACCGTCTACGAACCTTGAAAACACCTTGCTAAGTGAAAGATGCCTGTCGCAAAGTACCACATATTGTAGAGTTCCATTTATATGAAATGTCCAGAATAGGCAAATCCATTGAGAGAGAAAGTGGTTTTCTAGGGCAGGGAGGGCTGGGGAGAAATGGGGAGTAATAGCCAATGGATACTGAATTGGGGGGGGTAATGAAAATGTTCTAAAACTAATGATAATGATGGTCACATGACTCTGAATTCAATAATGGATGAATTGTATGGCATGTGAAATGTATCTCTATAAAGCTATTTTATACACACACACACACGCACACACACACACACACAGAAGGCACTGTAAATAAAAAGTAAAATACGCCCCAGCACCAGAGTGGGACTTTAAAGACAGGTCTTCCACTCAGAAATGCCAAGGTCAGAAAATGTCATTTATATCGAATTTTCATATATAAGTACTAGTTTTTTTATTGATGTCATGGGGTTTTTTGAGTCTATGCATTGGATTACCATGTACAGTGTTTTAAACTGATGAGTGTGTTGGTGTCCATATTAAAAAGATCTTCAGTTCATTATAAAAAAGCAGCAGCTCTACGGCGAGTATGTGGCAAACATAAGCCTGGACTTCTACAGGGAGAGCAAGCAGGGTGTGCTCGGATCTGTGCTGCTCCCGGAAGAAACGCGCCAGAGAGTATCTGACTCTTGGTTCTTGAAGCAAGACTGTGGCTACTTTGAAACTATTCGATCCACTGACATTTGAAATCGAAATGAAAAGTTTATAGGTGCTTTGAATCGGCCTTCCCAGTGGAATCTTATGTCACTTCAAGCCGACATTTCAAGCGTCCTTATTCTCCTACTGATTTCCTGGGGCAGCAACCTGGGGCACGCACAGAGGTTGAGGATAAGAACTTGGAATTTTTAAATTGGAAATTTTATTTTTATTTTTTCAACTATATTGAAATATAGTTGACATATTAAAATTTTAAGGACAGCGTTCAAGAAATATCAAAAGAAAGGTAGATTTTGGGGGAAGATTATGAAAATTCTGGCTGGCTTTGCAGTCTGTGCGGTGGGGGCGGGGAAAGGACTGCCAGGCCGCGGAGTTCCTCGACTTTCCCCTCTGGCTCCCCCGGCTCACGGCCCGGCTGGGGCGCAGGCGGCGCGCTGCAGGCTTCCCGCACGGGGGCGCTGTCGGAACAGGCTGCGGGGATGGGACACGGACAGGTGTCCCCGGGCGGGCCGGCGCCGCAGGTGCAGAGTCGCGCTGCGGGGAGGCGGCGGAGCCGGCAGGGCGGCGGTGAGGGAGCACCTGCGATGGCGAGCAGGCGCGGGGAGGGCCGTGAGGAGCCGTAAGCCCCGGTGGACTGGGTGGCGCTGCGCTCCGAGGGCGCGATGGCCGGGCCGTGGGGCGCGCCGGGCGGGACCCCGAAGGGCAATGGCAGCGCGCTGCTCAATGCCTCTCAGCGGGCGCCGAGCGGCGGGGAGGGCGCGTGGCTTCGACCCTCGTGGGTGGCCTACACGCTCGCCTTCATCCTCATCTTCACCATCGTGGTGGACGTCCTGGGCAACCTGCTGGTCATCCTGTCCGTGTATCGGAACAAGAAGCTGAGGAACGCAGGTAGGAGCTCCCGGGGCCGGGCAGCACCCCATGTTCACTTGATGGCCGCCTCCCCCCTTTCTGGCTGCTTCCCAGAACACAGCCCCCTCCTCAGCTGTCAATTAGCTTTTTCTTTAAAAAAAAAAAAAAAGTGACTTCTTTAAAAAAAAAAAACAAACCAACCGGGGACTTTGAGTTCTTTTTCCAATCAGAGAGAGAAGCCCGTCAGTTTATTTTTCCTTTAACCTGCCTGTGTAAGTTTGTTTTGTTTTCCTTTCTCTCCCTCCTCCCCTCGCCCCACAATGAAACAAGGAGTCTTAAGTCCCTACGGGGTAGAACACTTTGCTGGAGTCAGGTTTAAGAGACATCAGACACAGTTTGCAGAAAGTTCCTCAAGAAGTCCTTCCAAATCAGATCAATGAACTTATCCATTGCTCGGTTTTACATATAATTTTCTCCCCCAACTTTATTAAAATAGGAGAAAATAAAAGAGCCTGTGAAATGAGCAGCTTTACTTTAGTTTCGCTGCCAGGAGTAGTTTTCAGTTTTTAGCGTGCAATTTAAAGACTCCCAAGGCTCCTAAACATGATTGTTATTCCTCCAAGTTAAACAAGTTTCCATTTTGAGAACAGAAATGTGACATAAAGAGGATATTTACATATACTATACTACGTAAGCTAATTTTGTGTTTGAGTTAAACTTGCTTTATCCTCCAAGCAATGAATTGAAATTGGTTTCTCTTGGGAGGGAGACCAGGGATGATTTTCCACAGGACACTGGATGTTCAGATCTTTAAGAGATGATTAGGTGCCTAGTTCTTTATTTAGAAGCTGATATTTTGGAGGTTGGGGTGGGGGGGGGAGAAGAAGGAAACATGCTCTAATAAGGTATTTGATCAATGCTGTGATTTTTCTTTAGCTTTCTCCCGGGAGGGCCCCCTTTTTCATTTTAATGCTTGGGACAGTGAGTAATTTAAGAAATATCTTGATTATCACCTGATAACATGAACTGAGTTTGAGTCAGTCCATTGAATAACCTCATTTCACAGATGATTGGCTTAAACTTGAGGAACTCTGCCTTTGAGAATAGGCTCTGTGAAGAAACACAGGCAGTAAAGCTCCTTGACACAGTCTGTGGGATGAGTTTTTTAATCTGACACCAAAAGCCAAAGCAACAAAAGCAAAAATAAAGAAGTAGGACTACACTAAAAAGTTTCTGCACAGTAAAGGAAACTATACACAAAATGAAAAGGCAACCTGCTGAATGGGAGGAAATATTTGCAAATCACATTTGATAAGGCACTAATATTTAAAATACAGAAGTCATACACTTCAGCAGAAAAAAAAATCATTTAAAAGTGGGCAGAAGATCTGATTAGACATATTTTTGAGAGACAGCAAGAGGGAGAGCGCTTGAATGGGGGGAAGGGCGGTGGGAGAGGGAGAGAGAGAATCCTCAAGCGGACTCCCTGCTGAGTGCCGAAGACTCAGGGGCTCAATCCCAGGACCCTGAGATCAGGACCCAGGCCAAAATCAAGAGTTGGCCACTCAACCAACTGTGCCACCCAGGCGCCCCTGAATAGACTTTTTTTTAAAAGACATCCAGATGGCCAACAGGTACTGACAAGATGCTCAGCGTCACTCATCGTCAGGGAAATGCTCATCAAAGCCGTAATGAGACAACACCGCACACACATCAGACTGCAATTATCAAAAACAAGAAATAGCAAGTGTTGGCAAGGATGTGGAGAAAAGGGAACCCTCGTGCACTGCTATAAATTGTTGGAATGCAAACTGGTGAGCCACTGTGGAACAATATGGAGGTTCCTCAAAAAATTAAAAACAAGAGACTACCCTATGATTCAGCAATTGCACTTCTAGGTATTTACTCAAAGAAAACAAAAACATTAACTCAAAAAGATATCTGCACCCCCATATTCACTGTAGCATTATTTACAATAGCCAAGATACAGAAACAGCCTAAGTGTCCATCAACATATGAATGGATAAAGAAAATGTAATACGCACGCACACATATATACACACATATACAAAGAAGTTATATACATATATATATGTATGAATGAAATCTTGCCATTTTTGACAACATGGATAGACCCTGAGGGCATTACACTAAGTGAAATAAATCAGAGAAAGACCAATACCATTTAATCTCTTTAGACATGGAATCTAAGAAAATAAAAAATAGAAAAACAAGCTCATAGATATAGATTGATGAGAGAAATGGGTGAGTTGGTTTTGCTTTTGGTCTAGTTTAAGTACACTGGGTGAAAAAAAGAAACAGAGGGCATGAGAGAACATGGTGCTAGGAGCACGGTGTAAGAAGTAGCTGTCCTTGGGGATGTACTGTATGGTGACTAATATAACAAAATAAAAATTATTTTAAAAAAAAGAACTGTCTTGGGGCGCCTGGCTGGCGCTGTGGGTGGGGCACGAGACTCTTGATCTTGGGGGTGTGGGTTTGAGACCCATGATGAGTGGAGAGACTACTTAAAAATAAAATCTTAAACAAACGAACAAAAAAAGAATTCTCTGTCTCATCCCCAGGAGCAAAGCTGTGGGGGAAGCCTGCTTTCTCATCATGGCTGATTTCTCCAGTGTCCCTTGTATCTCTGGGGTCCGGGAGAGCTGGCTCTGTTATGACAGGTTAATCTGCTTTGCAATCTCCGTATTGCACTACTGAGGATTATAATTCCTTGGATTAGGATTTGATAATAGGACTTCTGCTTTGACCTGTCAATGCATTCCTTTGTTCCCTTGTAAAAACAAACAAAATAGAGATTCCTTCCCTTTCTGTGGGCCAGACACAGTTCTGAAGGCTACATTAACTGTGTTCTCCGGGAAGCCCTGTGGTGGGAAATGCCACTGTCAGCCCCTTTGCAAAGGAGGAACTGAGGACACAGACTGGTCCTATGTCCTCCAAGTGGTGGAGCGGGGTATAAAATTCAGAGCTTGCCCTTAGAGCTCCTTCTGCTTTGTTAGTGGTAACAACTGCAGCACTTGGGAAGTGGGAATCTTGCAGGAACATTCATTTAAAAAAAATATTCACATGCCCAAAATAATTTTTCTTCTTCTGTCTTATGAAAAAGAATTATAAAAAGTGCACCTTCCACAAGACTTTGTCTTTTGTAGTCTGTTCATGTGCTAAGCAATTTTTCAAGAGGGCAGTCTATAAAATGCCTTTCTGTAGCTAACGGGGAGACTTGGAGCGAGCTTTAGTTTGGGAAGATTTGAACTTTCATATTTGTATGATTGGGACTTTTTATTCAGATGTACCACTGTTCCAATTCAAACCATTTGAGGCTTTCTACAATGGATGGTAATTTGAAACAGGGAGAGAAATAGCTGATTCCAATGAGTTTTGGGATGCTTATCAAAAGTTCTTATCGTTGTTCAAACCTTCCCTTTCAGTTACCTTATTGTGTTGGCATTAAGGATAGAAGATGCAAGAAGAGAAGAAATGAGATAAGGAAATAAGGATGTTAAGGCATCCCAAGCTTTGAACGTTCTCTTGGGGATGTGGTATAATGGTAGGGTTCCTGATGCCCCCTCCCTCCCCCAAGAGAGCACACTGACATTCGACTTCCCAGAGAAGAAATTCAAAATGTTTAACAGCTGTATCTCAGGGACACTGGTCAATCAGAGCACACACAGCCTCCAAAGGCCCACCAGGCTCTTAGGTGCTGGCAGAATATCTGCTCCCTTCTGTCCAAACTTTGATACTAGAATTGTTGCTACCATATTTGCTCCTTCTGAGTAAATTTCATAGCATAGTAATGGGAAGATTCCTCCACTGGAACACTAGGATTAATATCCTTGCTCTCTACTCTGTGATCTGAGAAATCAGTTATCCAAGCCTCTATTTTACACACGTGTCAAGTACAGAAAACATCTATTTTCTTAGCCTCACATATATGGGAAAAGATACTTTGCATATGGAAAATGGTGCATACTTTGAAAAGGGCAAAGTAGGTGATGTCATGTGCTCTTTTTTTCTAGGTATACCTAACAAAGATATGTTAAAAAGAACTTTAATTTTTTTTAAAGATTTTATATATTTGTCAGAAGGAGAGAGAGCACAAGCAGGGAGCAGCTGGCAGAGGGAGAAGCAGGCTCCCCGCTGAGCAAGGGGTCTGATGTGGGACTGGATCCCAGGAGAACCATGACCTGAGCTGAAGGCAGATGCTTAACCGACTGAGCCACCCCGGTGTCCCAAAAACAACTTTAATTTTTAAAAAAAGATTTATTTATTTTAGAAAGACAGCCAGGGAGTGTGGGGGGGAGGGGCCGAAGGAAAGGGGAAGAGAGAACCTCAAGCAGACTCCCCAGTTGAGCACGGAGCCTGAAGTGGGGCTGGACACAGGCCTCAATCCCAGGACTCTGAGATCATGACCTGAGCCGAAATCAAGAGTCAGATGCTTAACTGACCAGGCCACCCAGAAACTCCCAAACAACATTTTTTTGTTACTGAAATCTGTTAAAAACAATTGAACTATAGGGGCGCCTGGGTGGCACAGCGGTTGGGCGTCTGCCTTTGGCTCAGGGCGTGATCCCGGCGTTATGGGATCCAGCCCCACATCAGGCTCCTCTGCTGGGAGCCTGCTTCTTCCTCTCCCACTCCCCCTGATTGTGTTCCCTCTCTCGCTGGCTGTCTCTATCTCTGTCGAATAGATAAATTAAAAAATCTTAAAAAAAAAAAACAATTGAACTATAGACCTATGATTTGTGTACACCATGCTTTTCTCTATGTACACCATGTTTAACTAGAACTTTAACTAAAAAAGTAAAGGAAGAGTACAAAAGTATCTTGCCTATTCAAAACTCAATTATCTGGCCATTGAACCTATCTAGAATACAGCCAATAAATGAAAATAAGCAAAAATAACAGGCTTTCTCCCATAGCTGGTTTGTTTTTAGAGACTGAGTGAGTGAGGCTAGTGTCCAGATAAGTCATCAATGAGGAGGATGACTGACACAGTTCAAGGAACAGCACATGTGGCAAACAGCATGGGCTGAAACAGACTCATTAAAAGCAGGTCTGAAAAACTTAAGCGCAACCTTTGGGAGGCAAGTTGTAAAGCAAATACTTCTGCCCCATTAACTGCTCTTGAAACTCATAGTCCAGTGAGGTATTTCTTAATTGTGATCCTGAGCACTCAAGGAGCGGTCTGGTCACATACAGTGTGTTCTGTTTAAGAAGACAGGGCCGTAAGATTTTAGAAAGATGCCTATCTAAAGTAGTTATTATTTTAAAATCTGGTACACAGTGGGGTAGACTCTCAATGTAGTAACAAAATAAAACAAAAAGTTCCCCGGATTGACTGTAAGACCGGAATGCCAGCGCTGTGTTACGTGCTCGAGTGCAGCTCTTGTTGGATGCAAGGGTGCCTGCACTTGTTGCCTTTCAGGCCTTCGCTGAGTGTTCTCTCTTTCTCCATCCTGCATTTCTATTCAGAGAGGCTGCAAAGAGTATGGAGAGAACATGGACTGAGGGCCTCAGAGATCTGAGTTTCAACCTGGGATGCCCCAGGGCCATTTCTAAGATGCTTACGGTCTCAGGCCTGCATGCCTCCTGAAAAAAGACTGTTTCTAAATTGAGGCATAACACACACAGCCAAGTGCACAAAACACAGACCCTGCTTGTAATGAACTGTTCCTTATGTGTGCACATGTGACCGTACTTCTGAGAAATGAGACGAGGCTGTTGATAGATGGTAGTAGTATTACTCACAACTTGAACTAGAACTTATGCCCAACCTAAGTACTGGCGACCACCAATGTCCATTTTTCTCTTTTACTATCTGCAAGCAGATGGTTTCTGTACTGAACTTGGCTCTTTCTTTCTCTGTAGCCACTGCTCAGACACTGAAGCCTGAGGCTCACTGCCTTCTCCAGGACCCATGGCCACTCTCGCCATCAGTTCACCAGTACTCCAGGCTAGGTCCCAGTGAATGTCTTCAAAGCTACCTTGATTGAGCCCTTGGCCATTCTGTTCACTGTATCCTGGCTTTCATTTTCTCTTTGCTTTTTCCTTCTCTTCCTTTTCCTTCTCTTTTCTTCTTCCCCATTGTTTCTTACTCCCTGTTCTTCAATACCTTTTAATCACCATCATTAGATTTGATCTCTTAGTAGAGGTCACATGTGTATCTGTTTCCTAATTGTGTCTGTTGCGCATCAGCAAAAAAAGACAGTGCTAAGCTTACAAGCTTTATATTCTAGAAGTTCACTTATAAATGTCTTAAAAGAATATATGATACAATATTTGGCTTCAGTGCTGGCCCACAACAATATGGCTGAAATAATACTCAGAATTGCTGGGTCAGCTGACATTCATGAGCTCCTGAAATCAAGCTGCCTTGTTCTAAGTTCTGACCCTTTTGGAATCCTCTGAGAATGGGGAAGTGTGGTGTGGAAGGAACAGGTGGAAGCTTCCTTTCCTAACTTAGAAATGTCAGGACAGTACTTAGGGGCAAGACATGATTATAGAGGTGGGCTTAGCATCAGAGATGGAGGGAAAGAAGTATAAATACATGCGTTTGCTCACAGTCGAGTGCTCGTGTTGGGGACAAACATATCAGATCCTACATGGAATTGTGGGAGGAGCTTGGAGACAGAATGGATCCAGAACAGCACTCCAGTTCTTCACTGAATGCATTTTACCATTGCAGATAAATCATCATCTCCCTGGACTGTTTTCACATCAGTAAAATGATGGGGTTGGACAAAACCCGGAGTCCCTTTTGATGCTGGTATCCTTTTGTCTACATGATTATTAAACTCACTGTGAAATTAGAGATTAGAATGCAATGAAACAGACTAGCAATAAGAACTGTGGGTATAATGACACAGACACATACAGTGATGACAGACGTCACAGACCCAGGAAACAGTGTCCTCATGAAAGTGTGCCTCACTGTCCTAAACTATCTGGATCACTTGTCTCATATCTGCTAGAGAAAAAGACCTCTGCAGGACATCTGGTTTCCCTGTTTTATGTCCCAGGAAATGTACACGAGTTTCAGAAATTTCTCATATAGTTCTCCCTTCTTGGAAGAGAATGAAGTGACCAACTACACAGAAACAATAGGTTGGTCCTCTGGGACTTAGGAAGGTTCTTGTGAGTTTGGGTGGGATGAGCCGGGGACACTGATGATGACTGACTTGCTGTGTGTGTGAGTGAACAGTCCTCCACGGGGAGCATTCCTGTAGTCAGATGGGCTCTTCTAGGCCTGCAGTGACCCCTTCAAAATGTAACCACTCCAGAGCAACAGCCTCAACTGGCAGCCAGCCAGCCATTCAGTTTACGATAACACACATCTCAAGAATGGGGGGTTCACAAGAGCGAGCACATCACTCTCACTCAGGTGTTTAAAAGGGGATGGAAGATAAGCCCTTCACCACATTATAAAATAAAGGATCAGACAATGTCTCCTGCAAAATCAATTCACGATGTCTCTATTGAGGTCCTAAAGGTGTCCAGTTACGTGATTTACTGGTGATCTAAAAACCAGTGTTCTGTGGGATCGTTAAAGCCAAAAACATAAAACGTAATAAAATGTCTGTATATGAACCAATTGCCCAAATCCCAAAAGAAAAAGAAAATGCATTTTGGCCAATACTACTGAGGCAGTTTATCCTTTTGGAAATCTTTCTTTATAATTCATTTTGCATCCAATAGTCTCTTCTTACTGTAAGTGATGCTTTCCTGTGATTCACTTAATATCCACGGACATCAGATATAATGTAAACAGAACTGTAACAAAGGTCTAACTTCCAGGACATGGGCAATTAAAACAGACAGCATTCCTCAATAATCTGTTCTGCTGTCTTAATTGAAAATCTTAACACCTTTGGTGATAAAAATTTAAATCTTTTTTTTTTATTCTGGTTCATAACTAATTTTGCAAAAGCCACTGGTCATCTTTTGGTGAATATTTCCACTTAAAATTATGAGTATCTTACAGCACCCTTATCAAGCTAACCCCAATTATAAAAGGAATTTATTTTTTCATTCCTACAATTTTATTTTAAAAATTTATTGATTTGTGTTTGAAACATTTTTCAAGCTTGAGAAAATTAAAATAGGAAATTAGTGAAATTGTAGTTTGTGGTTTACTTTTCATAGACAGCTATTTTGATCTGATTTCTGTTGATAAAGTAGAAAAACAACTTCTTGTTTGGAACGTCTAATACTTTGTATTTACGCACAAGAGAGATTCTCAGTTTTAAAAGCACTTTCGCACGTTTTGTTTTATTTGTCCTTATGAAATCTCCTCAGGTAGATAAAAAAACTAAAACCCCAAATTCACAGATGAATGATCAGTATTTCTTATTCCAGGAACCCACCCAGTATGACCGTGGAAGGAACACAGGAATTAAAATCAGACCCAGGCTGAGTCTTTTAAACCTGCAGTACCTTTATTTGTACTACGTATGGGCTCTGTTACGCAGTCTCTCTAAGTTTCTCCGTCTACGCAGTGGGGTACTTCTCTCACATGGGTTGCTAGGAGGGTAGATTTAGATTCTGCCATCCATCCCCCATCCATCTACCAATCACTCTGAAGTTCCAAAATACTATAGAAATAATGGTATTACTATGTCATTATTAGTATATATCCTATAATTAGTGTTTGTTATTTTTATTTTTTTTAATGTATTTTTTAAGTAAGTGGCCAATATGAACAATAAGAAGTGAAATCAGTCAGAAACTAAAGATTTAGGATCTAAATCTCTTCTGCAGCATTATGGAAATTACACAAATTCTCCGATGTCACTATTTTCCCTTTCATAAGGGAATCTCATACCGAGATTCTGACTGTTTCAATATCCAACCTTTGAGAGGCTGATTATTTCCATACCCAAAGTTGTTCTCTAATTTAAAATGCGTCAGCTCTGGAAGCTACAAGAAACTTTCTCAGACAAGTATGTTACCGTTCAAAAAGTTATGACCTGTTTGTGCAGACTTCGAAAATGATTTCAAGCTAACAAAGTCAATGTTTAATATAATCCTCAATTTGATAGTTCTTATCAATACTGTTGACGTTTTCCTCCTATAGGTCTTCATGAGATTTGAAATCATTGATTCAAGGCAATTTTTTATTTTTAAAGGCATTTTCTTGATTTTTTCCCCCTTGCATTCTTAGGCAGTGTTTAAAGTTTCATGACTTTTTTTCTGGTCTGTGTAGTATATTATTATCGAACTCTAACTTATATCCAAATTTGCCAAAGCAAGCCTCAGAATTGCTTGGAAACCTTCCAACAGTGGATTAAGACTCCTAAATACACGGCTAGTTTGGGGGGTCCGCGTGATTACATCTAAATACACGGCTGGTTTGGGGGTTCCGCGTGATTACATCTGCATCTGACCTTTGGTTCCTCTAGCTCTCCATCTCGTAAAAAAGTAGCAGTTTTTAGCATTAAATTAATCACAGATAAGATGGAGCTTTTCACAGTCCTTTTTCTCTTGGCAATTCTGAAAGTGAACCAAAGTTAAAAGTCCTAAATTAAACCTCCTGCATTTAGTTCTTACTAACATCTGATGGCTCTGTTTTTAAAAGTATCTGATTTGAAAAATATCTGAAAATATCTGAATTGAAGACAATTCCATTTACAGTTGCACCAAAAAGAATAAATATGTGGGAATAAATTTAACCAAGGAGATGAAATATCTGTACTTCAAAAACTGAAAAATACGGATTAAATAAATTGAAGATGACACAAACAGAAAGCTATTCCATGTTCATGGACTAGAAGAATTCATATTGTTAAGATGTCCATACTATCCAGGGGAATCTATAGATTCAATGCAATCCCTATCAAAACACCACAGTATTTTTCACAGGACCAGAATAAATAATCCAAAAATTCGTATGGACCACAAAAGGCCCTGAGAAGCCAAAGATATCTGGAGAAAGAAGAACAAAGCTAGAGGTATCACAATCTCAGACTTCAAGATATAATATATAGCTGTAATAATCAAAACGGTATGGTACTGACACAAAAATAGACACATTTATAAATGGAACAGAATAGAGAGCCCAGAAATAAACCCACACTTATATGATCAATTAATTTATGACAGGAGGCAAGAATATACAGTGGAGAAAAGACAGTCTCTTCAATAAATGTTGCTGGAAAAACTGGAGAGCTACATACAAAAGAATAAAAGTGGACCACCTTCTTACACCATACATAAAAATAAACTCAAAATGGACTCAAGACCCAAATATAAGACCTCAAACCATAAAAGTCTTAGACGAGAATACAGGCAGTCATTTCTGTGACATTGGCCACTGTAACATTTTTCAAGGAATGTCTTCTCAGGCAAAGGAAACAAAACAAAAATAAACTATTGGGACTATATCAAAATAAAAAGTTTTCGCACAGAGAAGGAAACCATCGACAAAACTAAAAGTCAACCTACCGGATGGGAGAAGTTATTTGCAGATGATACATCTGAAAAGGAGTTAATATCCAAAATCTATAAAGAACTTATACACCTCAACATCAAAAAACCAATCTGAATAAAAAACGGACAGAAGATCTGAATAAACATTTTTCCACAAAGACATACAGATGGCCAACAGACATATGAGAAGATTCTCAACATTGCTAACCACCAGGAAAATGCAAATCTAAACCACAATGAGATATCACCTCACACCTGTTACGATGGCTATTATCAAAAAGAAGAAATAACAAGTGTTGGCAAGGATGTGGAGAAAAGGGAATCCTTGTTCTCTGCTGGTGGGAATGTAAATTGGTGCAGACACTGTGGAAAACAGTATGGAGGTTCCTCAAAAAATTAAAAATAGAGCTATCATATAATCCAGCAATTCCACTTCTTGGTATTTATCCAAAGGAAACAAAAACACCAACCTGAAAAATATATGTCCCATATTAATTGCAGCATTATTTACAACAGCTGAGATGTGGAAACAACCTAAGCGTCCATCGACAAATGCACGGATAAAGAATATGTAGTGTATCTGGATACACACACACGCGCACACGCACACACGCACACACACACAATGCAATATTAATCATAAAAAAGAATGAGATCTTTGCCATTTGTGATAACATGGGTGGACCTAGGGGATATTATGCTAAGTGAAATAAGTTAGAGACAAATACCATATGATTTCACTTAAATGTGGAATCTAAAAAAACCAAACCAAAACCAAAACAAAACAAAACAGAAGAAGACCCATAAATACAGACAACTGGTAGCTGGCAGAGAGGAGAGGGATTGGGGGGGGGGATGCATGGGAGGTACAGGAGTCCAGTTATGGAATGAATAAACCACGGGAACGAAGGGTACAGCATAGTGCCTCCAAGGTACTGTAATAGCGCTCGGGGAGAGATGGGAGCTACACCTGCCCGGAGCACGGCATCGCATACACAGGTGTTCAATCACTCCATCGTACACCAGAAACTAAGGTAACATTGTGTGTCAACTATATTTCCATTGAAAAAAATACCTGTTTTGAAAAATATCTGTTTTGGAAGTCATTTTAAATCTCTATAAAGTCTTTGGACCTTGTTCTGCTCGTTCTTTATTAGTATCCTTAAAAAATGATAATGGGAATATTTGAGGTGAATACTAAGGTCTCTAGAGTTTTAAGTTGCCTGGCTGATGGAAATGCCCTATTTTCTAAAAATGAAATACACGCGCTCAGGATTTTCTCAGCTAGCAGAGGCAATGAACGGCGCTTTTTTTTTTTTTTTTTTTAAGATTTATTT